>NW_027332227.1:14261006-14869364 GCF_041222505.1 Epargyreus clarus | reverse complement strand
ATAATTCCGTTTGTAGTAACTCTATTCTGTTCATATTGGCGATAACTCGTTTGTAGTAGCTCTATTTCGTTTGTAGTAGTGATATTTTCGTTTGTAGTAACACTATTTCGTTTGTAGTAGTGATATTTTTGTTTGTAGTAACACTATTTCGTTTGTAGTAGCAATAATTCCGTTTGTAGTAACTCTATTCGGTTCATATTGGCGATAACTCGTTTGTGGTAGCTCTATTTCGTTTGTAGTAGTGATATTTTCGTTTGTAGTAACACTATTTCGTTTGTAGTAGCGATAATTTTGTTTGTAGTAACTCTATTCTGTTCATATTGGCGATAACTCGTTTGTAGTAGCTCTATTTCGTTTGTAGTAGTGATATTTTCGTTTGTAGTAACACTATTTCGTTTGTAGTAGCGATAATTTCGTTTGTAGTAACTCTATTCTGTTCATATTGGCGATAACTCGTTTGTAGTAGCTCTATTTCGTTTGTAGTAGTGATATTTTCGTTTGTAGTAACACTATTTCGTTTGTAGTAGCGATATTTTTGTTTGTAGTAGCGATAATTACGTTTGTAGTAACGCTATGTTGTTTGCAGTATATAAGTTTAGTTTGTAGTACTTGTTTTTTGTTAATATTGGCGATAATTTTGTTTGTAGTTGTAAGAATTTTATTGGAATCTCGATCGAATCTAGGGTTCATGGGTTACTTTTCAAAGTCTTTTAGTTGTGTTTCTGAATTAGTTTTATCAAAAGAATGTTACTTTAAGGAACTACCCACTATAGTCTATAGGAATCATAAAAAAACGTTCGATTTTTCAAAATCGGATTCGAATTTTTTTCAAGGTCACCAATTTTTTTTTGAGCCAACTACAAACGAATTTTTTTTTACTACAAACAACTACTTCCTATAGTCTATAGGAATCATAAAAAAAAAGTTCGATTTTTCAAAGTCGGGTGCTGAGATTTTTTTCAAGGTCACCAATTTTTTTTTTGGGGCAACTACAAACGAAAAATTTTTTACTACAAACAACTACTTACCATAGTCTATAGGAATCATAAAAAAAAAGTTCAATTTTCCGAAGTCGGGTGCCAAGTTCACATAGCCGGTACGTTTCTGCTCTCAAAATTAGAATGATCGTGATAAAAAAGTCCTATTGCTAAGTACGGTTATCTTTTTAGGATGACAAGGGTTTGTTACAGTCAACCACGCTGGTTAAGTGCGTATTGGTAGATTTAATACATATTTCACAATTTGAATAGACCTCGGACACGTAGGTATCCTCACAATGTTTTTCTTCCCTGTATAGGCATGTGACATTCTATTTCCTACCTACTTCATTCTAATACCTACCCAAATAACTTCAATAAATGACCCTAGTATTTGAAACCCGATCGAACAGCATATGCCACTAGGCTGTCATTGATTCTTTATTTTTGAGCTTTTACTGCTCATGTTATTATTTATGTTTAGATAGCGGGTTGAAAGTAGGTGCTAATGTATGAAATGAAGTGTGCTTACTACACTAACAACCTCTAGTTAACTAGCAGTTCCTAGGTACCTACCTCTAGTGCCTCTAGTACTTCCAACAAATACTAGGATTTGTAATATGCTATTGACACACACAAAACCAGTACGTAAACACCCAGACCCAGAAACGAAATTAATATTTATTTATATGCTTGACCGAGAATCGAACCCGGATCACTCTTCCTAACAGTCCGATAATCGCAGCACCCAAATCCGAAATTAAAAGTAATTCAAATGCCTAACCGAAGAACAAACCCGGAACCCTTTCCCAATCCAATCACGTGAGATAATTCCAGTATCCAGAAATAGTTAATCCTCAATTACGTGAACAAATCCGTAATTAGAGCTAAGGTCGGAACCCACGTGGCTGATTAGACGGGCAGAGGTTAATCCACGGAAATATTGAACTGCACGATAATCCTGCTGTTTGTTTTTAGTTACGTAGTCCCTTGTTCATTGATTATTACGTGGATTACGCCCGCTTGCATATGAGGCCGTCTTCTCAGGTCTCTGGAGAAACTTATACTACAGAGAATCTATTGAATTAGCTTTCCAAAAATCGAAACTTGATAACTGTTTGGTATATATTAGTCTGTAAGGTATATGTAATATGGACCTTGTTGTCTGAAATAAATGAATAAATAAAATAAATAAATAAATAAAATAAATAACGTCTTGTATGAAGATAATGCTAAATATAAAAACATTGGATTATTATTTAAAAGAGACGATTTGACTCGTTTCGTGTTTATTTACATTTACTAAACTAATCGTATATAGTTACAATGTTATTTACAATGTTTTGACAAAGAAATCCTACTATTTTTCTTCCGAAAAATCTATTTTCCAATAGTATTTTTCTTCAGTGGCTACGCAAATCCACCATGGCATTTCATTGATGGATTGAGTCTCCCACAAAGTTTAACTAATTGCTATCTAATAATAAGAGACAGGATCGACGGCTTGAAATACTCTTGGAAGCGTGAAAACGCGCATATTTAGCCACTAGCGGTTACCCATCCAATTCCCCACCTCACCCGATGGTGACTAACTTTGTACGTCCCTTCATCTATAAAAGCCACGCGCTGTGTCCTTATTGAGATTATTTTTTATGACATTACAAAATACAAAGCCTCTAGTTTCATTTAAAATGTATGTATGTAGGTTTCAATAAAAAATCGATAAAAACGCTTGTCCAACATGTTACTTATAAATTATAAACCAATAAAATCATTATCTACAATGATAGAGAAATGTTATTCAATCGAGAAAAGAACACGAGTAAGTGGAAACTCCCATGTGTCCTACAAAACAGTTTCCACGCCTCACACGTGGAAGTGCAACTTATTAGCTGTACGAGTGTAGTTAACGCTATTATCGTAGTAACAATGGAGATTGGAAATCAGCGTGCAACAGTCGCCTAGAGCTATCTGACGTCAGTTATTAATAATTAATCTTTGGGCTTAGCAAACATCGAATTTTGACAACTTCTAGTAGGCAAAAAGTCAAATATAGATTCTAAATTAATTATTCACTTATTAATGATCTATACTTGAGCATGCCTAGTTTGGGCCCCAAAGTCGTTAAGTAAAAAAACTGGGACTGTAATGGTACCAGTGATAACAGTGCCCATATGTAAAAGTCATAAATAAATATTTTTACAACGTCCAAGTTAACAAACAAGCACGGTTTCATTTTATTTCCGAGGTGTGTTGCGACTTCTAAGAACGTAAGAACCAAATACTTATTCCTTAACTTAGCACAGGTTTTATTTAAAGTAAATTATTAAAGGGCAGCTTTACAGCCAATCATATTTCAAACAGTATTTTATAACACTTTCCCGATATTTTGTACTAGATCGGATTGGTGTCATTAAACCATAGAAAGTAATTATGGTTAATTTATTACGACTAATTAATTATTATCTACTAATGTTTTTATTAACCACGGCTTATAATTTTACTTGTTACACCGGTTTGTAGATAAGAAAAAATACAGCTCTATAACTACAAAGTGTTGATAAAAAATAAACGATATAATAATTTATGTACACGCCAATCAAATTAAAAAACTCTTAAAACTTTACTATTAAATTAAATTGAAGAGTTCAATGTGAATCCTTAGTAATGACAATATTTTGAGCTCTTCAGTTGATTCGAGCGTTAAACTCTGGATCAAAATATTTAAGCATACCAAATTGCGTCGCCTAGAACTCTGGTCGATTTCTACCGTCTTCGCCGCAGACGCGCATTTACAAATTTTAGTTATAAAATAAATAATTAACCCTTAAAATAATCATTTTAATTTAACGTTTTTCAATTATTCTGGAATTGTTTTGCAAGTCTCTACCAATATTTTTCCCACTTCGAAAACGCTCGACGCAAAAACACGTCACGTACGTTATAACGTCACGGGTGTCATGACCTCATTCTATTTTGGCGCGCACTTAAATAGAATTGAAGGTGCCTCTGTTTAATAGGTTCATTGAAAAAGGGTGCTGTCTGCCTATTACAAATACGAAGATTATACACGTTGAAGTTATCAATGGATGATAATAACGCTATTCACGCTAACATCTTTTCACTGCCACACCCTCAAGACCAGAACACATCAACGCTTAACACTGTTGTTGGTTAGCACAAGTAGGTGGGGCGGTGGTGTCTCTGGATTCGACCTCCAAGTTATTGCACAACCTTCAGACGAAACCACCATGTTACTAAATTATCTTAATAAACACGGTAAAAAAATTGCAAAAGGCACATTAATAGGCAACAAAGCTTCTGTATCGCAGATTTCATGGCCTGTTTTGAAATATAAGAACGCGAGTAGATACTAAATATAAGTTCATTGAAATCTAATCTATTCATACGGCAATGTTGGGATATTTTTAAACCTGTCTATTAAAAAGAGTTTGTTCTTGTTATTATGTAATTATGATATATTATTTTAGGAAAATCTTTTGTGTCTATCTTAATATATTTTAGACAAATCTTAAAAACTATTGACTGCCAGACAACGCATAGTTACAACTGATGGATTTCTAAAACCAAATATTCCTCCTAAAATATCTTTATTTACTTTTATATTATTTAACATCACCTTGTGTGTATACCATTAACTTTAAAAGGCCCCCTCCCCTAAAATTAAAACCCCTTAATCGGGTGAGAAATTAAAAACTTGTGTTTTAATAAATTTGAAATCTTTAATAATTTTCTAACTATAGTTAAGTAATTCCTTGAAAAATCATACAATCTATGCACATTCGCGTGGAAACTAGCATTTACTCGTAACAATTTGCCATTGCAACGGGTGACGTAATTTCACGTACCGTTATTAGTTTAATTTAATTAAATTTGCATGCATTAAATGTAGCACGTGTAGAGGCGAGTCTGGTATGAGGTACACCGTTCTAATGACTAAACATATACTATGAAGCGACTGTTTAAAAAATGCTTTTATATTTATAGCCCGACATTAGGATCTTTTGTGTCATGGATGATAGCGTGGCGGATACCCCGGTATCTAAGGAGATCGGTCGCATTCTAAATCTTTAATAATAAGATTCTATATCTATCGTATTTACACTTATACCGCCGTACGACTTACTATACGACGACTAATTTATATTTTACCCTAACGGACCCTTTTTACGCCGCCTACTTTATTCTGCAGTGAGCGATATGGACCTACGATTTCTCACAAGCCTCACCCAAAAAGTCCTGGGTCCAACCACCGCAAATAAAAGGGGTTCATTATTTTGTTGTCTGCTTGGTCGAGACTCACGTAACTTACGTTCCGCCATGTATGTCAATAAATAAATTATATTATATAACCATAGTTATTTTTTATATAACTACATTTCACTTAATACTTCACTAAATGCGGTTGAGTGGGCGCTTTTTATATTTAAACCAAAAATGTGGAGCAAACGGGGACGAAGAGGTCACACCTTGATTAAAATACCTGTGGTAGGAATGCAGGTACATACGTAATTTCGTGTCATATGCTACAGTCATCGAGTGTGTGACGATTGGCGAAAAAATAGCGAGGGAAACAGGCAGAGACGAAGTGTGGCTACGTTACTAGACTTACTAGTCATCCTGCTTGTCCTACCGCCCGTCCTACCCTGCGATCCATATTTTCTTGGGTTTTATCGACAGTTAATACAGAAGCGACAGTTCTAGTCGACGATTGTCGCCGTCTGTCGTTAGCAACCATCAATGCTCGACATAAACATCATTTGTTACTAATGTTGCAATTGATAAAAAAAAAACAAGAAATATAAAAAGTAAACCAAATGTAAAATGGGAAAAAAACAAAGAAAGCAACATATAAACCGTTTCCATATTCAGGCGACTAAGCAACAGCTAAGAAGTCGTGACGAACACATATTAAGTGAAGCATTGTTTCCCTGAAGTTATAGAATCGTGCACATTCACATTATGACCTCGTGTTTTAATTCTCAATGTTAGTCACTTTTGATTTCAGCTCAACAACACATCGGTTTACGTTGTACACTACAATAGCGGTGTTATATAAGGCACTGATAAGGAAGTGTTTATTGCAAACAAGCTATAAAGGGTTAGAACGATGTAAGTAATATACGCCACACACACAAAAAACGTAATTTTGTCCGATGTTTCCAGCATTTTCTAGCCCAATCTGTATATCCAACGAAGTTTCGGATCCGTCCGAGAGTAAACTTTACCTAACTATCCGATGAAACTATTGTCCAAAGGACAATGCCCATGAAAGTATGGACCGCCGTCCAGATTTGCATCAAATTGAAACTTGTTGTGGACGATGTATAGTTAAGCAAATACTACCAATATTACCAATATTTATAAAATAATGAATTCCGAGAATAAAATACCGCCATTTGAATTTTTAAGAACAACAATCAACATTTCGTCTTATTTTATCTTAAATGGAACCCCCTTGTTCAAAGAAACTATTCTGATCGACAAACTATGTAAAAAAATCAAAAAATAATTTTAATGTTACTTTCATTTTGATACATGAGAAAAATCATATGTCAAAACACTAATAGATCTTATTGAATTCCGATTATAAAATTCCGCCATTTTAATTTTTAAGAACAACAATCAACATTTCGACTTATTTTATCTTAAATGGAATCCCCTGTTCAAAGAAACTATTCTGATCGACAAATTATGTAAAAAAATCAAAAAATAATTTTAATATTACTTTCATTTTGACGCATGAGAAAAATCAGTACCAAGAATGGGCATTCTCCTTTATAGGAGGATTTTTCGTTCGACGTTTCGATTTACATGTCAGGGCGCCTACCACTATCTTTTAAAAACCAACATAGTTCAGGAAAGTTTTATTTCAATATTGCATCGAAACTAATTATTTATAAATTTAATCGAATTATGGTACGCAATTTCAATGTATGATTAAAATAATATTTTGTTTTTAGAGATGTTAGTAACCCCCACGACTGCACATCACTTTTTAAATGACCTTAAAAAATAACAGTTGATCTAAATTCACAGATTCTTCCGGCATTGAAAACTGAAACTTGCCGGTTATTTTGTTTACAGCTTTGCTTCTTTAAACACAGATTGAAAATACAATTCAATCTGAAATAAAACACGTAATTCTTAAAGAATTTTTAGGTCACACATATTACCTATGCAATGTGTGTGTGTAATTTTTAGGTTTATTTTTCAGTTTAATGTTCTGGATTTTTACGCGTTGGATTCGTTTACAACTGAACTAGAATTCAACTATAACTTACTCTTTAAAAACATCAAACACGGAAAAGCGTCAGGCATAGTTTATCGGCCTGAAGCGATGGAAAACTCAAATGTATCTTCGGAAGCATTATGTTCGCCCTTGGCCTAAAAACCGGCCATGTTGCCCCCATTCTTAATAGATCTTCACGATTCGTGTTACGAACTAATATCATTTTCATTTCAATTATAGTCGCTTGTGGAATGCTATCACATCCATTTTTGACTATGTAAGATAAGTATCTCGTCCACTTGTAAAGTCAATGTCGTCCATGGAGGTTTGTAATCAAATTAGGCTGAAAGATAATGAAATGAAATGTATTTAACTTATATAGGCTTACGGGGGCGCTTTCGTTATTTCTTATAATAGGTACCTACTACTGAATCGAAATCTGAAATCGATCAAAAAGCGATGCTGCCCTCTAGGAATAAAATTAAAGTTACTTTTTACGACCGTCTACAAAAACTAACAATTTTAATTTTTAAACGGTCTTAAAGCAAATGCAAAAGAGCGACCACTCCTTCTGATTGCAAGTGATCATTGTCGACCATGGACATATCTAGCCAATTCCATACAGACCAGGGTTTTTACATGATATCGATCACATGTGTATTGCCACTCCTTAGGACTAAGATATTCGCTTCGTACAAAGTCAGCCAATCAATGCAGAATCATTAGTATACCGTAGTAGAAAATGCCCGAATATTCAAACCAAACTTCCCATGTTGCGTTTCGTATGCCGTCAAAACAACATCACTAAGCTGCATCTACTATAAGCCAAATATAAACGTGACGTTAGTACCAAATCGAACCACAAACAGCTCTGCAGAATTATTATATTTAATATCCGATCAAAAATAAATCGCAACCCACGTTTTTAAGAGTCTACCTACGGAGAAATATTTGTACTCCCCGTAACGTTTCAAGATCGTGTGGGATTATTCTATTTAAATCTCAGAGTATCAATCAATGACGTCAAAGGAAATCATAACTGATTCGGACGGTACTCTTGGAATGTACTCATATGTATGATTCGTATCAATTTAAAATAAATACTGCCGAATATACAACAGGATGTTTTGCCTTTTTCGAAGTCGAAGAGCATTTCTGTTAGCCACTTCTCTTTGTCGTGGGTGCCATGAATACATGTGAAGACAAGTTCTTAAACACCCAAACCCGTAACAGTAAATCACCATGCCGGTTGAACACGCAAAGGGTTCCGGATTCGATCCCCGGCCAGACAGACATCTGAATGATGAACTTGAATATCTGGTCTGGGTGTTTGTGTATGCCCATTGCCCATAACAACCACGACATAGGGAATCTTAGTTTGAGGTTGTGAGTGTAGGAAGCGTATTTCAAAGTGTTTGCCTGACCGGGAATCAAACCTGGAACCCCCAGCGTATCAGATCACTTCGTCATGTAGTGGCCGCATAATTCAAATTCGGCGTTTAAGGATAGTACTTAATGATAACTGTACCTACCTACTAACACAGTACACGGCATTTTAAACTACACACTGGTATGTTGGCCGTGTTTGATCTCGTGGCTTGTGCGCCTAAACAATGTGTCCTAAATGCTTACGTCGGCGATCACAGACCGCGTGATGGACGTAACTAGAGCGAGGTGTTAAATAATCTACATAACATAGTCAGAGCACAAGCCAACTGATAATAACTATGTATAAATAAATAAATTAATAAATTCATTCATTCATTCATTCATTCATTCATTCATTCATTCATTCATTCATTCATTCATTCATTCATTCATTCATTCATTAAACTACAATGATAGAGCACTAGATGGATCTAACGCCGGCGGCGCCACTGGCACTCCTATTTCTGCCTGATAACAGCGATGATTTTGGTTTCAAGTCTTAGGGACTGATTTGGAGGTGTGGAAACCCTGGAGAAGCAAAAGGGCGGAAGCCCCTTATTATTTTCTGAATAATATTAACATTTTGTCCGTTGAATCTACATATAATTTTTTGAACAAAGAATATTGTCAAATATTCTTATAAAGAATATTGTTTTCTTCCCAAACCGACATCCTATTGATATGGAGCTTAAGCTCAAGTATTGTCGGCTTGGGAAGAAAACGTAAACGTTGCTGACAAAAGTTGGATATTTTTTTTATCTGGATTGTGGGGATTCAGGTCAGTAGCCTCGCCTGCTGTTCCTCAAATCCGGGCCTGTTGTACCCTTACCACACCGTCCATGGGCGACAAGGGCCCCATACTATCATGTGGACGGCATGTTGATCTGCTAAGTCTTATTATTATGTAAGAGAAAAACAAAACAGAATCAATTGTGTCAATGTCGAATAGTTGAGTTATAGTTAGTCTTGTTTATGTCCTACATTTTTTTATTACACCGTATATTCATCAACGGTATGTTGCTAGCAATAAAACTTCTTTTTCATTTATGTTCTTAAAGTTCGTAAAATTTTAGTACGACTGCAGCGGTTAGGCAATAACTATTATTTTTGGCTATAACAGCAGTGCTACAACTGCTTATAACAGCAATACGCTATTGCGGTATGGCATTTTTCATTTTTACGCATTTTCACTCTAATGACACATAGGCTTGTGATAAAGACCTCATCCAAATTTGTTTAATATTTTCCAAGCTTAATCTACTGAAACACACAGGTAGTCAATTTAGTATATTTTAGATTTTATGTCATAAAATATTGACTCTATTAAATAATAATAATAATATGAAAAATAAGAATTGTTTTTTTATTTAAAAAACAGGTTGTTTAACTTAGTTTATATAAATTTTGTTTTTCCTATATTTACCTAATACAAAGTCATTCATTATTTTGTCTCAAGAGCATTTATCGAATCTATTGTATTTAAGTAATTTCCATAACAAGTTGCATCTACTAGTTTAATTAAACTGCGTTTCCTTTAACTTAGCTTCCTTTAACTTTTACATTGACTAATAGTGACCAACATTGACTAACATTGACTTACAGTCAATGTTAAAGTTTTATTAAGTCTTCTAAGGTGATCGAACCCTCCATGGTTCGACATAGAAGGGATTATCGCTAGGCATATTTCTATCGTATAACAATAGTGTCAAGGACTGCCTTTATGGTTAGAAGGGTGTCGCAAGGGTACACATGAATCTTTTTCCTCAGGGGTATCTATGATACATAAATATATATAGATATATGTAACCGACTTGACCGAGAATACTAATTCTATCTGGGATTGATTACATAATATTATGTTTATGGCTGACACTGACCACTTACTACATGACTACTCCTTAAAAGGGATATTATTTTTAAATGAACCAAATAATTAAACGTCATTCTCCTCTTTCCAGATATGAGCGTCTGTTGCGTCGGGCGCGCAGTGAGGATCTGAGCGAGATATCAGGCATCGGGTGCCTTTACCAGAGCGGCGTGGACCGGCTCGGGCGGCCCGTCGTCGTCTTCATCGGCAAGTGGTTCCCCATCGCTGACATCGATCTCGATAAGGTGAGCGACAAGTACCGAACCATCCACTTAACAGCGGGGTTGGTCTGTTTTTGATACTTGTTCATTACATTATAATGTTTTAAATAACATTATATTATTATGAATAATATTATAAATCTAGGGGGCATTCGACCACCTGAGATCTGCCCGGGCAAAGAGGGTATCCTCGAGACCCGAATTTCCTGCCCACCGCCCTTATGTTGACATTGCCGCAATATATGTGCGCCCGGGGGATAAGACGTCCCAGTGATAGATAGCTAAGGTGATGTTACAGTACCATAATCTTGGTTAAAACTATGTTGTATGCGGGATCCGAAATGAATGGTTTAAGCCTTAAGCTACTTCGCTGGCGAAATGTACATTAGTAACGTTTTACTGCAGACTTAAATAAAATAGATCTTAACTAAATATTGGTGACATATCGTTGATTGTTTAAGAAAGAGAATTTCAATTATAATTAATTCACACTTTAATTTGAGTTTGAAGTTGCAACTGCAACATTTTCAAACTTTTATCGCCGAATCCCAAAAAAGTAGGGACTTTTTTTATTTTTTTTATTAAATGACAGAAAAAGGGATAAACGCTCCCAAGACATCCAAAGCTAAATCCCTTTTTTGAATGGAACATCCAAAGGAAGAGAATATTACTCTAAATAATTACCATTTATTACTAAACGTTTTATTCTAAATTCGACCAATAGAATAGGTGTGATACAAAACGTAACCAAAGCTCTATCCGTTGGAGACGGCTAATTTATCAAGCAATCCCTAACTCCTAGAACTGGTTTCCAGGCGCTGCTCTACCTGATCAAGCTGCTGGACCCGATCGTGCGCGGCGACTACGTGATCGCGTACTTCCACACGCTGGCCTCCTCCAACAACCACCCACCCTTCTCCTGGCTCAAGGAGGTCTACACCGTGCTGCCTTACAAGTGAGTAACGGATAACCCGACAAACTAACAGAATATACTCCTCATAGTGCTCATATGTACGGAGACAAACCAAATACTCTTTCAAAAAATATACTTTATATTTTTTTTGTTTACATATATTATGTACCGATATGTATTTATAAAAATGGAAAACAAGTATGCAGTCTTCTCGATAAGTGACTTCAACAGCCCATGGGCGCAGGCCATTTGATGGTAAGTGGCTGCTGACCACGGACCCCAAATAAGATTGGATTGCATTGCTACCTAAGGTTGACCACAGATGCGTGGCATCCCGCAGGTTGGGACTAAGTTGGGACGCTTCGGAAAAATGCATCTCCCTGAACACACCCTTCAAACCGGAACACCTTATCACACCAATGTTAAGCAGCACTTAACATTGCTGTGATAAGACAGAAAAATGTGTTATATTGCATCCGGAGTTGAACGACGTAAAATTCTACTACCTTTCAATATAGTTAAATAAACTCATAGTTTCCACTCGAACATTATTTGACGTGTCATCAGATAGACTTCACACTCGTTTTCTACGTCTATTTCGTATAAGGTGGTAGAACCCTTTGTTGTTCGACTCCGGCAGCACCACCGCCACACCTATTTCTACCTAATAACAAGTGTTAGGCGCTGCTGTCTTTCGGTTTGAAGGGTGTGGTAAGGGAGACAGACTTTTCCGAGGCGTTCCAGCTTAGTCCTCAGGGGTAGCGGCGCATCTGTGGCCGACCTCAGATAAGAATCTAATTCTATCTGGGGTTGATTACAGATGTCCATGAGCGGCAGTAGCCACTTACCATCAGGTGGACTGCATGCTCGTCTGCTACTCCTATATTATATAAAAATATATATACCATTTACTCTTGCTGAAGTCTAAATATGGTATTATTAGAAAGTGGTCGTAATTATTCAATCATCTCCTTACAGTGTTGTTTGCAGATATTATTCATATCTCACTGAATCACGCATGACATGCTGTGACTCATGTTTGCTATAGACGAATATAAATCATATAAGCACATACTTTGTCATAATTTGCGTATGACTTATAGATAAGTTACATGGACGTACATAGCCCTGTTTATTATTTGATCTGACGTTTATTTATATTCATTTTATAAGCTAATGTGAAAATACATTTTATTTTCGGCGAAATAAAATTACTACTATGTTATAATAGTCACGTGTGGGATGTGTAGTGATGTCTTAGTATTATGAATGAATGAATGAATTATGTTTTAAAAATATATATAATAAATGTGGTAAAAATAAAAAAAAAATATCAAATGAATGAAAGTTAATAACTTTATTATGTTTTTAATATACGTAATCAAAATTAAATTTTAACTGATCACTTATGATAATTACTTTAATTTAAAAATGTATTAAAGTTAACAAATGTTTAAGTATATATTTTAATTAACACATTAGTCATTAGAGTGATTCGTACTCTTTAGTCATAAGGTCATACCTACTCAACATTACAAGTAACAATTGCATACCTATGCTTAGCAGATCAGAGGTTTGTTTTTATGTTGTAAGTAGGTATATATGTAATTAAAAATATATACCTTAAACTATTTCTTTACCTATTTCAGATATAAGAAGAATTTGAAAGCTTTCTACATTGTACATCCCACGTTTTGGACAAAAGTGAGTACATAACTTGCACTCTAACCCACATGTAGATATGATTGAAGTGTTATTCAATACTCCGATTTAATTTCAGAAGATATAGAATAAATAGTTGTTAAAGAGTTTCACGGACTGAAAATTTCTCTACGCCAGTTACATATGTGCATCGTTTTAACAATTTTTGATAAAGGCTTCATTTCGTGCGTAAAATAGTAGTTTGGGTCTACGAAGGTAAACCTATACACACGATACGCCATAGCGTCGTAGGATGTTGAGACGCCCTGTCGTAATGTTCTTTTTAGCCCTTATTTTTTTAATTGTTTTTTTATAAGCATACATAAAGATAAACCAGACGGGCTACCTGATGGAAAGTATTAATCGTCGCCTATGGACATTTAAAACACCAGAGGTGTCGCCAATGCTTTTATTTGCACTAGGACTTGTTGAAGTTGTTAGATACCTAAATCCGAAGGTCGACTATTCCAGATGATGACGTGGTGGTTCACGACGTTCATGGCGCCGGCCATCAAGGCGAAGGTGCAGTCGCTGCCGGGCGTGGAGTTCCTCTACTCCGTCATGCCGCGCGACCAGCTCGAGGTGCCCGCCTTCGTCACCGAGTACGACATGACGGTCAGTTACTACACGTATTAACAACACTGTAGCAAATGTGGTGGATCCCTTCACGGTTCGACTCTGGAGTAGCAGATAAGCATGCTGTTCACGTGATGGTAAGTGCTACTGCTGCCCGTAGATATCTGTAACCAAGTCCAGATGGGATAAATATTCCTACTTGTGGTCGGCCACAGATGCGTCGCTACCCCTGAAGCCTAAGCCAGAACGCCTCGAAAAAGTATGTCTCCATTACCACACCCTTCAAAGCAAAACACAGCATCGCTTAACACTGCTGTTATGAGGTATGGCAGTGGTGCCACCGGAGGAATCACAAAGATACCACTACCATGTCTATTTGATTTGAAAAGTAACAAAGGAAACATAGTTACGAGTAAAACTTAGTAAAAACATGTATTGTGATACTTGTAAGACGGCCAACCACCTCTATCTGAATATTTTATTACA
Source organism: Epargyreus clarus (assembly GCF_041222505.1). Classification (NCBI taxonomy): domain Eukaryota; kingdom Metazoa; phylum Arthropoda; class Insecta; order Lepidoptera; family Hesperiidae; genus Epargyreus; species Epargyreus clarus. The sequence continues at coordinate 14,854,942 of NW_027332227.1, read as the reverse complement.
AATTCTCTGCACCATTTCTATGAAGATATGGGCAAACGAATACCCCATGTACATGTAGTATTAATAGCTTATAAACGGTCAAAAAGAAATATTTAAAAACCCTATTCTGATTTTATCCCAAGTTGTATAATCTCGGTTCTTTTCGGTTTTTCCTCAGATAAACGGTCTGCACTACTTCCAACCGGACACCAATAACACGTAAGGCCCCCCCCCCCCCCTAGCTGTACGCACTGTTGTTACGCGGCGCCATGTTGCCACTCGTACTGCACACGTTACGAGAATATCTGAATTATCTTTTAATATACATTACATAGACATAAACTAGACAAAAATAAACCGTTTATATAAAAGAAATTCTATTTATATACCAGTATAACTTGTTAAATAGTACCTAATACATATTCAGAATGGATAAATCTGCCAAATAATATCGTTGATTGTTATCGCCTGTAATATAAGGAATTGATTTTTAGATAAATGCAGTTGTATAAAAATGGTAGCGTTGATACCACTAATGCGAGATGGCAACATTGAGCAAATTTTGAATTTTCACTTCTTGTCCAAATGAATAAAGAAATTTTAACGTAAACCAAATCATTTGAAATGATTTTCTAAGATTTTTTTCAAAGTGAAAAAAATTACATCGATCCTTTTTACCTATTTATGTCTAAATAGGAAGTATATGTTTTTCGGGTTAAAATTAATATTACTTTAAAAATTCGATCTACTTTTTTTATTTATTTTTGGGCAAGAAGCAAACATTCGACATTTGGCTGCTGTTCGTTATTGTAATGTTAGTGGAATTTCTAGAAGGTTGTGAGCCCTGTAGGTCAGTAGGAAGTAGGTAGAGTGTAAATCGAATTGAATTTATTGGAGATTTGGGAGTGGTTCGTCTGGATAAGCTTTTTGCCTAATTGCGTAATTGGAGATTATACATATTTATAAGTATTTATAAATTATAATAAAAGTCATAAATTAAAATAAGTACTAATATTACAAATTATTATTCAACATTTACATCTGGTCTAAAAGTTTGTTTCTAATGTTAGAAAATGTTTTAGAAACATATCAAAGATCTATTTGTTCAAGATTTCAAAGTTTAATGTTGTGGATTGTATAGAAAAATGTAGGCAAAGTTTTAATAGCTAGTTAGAACGTATAGAAGGGATATGAGGAGAGTAAGCAAAATAAGACGATTGGAAAATCTTATGATCAGCTGACTGGAGTTTCTAGTAAATAAGTATTTCGAATCATACTCTAGTATCAAAATTAAGCCAGGTAAATGCTTAATTAATATTGCACTTCATATTGGCATAGACCTTTATTTAATAGAACTCATTCATGTAATGTAATGGAAATCGGAAGGTGTTTCGACTCGTGTTGTGTGGTACGGCCTTTACGTGTAGAATAGAGCCCTTATGATGTTTAAAACTAGAAATTCCACTAATAAAAATGTTTGTTGAAATTATAACGTGTAATTTAGTATTAGCAGTGCATTTTTATATTACCTAAGTATAATGTCATAATAAAAATGATTCTCGATGTTACTGTAACATGTATTTCGCTTGCGAACGTCATTCCTCAATTTTGTGATCTATTTTATCTGTTGGATCTTGTTTGTGCTTCTATTACCTGTATGATCCTCAAATCTTTGTGGTTTTAGACTGAAATTATTTTAGTTAAAGCAATCCCAATAATACAACCATTCTTTATAAATACATTTAAACCAAGTACATTTAGTTAGTATTAAAAATCGTAATTCTACTGAAATATTATAACCTTTTATCTTTATTATATCGAAAACTATTTGTAATGATCTTCATCGATTTTGCCTTTTTTTACCTAAAGTCTATCCCACGACAGGGTAATTTTAAGAAACAACATAATTTCCGTAGTAGTAATGTTTTTATTTTAAGGAAACATTTAGAAGTTTTTGTAACCGATCATTTTAATGGAATAATAATTATAGTAAACGCTTTGTCCATGTGTATAAAGGAGTGACTACCTTATAGTACCTATGTTTTAAAGGTGCTTTGATAATTATTTAATTATTAATAATTGAGAATTGTTATAGGGCTTACTGTTCAACATTGTAAATATGCTGTTAATAATTAACACCAATAAATGTAGAAAACAAGGTTTTTTAAGAATTTGCAAAGGGTTTGTACCCGAAGGTTTGCAATATGTAATGATTAAGGTGTGACTACACTGCAATTAAAATATAATTGATCAAAAATTGTAATTATAACGGCAATACGTATGTTACAGAATTACATTTAAGATAAATTTTTGAAATCAAAATTCGTCACAAGTAGCTTATATGTGGCCATGCCTTTTTCATATAAAGCCAATTTTTGTAGAAAAGCGTTTTTTGAATCCGTAGATATAATGCCAAGTGAGATATGTACACTGCCAAATCGAACTTAGCAATCACACGCTAGCGGGAATGCGTGCCATCAGTACTTATATATACAAATAATAGTTTTATAGAATGTGTAATCCTCAATAGAAAAAGTATTTTTAATATTCCATTTGAGTAAAAGTAACTATTATAGACATTTGCAATTACAGTAACTTTGGACCATCGAAATTTAAATTGTTACACTTTTATTTTCCTAGATATCGTTTTATAACATTGTCAAGAATCAAGATATTTTGTAAACTGCATACAGATATTTTCTTTACTTTTCCAACCATCATGTGCCACCATTTTTAGTATTTGAATAATAAATAGGAAATGCGCCTTCAGCCCAGCACGTATAGTCAGCCGCTGCCTGATAGATCCCGGTGTGAACGTTATGCTAATTGAATTGGACTTGGCATAGTGTAGTGGCGGATTGTTGATTTTGTTTGAACGAAAGTTAAATATGAAATAGAAATGTAACATTGTAACTTGCTGACAGTCTGCGGCTGACTATCCGCTTTGGTGTGGACGCGTTGCGTTGTAACACGGGATGTGTGTTTGTGTGGTTACCGATTGGTTAGCATCGTATAGGTAGTATTTTATGCAATGTTGTTATAAGTGACATAAAAGTTACAATTTAAATATTTGTAAAATATATAAGAGAATTTGAGAATTCTTTTTTGCAACGTCTTCAATGTTAACTTCGTTTGTAAAGTTGTGTGTGTGTTGTATAAACTGATAACTGTAGTATTAGCAGGAGACCTACTTATATTGTAATTCATTCTATTAAATAATAGTTTGTTAATGTTATTAACAGCAATTTATTCATACATCTTGATATGAGAAATTGAGGTCCATCTTGCTACTATTATTAGTTATCATATACATCTAAATTTAATAATAAAAGGCCTTAGATGTGAAGAAATTGTTATTTTCTATATATTATAGCCTTCTTTTCGCAAAGTTTATTGCTGTTGAGATGTGTTAGGTTGTGGTGGCAAAAGGTAGATGTTCTATAAAAGTAATTTTATAGAATGCTAAATTTAGGAGTTATTTGAACAATGTGATGAAGCAAATTGGTTAAGTTTCATATTTTATTAAAAATAGAGCATTGAATAGGCTATGTAAATATTTAACAAACACAAAATAAAATTATTAATTTACTATAAATTTGTTTCCTTCAATTTCCAAACCATCTATCCATTTAAGACATCATGATGTAATCGTACCACTTAACCCCTGACAGTTGAATAATTAAAAGAAATATACTTCATGTCTACTCTCCACCAGAGACTGTTCTAGCTGGACCATATAATTTTCTGAATTGAAAGATTACTGTTAAAGAAATATTAATATACATATTTTATATTTATATTTCTTATTTAAACCAACGGGTGTTAGTCAACACCATGAAGTTGGTAACCCATTGCGGTTCGACTCCGGCGGTACAAGCGCCACACCTATTTTTGCATAATAACAGCGGGGTTAAGCGCTATTGTGCTCAGGTTTGTAGGATGTAGTACGAGAGACATGCTTCGAGGCATTCTCAGGCTTACTTCTCAGGTTTGACAATATCTAATGAACCATAATATAAAATACCCCCTACCAACACCCATGGAGTAGCCACTTATCATCAGGTGGACTACATGCTATTGCTGCAAAAAGAAAGTTGGTTGCAAATTAAATAATAGTAGGTACATTACGATACGTGTGGCCTAAGTAGCCTATTATTGCACGGCGTGAAGTTAGCGCCCGAACGTAGCGAGGATGCTAAACGCCGTGCATATAATACGCTGCCATCTATTAAAAAACTTGAGTAATTTTGAGTTCATCAATTAACGTGTTCTTAGTGTAACTTTTCAAAATTCAATATTTTTTGTAATTAATCACTTTATATTGAAATTATCAATGAAAATAATACTACTCTAACAAATGGTGTATGAAGGTAAGGTATGGCGATAATATATATTCATTATTTTGGATTTTTTAAAACCCCTGTGTGAGTAGCAGGAAGTCGCTACATAACTTCTTATGTGCGTACATGTCTACACATACTTTTACACTTTTCATTTTAGTACAAATAAAAACTTGTTTTTAAACCCTTATTCATTAAAAATTTATGACGGGCTTTAAAAATAGTACAATAAAAAATTACTTAATTAATTTTTTTTGTAGTGATGCTACATGGTGACTGCCGCCTGCAGAAATCTGTAGCCAATTTTATGTGGAACTGTAGTTATACCTGGGAGCTGATAACTGATATATTACGCCTAGCATTAAGATGGTTGTCTCATATGTTAGACAAAAATTATTTCATCAAAAAATACACATCAAAGAATCTTTCATAGCATAAGAATAGGATCTAACAATAGGAGACTGTTGACTAAAATGAGTAGCTACAATTTTTTTAGCATATAAACAATGAAACTTGCCTTATCATTGTAAGTTGTGTCATGTCACTTCAATTATAGTCCGCGCCAAACTGCTAGTCCCCTCTGAAGTTATTGGTAGCAGATGTTGTAATACAATTTGCTATGGTGATGCGATTCATTTCTATATACAGAGTGGACTAGCAGTTCTATGTGGACTGTAGTGTGCGTAAGACTCCTAATTATATAAGTTAGGTTAAGCTTAGTATTAAGAGAGTAACAATAAAGAGTTCATCAAATCAACACGCCTCTAACTCGAACCTGCCTGCAACATCATTACAATACCAACCGATCAATCTAACCAACCAATCAAATACAACAGTATTTGTGAATTCGATTTAAGCATTTGTGAGATTATGATTTTGGTGTAGTTTTTCAGATTTTGTTTTTCAATACAATATGACAACATTCAAAACATAAATCAAATACACAGTAGTTGATAATATCATTTAATATAAACAAATGCAATGTTATGCCAAATAACTTATAATCGTAAATAGGTATAAACACATTAATAATACTGTTTCACGAAACTATTCATCTACTTCGTGACATCGAATTTATTAAAGACGGACACAAAATAATTTAATGCCGGATACTTATTTACAGCAGACATCAAGGGAATGCTTAAAACATTATAGACATTAGCTAATAAGTACCCTCCGATAGCTCCGAGGTAGCATGGTATTGGCCACTTCTGCCATGGTGTGTTCCAGTCTAGAGGGATAACAACCGCTCCTACCCACGCTCCAATTACTGCCATGGTCGCGTTGTAAACCAGCATCGACATCACACTGTCCTTGGGAAACTTCTTCACTCTGAATAACAGTTGCATTGATGACTCCATTCCGGCGTGCGCGACCAAGGGAAACACCGCTAACAGGGTCAGTAACCCCGACAACATCAGCGTCTCTTCGTGGCAGTCCAGCACCGGCGCTCCGAACAGTATTATCCCCACGAAGAAACAAAACATCACTCCCAGTAAGAACACCAACGCCTTCAATATATCCCTCACTGTGTTCTTACTCGCCTTGTTCCTCTTCGTTTGATCATTACTGAAGCTCGAGTTTAAGTAGAACGACTTCAAGAACTCAGCATAAAAGATAAGGGCGAGAATGTAGAATGAGGATCCATTTCCGACGGAATACAGCAGCCCCTTGTAAGATATGAACGTAATTATTATCGGTAAGTAAATGCACGTTACTAGGCTAGAAATGGCAACTTTTCGCAATTCTAATTGATTAGCCAGTGGGAACATGACTTTATCTTATATTTTCGGTAACAATAACGCGAATACTACATTCATCGATCTATCGCACTTTTATTATTTTTGTCATTCTGTTTTAGACTTACTTACGTCAACCTAATGTCAACTGTCACAAACGACCCATTTTTAAATATAATTTTTTATTATGCAGCTTCCTCATTAAATGATCTTACATTAATTTGAAAAACCTAAATTAGTTCTATTTAATCAAAAGAAAAATTATAAATTAAATATATATTTTTAGTTTTAAATAACCAATGTAGTAGTAGTAACATTATGAACTCTATGAGTATCACTATCCGAACGCGTCATTTGACAGATAATAAAATAGCAGTGTAAAGAAAAATCTTCCTAATTTCAAGCAAATTCTTTTGGGCAAATGTGTTTTCTAAATCATTATTTCGTGATAAAAAATCATGTATATGAGTAATTTCATCCATGAGTGTATAATAAAATTCACAAAATTGGTAAAGCCTAGTGTTATGTGTTTTATAAAACCTTATGTATTATAATAGTTATAACACAAGGTAAAAACTTGGGTAAAGTTAATTCATGAATATGACAACACTGCAGTATTGCGAAATCAAAATAAAAATTGGACGTGGTATTATGAAGTTTCTTCATAGTCTCCATACAATCATTTTTGTTAGACGGACGTAATCGATATGACGACACGAACTTTATAAATGAAGGCTCTCAAGAATCGAACCACCAGTTGAACTTTACACCTGCGACGTTCGGCTACAGTGCGAGTCAACGTTGAAACGAAAACATCAAAATATTGTTACGACAATAATACGTTCAGTGTTTCGACCGCAGCGGGTGTCACCGATTACATAAAATGCCCTGTCCTTTCCTGGGATCGTTGAACCAAGCGTTCGTGAGGAACTATGGGAGTGCGCTTCTCAAGCAGTACGGGAACTACTGCCCGATAGTGTCGCGGGGCTTCCGGTCGCTCGGCATCGACGAGACCAAGTGCCCGTTCATCCAGGAGAACGCGATCGTGGCCGTCGCGCCCAAGGAGATGTCCGAGGACATCGCGGAGCCGCGCCCCACGTACCGCTACGAGAAGTTCTTCTCGGAGCAGATCGAGGCCAAGAAGCGGGAGCACTCGTATCGCGTGTTTCGCAAGGTGGCGCGGCTGGCGGCGGACGGCGCCTACCCCGCCGCGCTGGAGGGCGCGGCGGCGCGGCGCGTGACGGTGTGGTGCGCCAACGACTACCTGGGGGCCTCGCGCCACCCCGCCGTGCAGGACGCCGCCGTGGCCGCCGCGCGCGCGCACGGCACCGGCGCGGGCGGCACGCGCAACATCGCCGGCAACTCCCCGCTCATCGAACGCCTCGAGTCCGAGTTGGCGCGCTTGCACGACAAGCCCTCCGCGCTCGTCTTCAGCTCCTGCTTCGTGGCCAACGACGCCACGCTCTCCACGCTCGCCCGCATCCTGCCCGGCTGCATCGTCTACTCGGACGCGGGCAACCACGCCTCCATGATTCAGGGCATCCGAAACAGCCGCGCCCCCAAGCACATCTTCCGGCACAACGATCCCAACCACCTGAGGGAGTTGCTGGCTGCATCCCCGGAGGGCGTTCCGAAGCTAGTCGTGTTCGAGACCGTTCATTCAATGAGCGGAGCCATCTGTCCGCTGGAGGAGATGTGCAATATCGCTCACGAGTACGGAGCGCTGACCTTCGTCGATGAAGTTCACGCGGTGGGCCTGTATGGAAAGCACGGGGCCGGAATCGCCGAGGAGCGCGGGGTTCAGCACATGATCGACATCGTGTCGGGCACGCTGGGCAAGGCGTACGGCAACGTGGGCGGCTACATCGCCGGCTCGTCGCTGCTCGTGGACACGGTGCGGTCGTTCGCGCCCGGCTTCATCTTCACGACGGCGCTGCCGCCGGCCACGCTGGCGGGCTCGCTGGCGGCCGTGCGGCTGCTGGCGGGCGAGGAGGGCCGCGACCTGCGCGCGCGGCACCAGGCGGTGGTGCGCTACCTGAAGCTGTCGCTGCTGGTGGCGGGGCTGCCGCAGCTGCCGTCGGTGAGCCACATCGTGCCGGTGCCGATCGCGGGCGCGGCGACGGTGGCGCGCGTGGCGGACTCGCTGATGCGGCGCGGCCACTACGTGCAGGCCATCAACCACCCGACGGTGGCGCGCGGCACGGAGCGGCTGCGGTTCGCGCCGGGCCCGCACCACACGCCCGCGATGGTGGACGAGCTGGTGGCGGCGCTCATCGAGGCGTTCCACGAGAACGACATAAGCTTTAATCAGTTCACGGTGAACGGGGCGTGCCGCGAGTGCAGCCGGGAGTACCGCGCGGAGTTCGCCCACGACGAGCCGCGCAAGTACCCCATGCTGGTCGCGTAGCGCCCCCGCGGTGGACGGTAGATTAGGAGAATTGAAATGACAAGATGTTAATATTGTATAGTTTATTTGCGTTGTATATTTATGGTTTGTGGTTGACGGTAGGGAAATTAAACTTGTGGTGCACTGAGGTTGTCGTTTGATTCCCTAGTCCCAGTACTTGATGACGCCGTCCCAGCCCGCGGTGAGCAGGCGGCTGGGCTCGTGCGGGTGCCACAGCGCGGAGATGCACACGCCGTCGTGCGCCTTCCACTTCTTGTACAGCTTCGTGGTCTTCCAGTCCCAGATGTAGCACTTGCCGTCCGCGTCACCCGACACCAGATAACTGGAACAACACACATCATTTAACATACTATCATTTACACTTTCTATAGAAATACTAACATATACTATGCTAATCTTTGGAATACATACAAATCAAAGATTTTTTATAATTAATTTCTTACATCTAGGAAGTCTGCAATTGGCATCATATTGGTACATTACAGAGAATCAAAGATTAATTTTAAATACATAGTACTTAAACAAGCTAACCGCAATTATTTATTAGTGTAATCATTAGTTCCAAAAACTCATTACAAATGCATGTAGCACTTAAATAATTAAACACGCATATATTTAATACGGCAATTAATTTTAAAACTGCAGCTAATTGCAATTTTAATTTACCAAACAATACAGATAAAAACCTATTTAACAATATACCTAAGTATGATCATTATAGGTAATAATATAATTAAGAAAAGGTAATTTAATTGTGGATGAAATGATATTTTTTTAGTTTGGGTTTCACAAAAACAAAACCATAACTGATATAAATCATTTTTTAAATTTAGTTTATTTATCTAATTCTACTTGGAATACAATTATATTTACGTCATTTAAAATTAAAAAAATATTGTTTTTTTTATTGTTTCGTCGTAAATAAAAAAAAACTGCGAAATTTAATACAAACGTTAACAATTCCCTGCATTTGCACTGTAATGTAAATTAAAAATACGTGCGCCATAATTGGATTCGGCCAAAGAAAAAACAACAAACAAAAACTTAAAGCAAATAATAATACAGATTTAACTAGTCAAATTCATCACAAGAAGTGCTAAATCGTTTTATTTTTTATATGTTTACGTATGTTCATTTGTTCTTTGCTCACTAAATAATTCATAAATACGACCACCATTTTGAATTTTGTTTTTGTTTTTCTACGGCCGAGATAAATATTCTTCTACGGCCAATCTTGCAACGTGAATTAGATTAATGAATTATTCAAACGCAGCTGTGAGTGAACCTTGGTGGTTTGACATTGATGCAGTGACCAAAATTCGAAGGTGTTTAATGCATAAGAACGTTTTATAATGTTTTACATATTTTCTATAATGATTTAAGTAGGTATAGGCTGAAGTATCTTATTTTTTCACCCAACTTTTCCCTTTATTGTCTCTTACAATTAAAAAAAACTTTTTACCTGTTTACACGAATACACGAAAAGGTAAATGGATTTTATTCCAATTAATCTTGGGAATGGTCATATTTAAATGAAATTATTGAATTCTTCAATAGGACTTTCCAGTGAGCAACATTTTAAATAGGTATATCCAAACAATTTCTTCGAAAAACTTAAAATGCCCCGTAAAAGATAGAGTATGCGGATATGCTCAAATCCAATAACAAATGTAGACATAAGAAAGGTCAAAGGAATATTTACGTATAATAACTAGCTTTATAAAAAAAAGTATCCATGAACGTACAGAATCTTTCAAGATTCTGGGAACTGCGTAATGAATTACTCCCTGAAAACATGAAATAATTGAATAAATCTACAAGTCATGTATCTGATTGCTTGGCAGATCTAGATTGCCTAACTGTAATTGTGTAACCGAACAGTTGTTGAGACCAGATTACTTCTCATAATGATTGTGCAAAAATATAAATTAGGCGACACTAACTTGCCATACGCAGTTACAGTATCAATGTAATTCAACTGAACTTTAAACGAAGGTATTTACGATATTCTTTTTTCCGTTCAAAATATGTCCATTTTTAAGAATGCAAAAAGCACAATGAATAACAAATACGTTACTTGAAAAAGGGTTAAATATTTACGTTACGTACAACATAGACTAAACTAACTAAATAAACCGGGGAAGGGAGAAATTATTCCAATCCTCTGAAGGGGTAATAGGTAGCGTCCATCAGAGGTAACGACTAATATGCGTAATGGATCCTTGAATTTAATTGGAAATATAAATCGGTCGCAAAACCTACTACAAGGTTTTACGTACCAAAACATGATAGAACTTCGAGATTCTCCTGAGGAGGTAGCACCTCTTCCCAATAATAGCATTAAACGCACTAGTGTGTACCTAGTGTTTTAAGAGTGACGAATTTGTGAGGAGAGGAAGATTTACAGTAGCATACGTTTTGTACTTTAAACAGTAAATTATTTAAGCTTATCTTCCATTCCTTCCGTATAACGTTAACGTGTACATTACTCGCTATTTCAAATGTGTCGTGGAAACATTTCCCGTTATCAGCGCCCTATCATCGCTCAATTCGAATGAATGAGACACGATCGATAGGAAACACGCCGATAGCTCGATAACGAACACGTTACATAGTTTCATATATTTTTTAAAACACGATTATGTAAATGGCATATTTTATTTTATAAAGCATGGAGACTCTTTGTGTAAAGGTGCGGACGCGATATTCCTGTATGCAATACTCTAGTGATGTCATGGATGTGAAATTTCAGATATAGATACGAATAATATTATATCAGTTGCTGGTACGGATAGATAGATACGGTTATAAAATTATTTCGGATTATCCAATAGTTTCGGTTAATTTCAGTCACGGAAATCGAATATCTTTTTCAAGGAATTATTAAAGTAAAAAAATATATAAATCGGTATTTTTTATTTTATTTACAAAGAAATGCTCGCGACTTCTGTATGTGTCATTGGCAATTATTGGAAAATTTTGTATTGGATTCGGTTACAGTTTCGGATACGGTTTTATTTCGGATATCCGAAAGTTTCGGTACTGGTCACACAGCTCTATAACAACCCTGCAAAACTCAAATAAAAAACTAATGCAATGTCTTGCCGAATACTTATTGCATTAAGCAAAACTTGCACTTGTGTGACTATGAGTGACGTATTAAAAAATAAAATGTTACGAATGGTAACTACGAGGGTACGTTTTTAAGTTCGCGGAATGAGGGACAAGGAGCGAAAATAAAATGTCAAAATTATTTTTCTTTTTCTACATATTCTCCTGCAAGACGAATGCATTTTTCAGATCTTTGTATTAACTTATTTAAACCCTCATAAAAAAATGTTTTGTCCTTGTCGGAAAAATACAAGGAAATTGCGTCCTTTACTTCTTCGTCTGTAGAAAATTTCTTTCCACGAAGCTCTTTTTTCATTTTTGGAAAGAGATAATAATCGCTGGGAGCCAGGTCTGGACTATAGGGTGGGTGATTTAAAATATCAAAGCCCACCTTATGCAGGGCAGCCAGTGCAATACGGCTCTTGTGTACGGGCGCATTGTCGTGCAACAGCAGGACACCTCTGGATAATTTTCCTCGTCTTTTTTCTTTGATGGCTTCTTTTAACCGCTCCAAGATTGTTGCGTAATATTCTCCGGTTATAGAGACACCTTTATCTTTGTAATCTATTAACAAAATTCCTTCTGCATCCCAAAAGACTGTCGCCATGAGTTTGCCGGGCGATTGTGACACCTTAAACTTTTTAGGAGGTGCTGTACCCTTTTTATGCCACTGCATGGAGTCTTGTTTAGACTCAGGTTCATAATGGTGAACCCAAGTTTCATCTCCAGTAACAATTCGATTCCGTACAATATCCTTATCTTCTCCACAGAGGTTCAAAAACGCACGGGAACATTCAACGCGCTGTTGTTTCTGAGGCGGCGTGAGCATTCTCGGCACCCACCGCGCGCTGACCTTAGTCATGCCAAGATGGTCATACAGAATTTTAAAAATGGTTGTATCCGATACTCCAACCATTTCTGCAAGCTGTTTCTTCTTTAGCCGAGCATCTTCCAGTACTAATTTTTCGCCTTCCGCTATCGTTTCCGGAATGGTCACCTCAACAGACCGTCCTGGTCGTGGGTCGTCTTCAAGTGAATCCCTGCCTTGCTTAAAAAGGTTGTTCCACTTGTGAACCATCGTTTTTCCAGGGCAAGAGTCCCCGTAAACCGATGACATCTCTTCCATTATGATTTGCACAGACTTTCCTTGCTTGGTAAGGAACTTTATAACGGCGCGATGCTCGATTTTCTCCATACTTCCAATTTTCTTCCGCATTGAGTTGTTTAATTGTCGATAGTTTTAAAACTAATGATGTAATTGTGATAAAACTTTATATTTATACTATTTATGAGTCACTTAACACGTACCGCCCTTAACGAGCCCGCTATCCCCCTCCAACCCTGCCATTCCGCGGACTTAAAAACGCACCCTCGTATTTAAATGGTACCTACTATGTAACGACTATTCCGAGATTCTGGACCACTTCCACTTTACTGAACGCAATCAGCATGATTTGCATATACAATGTTCGTAACAAGTATATCCTACACAAATCGGCAGAATTTCCGGATGTTTCCATATTATGTTGCAGAGGTAATGTTTACCTTATTGTCTGAGTTCCGAATTTCCGATAAAGATTATTACATAACTTACATAGAATTTGTACTATTGCATGTGCACTGGACATATACACTCATACATCAATAACAAAAATGACGTGTGTGTGACGGATTCTATGCACACATTTAGAAAAACCTCGATGTATTTTTTTCCTATAAAAACATGTTTGGCAAACATTTCGGTCACAAACTTCAAACAGTAGAACCCGGACTGGCTGCGTGACCATTTGCCATTCACACGAAGTGGGCGACCTACTTCATCAAACTTTACCTTGGAGAACATCTTGGATTATTATAATCTAGATAAAGGTCAGGTGACCAACCTGCACCTATCAGACCTATATACATACCAACATAAGACGATAGAACAATCAGCAGTATTATTCAATCATGAAATGCCTACCTACTATTTTGCATACGTGGAATGTCTTAATGTAAATTTGAGTTTGAATTACATTAGCAAGATTTACTTTGCTTTGATAAAATGGAACACATTAGAAAAAAAAATTAAGAGCAGAAATTATCCACGTATCATCAGTAAGGAAATCATCCGTATTATGTACAAGTTACAACTGCTGGGCACAGCTCTCGCCCTCCAGTTCTCCATTACGCTGCTCTCACGTGGATTGTTAGAGGCAGAAATAAGCGTACGTTCTTCATGTAACCACATTAAATAAGGTTCTTGCAATATGAAGTGAAATTAATCGGGACTGAGCAATATGATTATGACTATTCATATTGGAATTGTTTTTGTGCCAATATGATACGAGTATGTGTGCCGATACCCACAAAATCATATTATACAATCTAACGTTACCACGTAATAATTGGGGTGGATGCAATACGATTATGTCCATATTGTATCTATATGTATTTTGATTTCCATAAATACAAAATCATTTTAACCGACTTCCCAAAGGAAAGATTATGTATTCGTAATGTATAAATATACTTTTTTACAATGTAACATTTCCACGTGTAAACTTTAGTTTACGACGGCCTTAAATTACTATAATTATGAATAATATAAGATAATGGTTACACGAATTGGACACGTGACTATAACAAAAAAATAATATACGTATAAAATACACAAATTGCACGACCCTTCAAATGTAAGGTACGAGTATGTGCTAACAGTCAATGTAGAGGTTTAAATGATGGTAGGCTATATTAGATTGAAAGGATTTATTTTGCTATAGGTCCGACTACGAACGAAATGCAGAGTAGACTGGGGGTTTAAGTTAATACATGGGGATAACATTATTATCCTCTAGTGATTACCTATTATTATTTTTAATCATTAGTATTAAATTACAGGCGGTGGGTCACTCTTTTATAGTTACTACAAATACCACTATCTACCAGTGAAGTATCAGAATGAAGAACAAACTATTTATAGCGCTTTCGTTACTTCTTCCTTACACGACTTAAGAAAGCGTTGAATAACATGAAAAGAAGTCTATAACAGACGGGAATACATCCTCAGAGGACTAAGTTGAAATATGTTATACATCGACCACAAAACCTATAATTATAGAAGAAAGTTTGCCTTACCGCACCGTTCAAACCAAAACACAGTAACGTAAAACTGACGACAGACTTCATTCCGTTTACTTTAGAGCAGGTAATAAAGAGGTGTGTCAGTGATGCTGTCGCAATAAATCTTTAACGATTTCGGTGCTATATTTGGATAGATAAACATTGAAGAGTACACATAAGTGAATAAGCCATATTGCATTCTTTGATTGGCAGAGAGATAAAGATAAAATGATTGAATAAATAAATATATCAACTGTGATCGACTCGATAGACTGAATTCGCCTTTGATGTACGGATATCCTGTCCGATAATATATTAGACAGGCAAATTCAAGACGCTTTAGTTTATAAACACAAGAGCACTATGGTTGACTTTATAAACATTGTGCACACGTGACGAGGCCATAAGCCATCTCTATGGACATCAATACTCACCTTTATTTCTCAAGCATTTAAGGTAACTGTCGTTTGAGTAGATTTCAGGGTGAACGTCCCAAATATCGGTCAGGTCGAATCCAAATGACAATTTTCACCAGGAGGTGTTTCGGTAAGTATTTCAAAATGATTTAAGTGAAATAATTTAGCGAACTCGTTGACGAATGAAACATTTTGAGTAATCATTCTTTATGGTTACCAATTTTCATAACTCTTGATAATGCTATAACAATTATTACTATTATAATCTGCGTAAAACTGCTAGTTCGCTCTGAATAATGAAATGAATTGCATCGCCATAGCAATTGTATGACTACACCTGCTCGCAACAATTTCAGAGCGGCCTAGTAGTTTGGCGCGGACTATACTATTACATACACGTGATAGAAATAGTTTATTCCACTTAGTCATTCTTCATCTTTTCATCCAAATCATAAATTTATTGACTGACTATCCAATCAGTACATTGATGTACTTTGAATGAGTGAACATATTTAAAAGTCTACTTAATAACCGTTCGAACAATTTAATTAAATAATTGTACAACTGATTACAAATCTGTACGATAAATATAAAAGCACGTGATATAAATTTCTTTGACGGACAGTTCTTGTTCAACAAACATGTTCCTGTTGGCTAAGCAAATGTGCATACATTGATAATACGGTAAATTATTTTTCAATATGAATGTGGCTGTTAAATCATATCGAATATCGATGACATAACATAATATTATACTCTTTTATTATTATACATACTATCTTCGTATGAAAATTCAACTTCCGTCTGCGTTCACATAACTCGAAGAGTATTGGACATATTCGATAGATTTTTTACACGACGTTGCATTTCTACTTAAGTGTGTTTTTAACATATAGTTAACACAGAACTGGGACAGAAAATATACTTCCCTAATTATAAATAATATCAGATTGAGCAACAGCGAATCGTGACTTACTTAATCGTGGTTTACTTGAGTTTTTAATATAATTGAACTAACTAATTTTAATATAATACTAACTGTATTCCTTAATAAAGTAAATATTTACAAAGAACCGACAGAGGACGCTACTGTTTACAAGTTTATCAAACTACCGTATCGTAAAATCACGCGAAGTATTATTCAACTATTGTTCTTACATAAGTACGTTCACCCTATCACGTGCCCGTTTTGTTATTGCCCGCGGGTGATGTAAATGTTATGATTCGGAAACTATAACCACCAAAACCAGTTCAATCCGGATTTCACTATCAACAAGTCCGGTGATTCCGAAATTTCCAACTGACGCTTATGAGCACATTTGCTCAATACAATCAGCTATTTCCTGTAGTCATTTTCCTCTACTTGTTTGGCAAATTTTTAAAACTACTGAATTTAATATAGTATCGTAAACATGTTACCTTTAAAACTTAAAACCGTCAATAGTTTGTGGTTTAAAATATATCACATCAAATACATCAACTCTAGTATTTTACAATTTATTGAAGAAATAGAAAAAAAAGGAAACTCATTTAATCGTAGGTTTAAGAACTAACATTACTGTTTGTTTTATGCTTTAAAATATAAATAATAAAAAAAATGTTTATTTCTTTGACTAATGTCATTGAAATTTATATTTTACATCAAAAGTGAAACTACTGACAACTTCTGCGTGCGGCTCAAACGTTATTGGCCTCAAAATTCTACTAATACCATAAATGTAAAAGTTTGGATGTTTGTGTGTCAACTTCTGAACAGATTTTAATGCAATTTCATATACAGATAGGATACCTTTATCAGAAAGGGGATCCAATCACTTCTCTGCATACCTATATCGTGAAGAAACATTGTGAAAGCAACTATACTCACGGGGGCAGCTCAAAGGCGAGAGAGTGTTGATTCCCCGAATACCTATCATACCAGACAATTTGCCGTTCCAGTGCAAGAGACGCCAGTTTTCACTGAAGTTGGCATGTGCAATATCAATCAACAAGTCTCAGGGACAAACTCAGAAAGTGGCAGGAATACATTTGAGCACCCCATGTTTTTCTCATGGGCAGCTATGTTGCCTGTTCGAGATTATTGAGTGCCAGAAACTTACACGTGTTCACTGAAAACAATAAATCATACAACAAAGTTTAAAGATCAAATTTATAAGCTGATCTATATTTAACGCAAGCGAAGCCTCGGGAAAAAGCTAGTACTACATATAATTACTGGCAATTAACCTACGATAATAGGAACACGTTTAATTATATATTATTGAGCAAGGCCTTAATAAAAAATACCAACATATAGGTTCGTTGAAATTATATCGTTTTTTGAATTTGTATCGTTCGTTTGAAATTAAATCAATAATAATTTATCTTTAAAATTATTTATACAAAATTTGCACAATACATTTGTGTATATCATGGTCGTCATCAACACAACACTATCCTTGTGGGGCGGGCCGTGGGTCAAGATGATGACAAAAAACCTATGTTAATACTAGGCGCTCTTGTTTTTTTTTTTATAGTATAGGAGTAGCAGACGAGCATACAGTCCACCTGATGGTAAGTGGCTACTGCCGCCCATGGACATCTGTAATCAATCCCAGATAGGATTAGATATTCCTACCTGAAGTCGGCCACAGATGCGCCGCTACCCCTGAGGACTAAGCTGGAACGCCTCGAAAAGTCTGTCTCCCTTACCACACCCTTCAAACCGGAACACAGCAGCACCTAACACTGCTGTTATTAGGTAGAAATAGGTGTGGCGGTGGTGCCGCTGGAGTCGGACCACAAAGGGTTCTACCACCTTCGCTCTACCAAATCTCATATGACTAGTACTGAGAGGTATAACGAAGGAAACTAGGAAACTATTTAGTCTGTACGGTAGGTATGCTTCGATGTTTGTAAGTTGATATTTTATAGAAAATTTGACTAATAATAAATTATAAACGTACATGATTAAGTAGTAAAATAAGCAGTCCTTTGTACTGTATCTCTATAATGTTTGCTATTAATTACTTTTCCGTGTACAAAAATTTATAAATAAAATAAAATAATAATATCTAACACATACATAATTTTGAAATCAGTCACGACTGAGATCCCTTCTAGCACCAATATATGAACTCTAAGACCTTTTGTTACTTTCTTATAAAAAATAAAACATGTCCATACATATAAATAAAATGATTCCATGTTAAATAAGTCTACAATGCACCTACTCAAGAATAAAAAAAATGTTACGCAATCTCCTAAATTATTAAAATGGATCATTTAAGTGCAATATGGTAATGGATGTCTAAACATATTGTACGTACAATATCAAAACGCCATACAAGAGGTCGGTATTGTCAGGTTTGTCTAAATTCTGAACTCATGAAATATTGCACAGCTATTGAATTAAATATAACAAGAGCACATCTCGTGCCTCTCACTGCATTTCCAAGAAGGTATGTCTAACGTCACACCAAATAAAATCGGTATTCGGTATTTCCAAGAATTTCACATTTGCACGACACATTCTAACTTAATACTAAGGGATAGCAGGGAATCGGTGGCCTAGCTCAGGTAGAACCTATATCTACGTCGATCACGTATGTTCATGGGCTGCAATAGCCACTTATCATCAGGTGGACTGCACGGACATCGGCTTAACTGACTTCGAAATGGAGGAGGTTCTATATTCGGCTGCATGTATTTTTTTATTTTCTTTAATTCTATATTATAAAGTTTCTTGTTACCCTCCCACCGAAAAGTTTTTTAAGCAAAATAAAATCAGTAAGTATACATTAAAAACTAATTGCTTAAGTATAATAAAGTACGAACTAATAGCTACTTAACCGACATAGAACAATAACAAATAAGAGGCTTACCTACGCACTAAGCCCAATTACAGAAATCTATTAAATCCTCACGCTACGGATGATTTCCATCACTTAATTGTGTTATCGCAATTAACCTTTTTATAGGGCAATAAACTCCGATAATCTATTTGGTTTCCATTATACGAAATGGACCCCGCATAGTTGATTGAAGTCCACCAAGTATTAAGTTACAGTCCCTCTTAGAAACCTATTAGCAATCCCTAAAACAATATTGGAGTATTGAAGACCTTAGAGCCTGAGATCGGCCACAAGTACGTTGCTATTCTTGAGGACTAAATTAGAATGCTCCATCAAAATACCTTCCCTTCAAACCATAACACAGCAGCGCTTTACACTATTGTCGCAAGGCAGAAATAGATACAGCGGTAAAGTTGCTCCAGTCGAATAACGAACCCGATCTTTAAAGATTACTTTCAGAATAGAAAATTCTAGAAAATCTCTAACTCATGCCCGGTATGGCGCGAAACCTGACAAGTGCTGACTACTAACATTGTGATGAAATATCAAGTACTTTTAATGCAATATCATCGTTATAACTAACACTAAGTTGTTTCGTTTCATTTAAGTGTGAATAATTAATGATTTAGAGTACTTGATACTAGTGGTATAGTGCGCATAAAACTGCTGGTCCGCTCTGAATATAGAAATGAATCGCCTCACCATAGCAAATTGTATGACAACACTGCTCGCAACAACTTCAGGGCGGACTAGCAGCTTGGCGCGAACTATATCAAGATAATTTTAGAGGAACTACGAAGTACGAAGTACTAGTTTTAATACAATATAGCAAGTAGCAAACAAGCATGCAGTCGACTTGATGGTAAGTGGCTACCGCCCATGGACATCTGTAATCAACTCCAAATCAAATAACACCCCTGAAATCCCCCAATCTGAAATTGACGACAGATGTGTTGCTACCCTTGAGAACTAAGTTGGAACGCCTTTGCTAAGTCTCCCTCTTCAAATCACAACACAGCAACGCTTAATTCTGCTTACTCTTAACGCGTATTAAGCAGAAACATGCAGCATTTCTATAACATTGCGATTCCTGTTTGACCGGAGATCAAACCCGGATCCCCTGCGTCTCCGACCGGTATTACCGCGATTAGTCACACATTATATAAAAGTTCCGCATCCTAATTAGTTCCGTAATTACACACTCGTCCTCGTCTCCAAGTGATTGACTCCTTATCGTTATAATGGTATGTCATTATCATGGCTAGATATGATTCGATTATATAAACGTATCTATCATAGTAGCTGTAAGTAGTTTCAATATATGATTTAATAATTATATGACAGATTTGTATAGGTTTCTCGTTTAGTATAGAGAACAAGGCAGTGATAGCCTAGTGGTTAAAAAACTCGGCCTCTCGATCGAGGGGCCGGGTTCAAATCCCAGGCACGCACCTCTGATTTTTTCGAAATTATGTGCGTATTAGAAATTAATTATCACTTGCTAAAATGGTGAAGGAAAACATCGTGATGAAGCCTGCATACCTAAGAGATTTATAAAAAAATATTCTCAAAGGTATGTGAAGTCTACTAATACGCACTTGGCCAGCACGGTGACCTCATCCTTCTCATTATGACAGAAGATCCGTGCCCAGCCGTGGGACAATAATGGGTCGGGGATGATGATGATGATAGAGAACAAGCGAGGGATAGTTTAAGGGTGATAGAACTAAAATAGTATTTACAAAGTCATACACGGCTCTCCGTTTCATGTAAATCTATTTACTCGTATGTATGTTTTCATAAATAGTAATGGATAGATGACGTCATTTTGTTACGAAGAATATGGATATCGACAACAGCGCCACCAATATAAAATTATCTTAACTTTCAAGCTGGAAATAACTAAACACACTTGCAAAAAATCACTGAAATCGTTTTTAAGCGCTTAGATTAGCAAACATAACACGTGATTAATAAGATTACTTCTTACATTTCGTCAATACATCTATTAATATATTTCCTGTCCTTCCAAACCTTGTAAACATTTTCACAATATTTTCCCACCAACAGAGTTCATAGTAACATCACTTCAATTCATTAAAGAACAATAGCATACCGTCATCATTCGATTTGCCAATATCATTCATTGAATTCATTGTGGCTTATTGTAAGCGGGTATAGTTCACTTTAGTTATAGATACACTCGTCCCTTCTGCAGGATATCCGAGTTTGGGGTCCGAGACTAGTGGTCACACACACACCATTCATGTGATGACGTAAGCAGTCTCTTACATACAAATGTATGTATGTAATTTGAACATCTTTTATGCAGTCCATCTGTGTAAGTGATTACTGCCGCCCATGGCCCATGTCAACCTCGGATAAGATTAAAGTTCTTCTTAAGGTTGGATTCCCTTAAATTGGAACGCCTCGAACAAGTCTCCCATATCACAACCGTCAAATCGGAACATAGTAGCGCTTAACACAGAAATAGGTGTGGCGTGCCGCTAGAGTCGATCCATAAAGGGTTCTATTATCTTAAAAACTATCTGATGATAAATGGCAATTGTCACCAATGAACACGCATAATTATCCAGAAATAAGATTGGAACACCTCCTAAGTAAATGTCCTGCTCTCAGACCAGAACACAGCTGCTCCTATGTTGTAAGGCAGGATAGACATTGCGATGATGTTCCCGCTGTAAACTAACGAAGGATTTAGCTACAAATTACTATTTTAGATCATTTTTTTCGTGACCAAAAATTTTACAACAGTTTCGGATGCCGGTGCTATCGTTATTGTCATTATACGACATTAATATATCTGAAGAACGCTTTAAGAAGGTAACCCAATAGTAACTCCTAGTAACGAACAAGGCTATCTAGCTATGTCTAGGTCACATGGGGCACGTGCCTATGAAACATACGTATCTATTTTCGACTATCTTATCGCTCTATCTCGTTACTCGTACTAAGAGATAATAGGAAATCAATACTATACAACTTCCATGTTGCTAGCAGCAATTCTACAAAAAGTATTTTTGATTGCTTTTTTTTTTAGTTAACTATTAAAATAGACTTTATTTTGTTCCATAATGTACCTAGATACGTCCCTAAAATCATAAAATGAAACCAAATGAGTAAAAGTCTCATAGACAGGAAAAATAATTAAAAAACATTTATGGGATTGGATATTTGCGAACGAGAAATATTACGATAAAAGATTTAAACACCAATTTAAAAAATCAGAATAAGTAATGACTTGTCGTGAACTGCATATTGCAAATATAAACGAAAGCTAATTAATATCAACTCTGCAACTGCAAACTTACAAAAACATTGCAAAAATATAGTACATACATTTCTCTTCCGAAGGCTGTTTTAGTCGGCAACTGGAATTACTATAAATATTGGAAACACCTGATCCTAAAGCGATTTCAGGGGGACCCGCGGACTTCTGAATTACCGACGAAAATATAGTGTTTTTCGTACTTTATTATCATCCTATAAGTTCTATTTATATTAATTGTGCTATAAAAATTACTAAAATACTACTATCCTACTACCTACACTACATATTTGGCACACTCATTTCTGCCTCATAACATCAGTGTTAAACGCTGCTGTGTTCTGGTTTAAAGGGTTTAAAGATGGTAAAGGAGACACACTTTTCTGGGACATTCCAGCTTAGTCCTCAGGAACTCAGGAATATCTAATCCTATCTGGGGTTGATTACAGATGTCCATGGGCGGCAGTAGGCAATTACCACTAGGTGGACTGCATGCTCGTCTGCTACTCATATATTATAAAAAAAAAAGATAAAATATGTGATATTCTGACGTGCACTGAGTTTTACCATAACGGTGGTGCTAGAACCGTTTTATTTACTGCATATTTCAGGGTTCTCTACAATATGGACGCAAACAAAACGCATATAAAATGGACCACCCACACGTCATTACGCAATTTGAAATGTAAATTCAAAGCGTCGAAGACCAACCGGACCAGTTCATGGGGTCACGTGTTATGGCCATTCGCGTACATATCGCAGGCGAGTGGTGCAATCAGGCATATCATGTAACGTCTAGGAATTTCATAAAGTTCTTGCTTTATAATAGCTGTTTATATGTTTATAAAAATATATGTCAATCGACAATCGATCACTTCGCAGGCGGGCTGTAGAATCAGGCATTACATGTTACAAGTCCAGGAATTCCATAAAGTTTTTTATTTAATTATTGCTGATATTAGGTATATCAATTGGTAATAAAAATATCTGCTAAACGTTGATAAAGCCAGACCAGTTTCTCACCTATTCATTTACAACGTAGCCGCAATATATGAAAATGCATTTTGCTTAAGTTCGATACATCAACGACAATTAATTGTGTTTTTAGGTATTTTAGTATGTACAAACGAACTTGTTTATTCGTATGATCGCTAACAAAAATGAAATATGTCTTTACAGTAATTAGGATATGAAAACGTTCATCGATTATGTGTTATAAATATAATTTGGACATATCTTATTAAGACCGTTTTTATGACTTTACAACGACTGATAGGTACTGGTTCGATACTATCAAAACACTACGTAGTGATGACTGGATAGAACGATAATACTGTAGTAAATAGAAAACACTATATGGAATCCAGTTTAACGATTAAACCAGTTTCTTATTGATTTTTAATGGACTGATAACATAATTTTACTGACCAGTCACCCGATGCAGTTCGAAATTGAAATAAAAAGCATATTATACGAAACATGCGATTCACTAGAGTATAACATGAATTCTTTTCAATTAAATTATTTTTTTATATAATATAGGAGCAGCAGACGAGCATGATGTCAAGTGTAAATAATGTGTGTCAAATAATCAACCCCAGATAGGATAAATTCCTACCTGAGGTCAGTCCCAGATGAGCCGCTACCCCTCAGGACAAAGCTGGAATGCCTTGGAAAAGTATGTTTCCCTTACCACACCCTACAAAACAGAATACAACAGCGCTTAACTCTGCTGTTGTTAGGTAGAAATAAATGTGGCGCTGGTGCCGCCGGAGTCGAACCACAAAGGGTTCTACCACCTTCACGATAATATTTTATTCCTGATAAGGTATATATATAAATCGAAAACAGTTTTTAGGCGACTGAGGAGGGTAATGTTATTCGAGCGTATATACCTACTATGTATGAATGACTTATTCTTTGGCATGCTTCGTAGCCCAAATGGCTTAAGGGATTTTAATATATCAGGTGTCGTTGGATTAATTATCTTTAAGACGGGTTATTTACATCATTATTTTTATAATAATTACTTATTATCACATGTATTTCTCGTTTATATATATATATTTTTTAAAAACACTTATTAAAACAATTTTTCCAATTTTTGCCTACCAAAGATATTTGGTAAGTAAAAGTAATTTGACAATTTATATTTGGCAGGAGTTTGATTAAAAACATTGGTTGGTGGATTATTATTAATATTATGAACATTTTATTTTGTGACCTATTTTTTTCAGCAAGTTTTATAATATTACCTACTAATTGCGCTACCTACGTTTCAATGAAAATTCAGAGTAATTTACATGTATAATATAAATTAACCATTATACAATCTTGAAACACAAAACCTCGGTTAATTAAAATCTGATAATTAGTATCAGATTAATTTTTAACGAAGTCCAAAGTTCATTAATTTTATAAACAAAGGCGTAATTAAAAATAGCAAATGTATGAACTAAAATGACCATAATATATTTGCCTTATATAAGTTATATCGTTTCAGGATCCATTAATTATTTTAAGATAGATAATATAATCATAGATAGCCTCGTAATAGAATGTTCTGGGTTGTGACGTCACTCAAACACAAAAACAACCAGAACCAATACCGAGGTCGTAACATATAATTAAATGTAAGCTCGACCAGGGATCGAATCCCTTTGCATATAAGACCTGAAGAGCTAGTGCCGTCACGAGGGTCGTCAATTCAGTCATAGTCTTCAAGATCATAAAACTATAGATGTAACGCTATCCCTGAAGACTAACGCTCGGCATTAGTATATAATGAATCTTAATTAAGCCGTGCCTGCTAAAATCCAAAATTTGACAAATTTTCTAAGTAATAATTGTCGAATTTCAAATTATAGTAGGCAACAAGTAATTAATTTAAAAAATCAAAAAACCCGACTGCCCCAAAAAGGCTGAAGTAGAATTTCCAAAAGCAGTGAAATAGGCATTTCATTATTTTTATCCAGAAAGCCAAATACAAAGTTTCATAGTAGGCGTCTGCTTCAAAAACAAAAGATCTTCAAACAATATTATCATATTTTATCCTCGTAGTGCTAATTTACGCTATATAAAGAACCTATGTGTAAAATTCCAACACGCTTAAGTTCAGCGGTTTCCCTTTGCGTTGATCTCTGGCACAGCAACTCTCTCATTTAGTCAGACAGTCATCTCGATGTGTATATACGAGTATATATGTACTAGCTAACCCGGCAAACATTGTGATACCATATAAATATAAAAATGTTAAAATCACTTAGGGGTAAAAAAATAGATAGTGGCCGATTCTCAGACCTACTTCATATGAATATAAAATTTGGTGAAAATCGGTGAAACCGTTTCGGAGGAGTACGGTAACTTAAATGAGAATTTTATAAAAAAGATATATTATATAATGTATATGTAATCTCCTCTTAATTTCATTATTTTTATCCAACAAGCCTGATACAACATTTCATAGTGTTTGCTTCAAAATTGACAGTTGTTCAAATGTACTTTTAACCCTTATTTTACCCTCTACGGGGTTGATTTTTCGGATGGGGATAAATAAGTGCGTCCTTGTTCCTATCCAGAAAGCCAAATACAAAATTTTATAGTAGTTGCTTCAAAATTAAAGGATTTCAAAAAAACTGTTTTCTCCTATTTTACCCTCTTAAGGGTAGAATTTCCAAAAGGCCTTTCTTAGTACTTATTCACGCTATATAGAGAACCTATGTGCAAAATTTCAGAACTGTAAGGTCCTTAGTTTAGGGTGTACGTTG
Organism: Epargyreus clarus; assembly: GCF_041222505.1. Lineage (NCBI taxonomy): Eukaryota > Metazoa > Arthropoda > Insecta > Lepidoptera > Hesperiidae > Epargyreus > Epargyreus clarus. The sequence continues at coordinate 14,828,959 of NW_027332227.1, read as the reverse complement.
ATTTCTGAAAAATGAAAAAGTCATTTAGTTAGTCAGTCAGTCAGTCACCTTGCTGTTTTATATATATACAAATATGTTTTTATAATCTCCGTTTCATTTCCTTTCATTTGATACCCTACTTGATAGGTTCGGTTACCTTTTTTTTCACATGTGTTACTATTTCGCGCCAAAAATCCGCCATTTTGTTTTTATTTTACTAAAACCTATCTAAGGACACTCGGGTCATTGAGACAAATATAATGACACCTTGACTGTTGAAATTCATCCAGCCGTTTGTTAGATCGGATCAAATAAAGAAAGACAAACATACAAGATACGCGCGAAAAACATAACCCTTCCTTGGCAGTCGGGTAAAAATTAGTTTAAATTACCTCTTAATTTAAACTATCTAAGTCAATCAAAACTATTTACTACTTATATATTGAAACTAACTAGATTGTACTGACCATTTAACTTTACTTGACCTACTCGATCATTTACCACAACCACAATAACATTAAAACCGTGAAATAAACAAGAAACCATCTAAACATTAAACAGCGAGTTACCACCATCTCTAATAACCTCCGGCCTCAACCTTCAAACGGTGAAGGGAATCCTACAGCGAATTGTTAGGCACGAAGCCAGTAACTGTTGCTCTCAGAATATACATATAAAAAATACAAGCTTGTGTCTACGACGTTGTTTGCGTGGTGACAACAGTGTAAAACGTGGTAAGAGAGACGTTATCTAAGGCGTTCCAACTTCATATTTATTTATTTTATTGGACTATTAACAGAAATACATGTCATATTATGACGTAACAATATGTGTCCTTAAATATCTAGTGCTTACATGTAATTCCATTTATAAATAGTCACAGCATGCGATGTTTAACAAAAGTACGATAACTAACTATAATACTTGATAAGATTTAGAAAATTTTAACAATCTTATTATTTGTGACACTTTAAGTATGGCTACGCCGTTTGGGACGTAGTTAAGACTTTAATAATTTTGGCTTTGAATTTCCTGATATTATCACTAAACACATCAGTGGATCCGTCTTTAGATACAAGTTCCTTGTACAGCCTGCTCAGTCTAGGTACGAGAGAACAATGGCCGAGATTGGTTCTGTAGGTCTTATGGGTGAGCAGAGGAACGGGAGAACGCGTCTCATGTAGGATTCTGATGTAAACTGAGTTTGTTTACAGATGTCTATGGACAGTAGCAACTTACCATCCGGTGGATTGCATGCTCGTTTTCTACTTCAATGTCATAAATAAAAACCTGACTAAGCGACACTTTCATTGTAGTATTTTTTTTTTTTAGAGAGGTCAACTTGTACCCTATACTCCGCTCATATTTCTCATAGTACGGAAAGGCCACCTGTATGTAAATAGAGGCTCTGTATTCCACAAACAATAATAATTATTATTAATAATTTAACAACAGCGCCATCTACCGAATAATATAAATATTTATCATCGTCTCAACAAAACATTATGTGAATGTGAGTTGTGACCTCAATCGGTCAAGTCGTTCACAAGTTACTATTATACGCACGGACGGATTTTATATTGCGAAGATATATAACATATATTGCCATTTTATATTGCGAAGATATATACATAATATCAGTCAGTCGTCAAGCGACGTATTTATAGCATCTTTTATTATGTCACACTGCTATTATATACAAAACATAATTAGCATATTATATATCTAGAAATCTATAATAATATTACTTAATATAATACGGCGTACGCGCGCTTGCCAAACCGTCACAAATACAACCGTGTGGATAGAGCATTTGACTTAGTTTGTCTAGGTTTGCAAGCGTTTGTAACATAGGTTTTGACAAACGTTTGTTGAGGTTTACACTTTAGAGTTTGCGACAAATCCCAAGTATGCGGACGCGGCATTATACATCTAAACATAATGTTTTTTATTTGAAAGCACTAATCTCCGGGATCATTAAAAAATATTTTCGAATTTAGTTGGCCATGCCTATATAGGAACATTTTACATTGTCTTATATATACAATTCTCCTGTACAATATTAGTTACCGTACTATTCCGAAACGGCTTTACCGAATTTTATATGCATATTCAGTATGTCTGAGAATCAGCTACTATCAATTTTTCATACCCCTAAGTGACAAGGGTTGTTCACCCATAACATTTTTTTTACTTATATGGTAACACAACCTTTGCCATATTAGCTAGTAATTTATAAAAATCGGCCATCGTGATTTTCAACTTGTACTCTCTGTCATGTGTGGCGTCATGTACTCGTAATAGCTAAATCAATGAGTCAGTGAATTGGTTAGATCAACGAATTACTTGTAGGGTTATATACGTGGGGAAATTGCGTGGATTGGGGCGAGTGTCAGTAGGAATTGTGCACGAGAGGTGGATTTCGTGTATCATGGAGTTCTTTCATATATAACTGCTGTACCGGCAAACGTTGTTGCCATATAAATAAAAAATGTTAAGGTTGAACAACCCTTATCACTTAATGGTATAAAAGATAGATAGTAGCCGATTCTCAGACCTACTGAATATGCATATAAATTTTGGTGAAAATAGGTAAAGCCGTTTCGGAGGAGTACGGTAAGTAACATTGTGACACGAAAATTTTATATATTAGATTACCTGTCTTTGGTATCGTTAGCCATTTATTTTCTAGAATCATTACAGGAATAGCGTTATGTTTGCCGTTTTAAATCATTGTCATAAAAACGAGTTTGCAGCATAGCAATTGCTTTATATTGACCTCAAGTATAACTTGGTTAAATAAATATTATCGTAAATATATCGTAAATGTCGACGTTTGTATGTTTCACTCACACATTATGAAGAATAAGTATGGGATATCTAGATATAGTGTCATTTTGGATTGCTCTCTCCACTGGAACAAGTAATACGTAGTAGGTAGGTACTATTAGGTACTTATAACGTGCCTCAGAGAAGCCTTCATGTCAAACGGAAGTATACATTTGTAAACATTTGTAATTCATGTAAACAACCTTATCTCGTTATTCTTTATGTACACCAGTTTGTTTTATCTGTTTCTTTTTCTAACACATTCTAACTTGTTAAACAAACTCAATGTGACTAATCTAGAATGGCTTTCTGTTATGCCTACTTAGACATTTCTAAATACACCCAAGGTTGCTAGCACACAGACAGTTGTTTTTTTTTTTTTTTTTATTTTTTTTAGAGCCCACAACGTTTGTAGTAGTTTCCTACTTTTCTTTTAAACGCTATCGTAGTCTCATTCTGGCCGTGCCTTTATTGTGCCTGAGAATGCGTCTCTGGTAATCGTCGTGAATCGGTAATAATTATTATGTTTTATTTAATTCCGTTATTATCTTCATAAGTTATTTACATCCACATTTTAGGAACACATTAGGTGAGATTTTAGTTACTAAAATCCTCATGAAGGTCGAACAGCTCATAGGGAAGCTCCGGTTTATGGACAGTAACGCATCGGTGGTTCCCGTGTACAATGCTCTTAGGTTCTCTACCCAGGGCGGTAATTTCTAAGTATGACTACAACTGAGATTATGTTAGCTTACGTGCAGAGCTACACGTACTTGTACATAATAATGTTTTTGTCTTATTTCATGAATACCCAATGAAAAATTGCAGTCATATGAAGCTTATATCAAAAGGACTTTCATATTAAAAAGAGGCTTATGTCAGACGGATTTTAGGCTAAAATAGATTTATTTAAAAAGGAATTTCAGAATAAAAGGTAGGTTAATCGAGCTCAAGGTAAAAGTTGCTTAAGTGTATCAAAAAGGGACAAAATTTTAATCCGTATTTGATTGCATGAGACCCGCATAATCAGTTAAATCTTTGCCAAAATTAATTTCGAATATTATTTACGAGGAAGCGTTATGATAATATTAGATTTCATATATTGCAAATATTTTATGATACAGACAAACAATTTAATTTGATTCATATATAGAAACTGAAGTATCTTAAAAAATCAATCTAGCGTATACGAAACAAACTACAACTAGATCTCCAAAACGTAAAGTCTACCTAATAAAGTAGAACTCCACCGCCACACATAAGTGGTAAGTGGAATAAGCTAACATCTGTCCGCGAGGTCGAGGAGAGAAAGTCACTCGCGACCTCACGGCGGTCGCGGCCGGTTACGTCACCACTCACTAGTCACATGCCATCTGACATGTTATAGGAGAATACAATATACTGTATTGTAGAGAAAGAGGCATCGCTATAGTGCCAAGAAAGTTGTGGAAGCTTACGAAAGGTCAGAAGTCATCTATGACCATACTAAGGTTAATGGTTAGGTTAAGGCTAATGTCAGGAATATAGTATCTAAAACGAGGGTAGGGTCCAGACTACTGTCCCTGTAGTACGGGGACCAGAATAAGGCTACGGTATCCCCTACCTGTCGTAAGAGGCGACTAAAAGAGGCTTCCGGGGTTGCGGGCGGCAAGAGTGGGAGCTGAAACCGTCCAGCAAGCGACCCCGGAAAGGACAGCGGTCCGTGTGGTCACATATGGCTGTAATCACCAGGGGATGTGAGAGGTGCGTAAATTGCTCCCCTCAGGGCCCAGAGCCCGATAGAAGGGCATCGCGTTAGGAGGACTCCGGTTGTGTTCCGTTGGAGATCCCGGAGTTCTCCACCAAACGCTGAGGACGGCCACCGGGGGGGTTTTAGTGCGGTAAAAATCCTACATAACCCGGCGTCACTCCCATGGCGTCGGGTACCTTTTGAAGGTTTCCCCCTCGTCAACAAAAAAAGATGATGAAAAATGATTATCATCAAATTGTTCCAATGATTATGTTTCATAAATGTTCCAATTTTATTGATTCGTAATGCAGGGACTACGACAAAAGACGTGTGTTGAGTAGTAGTAAAAGGTGAAAAAAATTTAAAGCAAATCCTCTAATATCTGCTGTTAGCACTAACCCCGCATTAAAACCCCAAATTATGACAAAATGAGGATGAAACTAGGGTTGTTGCGAATATCAGCATCAGCATCAGCATCCGCTGATTATCAGCTTTCTTTTGAATATCAGCATCAGCATCCGCATCCGCAACAAAAGATGCTGATATTTAATGCTGATATTGAAATTGTAACGTGTTCGTTGAAAGCGGGACCGAGCTTAAATCACGTGGAGTTTTAGCCAATCACAGAAGTTTATAAACACAAGTTGTCATCAAACAATCATTCGATTGTATTGACAACATAATCTGGTCAGACATCAATAACTTTCGATCATAGTTCAATCAATCAATAACAGAATTATGTATTCAATTCATAATGCCACATTCAGTGAAAAGTGCAATATGACCAAATATTTCGTTATTGAACAAACACAGTTAGTTTTTGTAACAAATAAATGCCGACTTCTGTGTCACTGCAAAGTGGAGGGTAGCTGAAGTGGATGTTGGTTTGGTACATGGTTCTGAAGTCGGTGCTAAATATATTTCGTTGGATAAAGGCGTAAACAGCGTGTTCAATATGAGCGCCGGCTTCGGAGATATGTGAAATCGTCATACCACGTCATACCGATGGAAAAATTAAAAGCAAGAAACCTTATTATTTTTACAGTGAAAATGGAGATAAAATTTCAAGCACAAAAAAGTTCGACAAAAAATAAACAAAAAAATTCAACCGACTTCTATGTCACTACAAAGAAAAATGTATTTAAATAAATGTTGGTTTAGTACATAGTTCTGAAGTCGGCGCTCAATATAGTTTACTGGTTTATGACGTAAAGTGTGCAATATAAGCGAGAAATTAAATAAAATTAAAATGTGTTTGTATGGTCATATGACCAAGTTATGTCATAGACATCATCGCCAACGAAGTACCAATATCAACATACATCCGTATTCGTGTGTTATCTTAGGTTAGGGTCGATCCACACTCTATGTCCGGATAGATCGCTATGTATCGAACAACGTTCATATTACAAAAAATATTTTGCTACATTGCCCAATTGTAGTTGCTATTTTGCGATTTAGTAAATAATAAACACATACATTTTAAATATTCAATTGATAAGTTTCTTTGGTGAGTTCGTTAAATCATTGAGACGATGAATTGATGAACGGTGTCTGAGATGATCAATCACCCATATGTAAGTACACTAATAGTAACTTTTAAAACTATTTAATTAAGAAATTCAATTCAATATTATATACCATCTGTGGCCGACCTCAGGTAGGAATATCTAATCCTATCTGGGGTTGATTACAAATGTCCATGGGCGGCAGTAGCCACTTACCATCAGGTGGACTGCATGCTTGTCTGCTACTCCTATATTATAAAAAAAAGCTATGAGTAGGTAATAACGCTTATAAATACGCAAAATATATTTACAGCTACACGCTTGTATCGAACGCTACCACGAAGCATGACGTATCGTACAACTCGTACAGTGGAGACCGACCCTACAATATCCAAATATACCTGCACACACGAGCCAACACGTAAACGTAAATCGGTGAACGCTCCGCCGTAAATATATCTTATTGTTGTTGTTGTTGGGCTCATAAATAGCTAAGATTTATTTCTCGTGGGAATTTCCCCCGAAATAACCAGATATCGGATACATTATATAAGGAAATTTCGAGGTGGTAGAGCGGTAGAGCCGTTTGTGTTTTGACGGCAACCAACCATTACTAAGTCTTTTCTATGGTTAAACCGAATGGTGACGGGCTACCTATTGAAGAGTAGACAGCGTCGCCTATGGACATTTGCAACATCAGAGGGGTCGCCAATGCATCGCCGCCTTCGAATAAGAACGGTTTTCGCACCTCATAACGTTAAAACTAGTAAGTCCCTCACACCTTCATACAATAACGACAGCTCATAAAGTAGTAAACAACAAGGGACTAAAATATAATCAATTTGTATTACACAAATAAATTTTATTATCATAAAGATAATAAGGATGCCAGCGAAATGCGACCGGAAACTAGGTGTCCGTGTCAAAAAATGTAAATATGACTGTTTTATAATAAGGGCCTATACACACTGTTCGTTCGTTTACCATCGGAATTAAATGTAATAGATCCAGATTTTTCGATTAAAGGAACAAAATGTTAAATTGTTTTTTTTTATATAATATACTGCAACAGCACTGCAAATAAGTTATTTTAAATCGCCTGCCCTTCATCATCCGTGTATAGTCCGAAAGGTCTAAGCTGAGCTTTGCATTAGTATGAGTGGACACAAAAGTAGAGTCAGATTAAAAACTTTCAATAATAAATTTTATAATTTTTAGTTAGGTACATAAGTTGAAGAGGTATTCTTGTATATATTTTTTTTTGAATGCAATGAAATTAACTAAATAAACTGTGTAGTATTTAAACCCACCGTTTTGTTACATTTTACAATTTTATAATACTGACAGATGTCGCGAAAATTTTCGCGAAAGTCTAGATAGAATCAGAGCTAAGTCTGTGATTTGAAAATTGTACAATGCAGAAAAATGGTAGATTTAACTAGTACCTACAAAGTTTATTTTACTTTTCATTTTTAGTCTGTCTTCACATTTTTTATAAAATTCAATTTCATGAATTGTACAAAGTATTAACGTTTTATTAATAAAATATTTGTGTTATTTTAAATTACATTTCAACAAAAAAAAATGTTATTTTAAATTATTCGCCACATTCACGGTTATTTATATTGGATACTACGAGTATATTACTAAAAATCGAATACAAAAACAAAATATTAAATATTAAACAATTCTGCTATCAGTACAAGAAGTGAGGAAGAAGCATGTATGCCAAAAAGCGGTATAAACCGGTTTAAATCAATTAAAAGACGCATCGCGCTTAACACGTTCAGTGCCAACGACTCGCCCGAGTTGACATAAATTTCATTCATGTTGTTGGGACTCGCCGGGTGAGCCCAATGTTTTTCGCCAATATTTCCTAAACGGGTCCGTATTTTCTACTGAAAGCCAAAGTGTAGACTAAATAAACGCTAATATGAACATTTACACGGTGGCTCTAATTTACGACTATTTGTATAATTTAAGAAAAAAAAATGCATGCTTTGAATTACAATTGCATTGTCCACTGCCGCAGGTCTTCGAACTTTTAATTAATGATTTATTATATCATAATAAAAACATAAATTATTTATTATTAAAGCTGACTATGTACTTTTGTTTTGGAAGAAAAATATAACGATGGTATTAAATTCCGATTCAAGATCATTTTTAAATTAGTATGTAGTGCCAGCGACTCGCCTGGCGTGTTCATTGTGAAATATACACGGCAACTTAACAAGGAATTAACAAAATCGTATTGGCATTGAACGTGTTAAATCTGACTTCACACCTACACTATCCATGTGCACTCACACAAATGCAAATCTCAGCTCAGACCTCGCGGACTGTACTTAAGTATGAGTCTTAATAATATAATTATAAGTTATTTATTGTTTATACACAATCTTAACGATAGTGTATTGTTTATTTTATTATTTGTGTCAATGAAAAACGTATGTGTATTTATATAAATAAGTGAATATTTCAAGGCTCTTGGGTTAAAGTGTGAGAGTGCACATTGAAAAATTTTAAAAAATGCTATTTTGTGAACAATTAACTCCTATGCCAACGAATCATTTCTTAACTACAATTATATATAACTGCATTTATACTATTTTATTGTGCAATTAAAGTCACAAATAATACATCGAAAGCCAAATCATCAATCAATCATCATCATCCATTACTGTCCCACTGCTGGGCACGGGTCTCCTCTCATAATGACAAGGATTAGGCCATAGTCCACCGCGCTGGCCAAGTGCGTGCGAAAGCCAAATACCAAATCCAAATAAAACCGCAGTATAACCTATTCTATGTCACAAATATCTTCTTTTTGAAGATCTAAACCATATAATAAATACTAATCCTTATAAGAAGGTATTTAAAATATTAAGTAAAAATCATTATACAACTTCTCATTTAATAATACTATCTGGTACGTTTACATAAAACTAATCATAATTCAAAATGTATAACTTAATTCGTATATAACCATTTTAATAGAAATCTTGATATTTGAGACTTCGTGCTTCAGAGGGCTTCAAGTTGTAACTCTGAACACAAATTACAAATTTTCCTAAGGTATCTATCCTATATCAATAAGTAGCTATCCACAATAAATTACTATCAGATACAATAATATTTTCTTAAATCAACAATCAATCAAATCTGATAAACAGTCTAATTATCTACTCTACTTGTGTAACTTCTTGGGGCGATAAACCATTATTATTATTATTAAATACATACTGTTGATTTCAACTATAATATCAAAAATAAAGAACAGTGTGAATATACCCTAATAGCTCCATCTAGCCAACCTTGTAATAGTTTCGTGTCGCAGCCTTAGTGTAAGGTCATGGCGACGTATAAGTAATACTACATAAAACAATTTGATAACTCAGTAAGTCGTAAGATTAACCTTAACTGAATTAAATAAATGTATAAGATAAAACAAACTGTTATACGCATTCTAAGGTCATATGCTTATTTGCACGATAAAAAATACTAATAATGTTGTAGAGCTCTGCGTGTTCCCAGCCTAGAAATAACATCGCCAAATATATTTCTGCCCAATAACAATTGAAAGAGGTGATAATTGAGACATAATATATACGAGGCGTTCCAACTTAGTCCTCAAAGACAATGAATATCCCAAGGTAGGAACTCTAGCAAAATAAGAGGGGGTGGGGGGTCGGTAGGCCCCCCCGCTCCTGGGGGTCTCCAAACACAGTATTATTAACTAAAAAAGGTCGTCAGAACCAAACAATCTGTGAAATGAGTATAAATTTGCCGAAAAAAGGTCGCCGGTATCGTATTTGTCGGCGAATAAGTCAATGAGACATTTGTAATTTTAAAATTAAAACAACTTTTTAGACTAGCGAGTAGGGCCCTCACTTCAACTTTCTTCTTTTTTCTTTTTTTATTTATTGTTGATGATAAAAATAATGACAGTAAAAATAGACTTAAGCTGTCCCTGTAGTTATTGTCAACAGATTTCCTCTGTAAATTAAAAAACAATGAATCCGTAATTCCCCACACTGACCAATAAAGGCTTTGTGATGTTATTACTTAACAACAACATTGACTTAACTAATGGCAACATCACTCAGTAACAACAACAACATTATTTTAATACTATCTGTTAATTAATACTCACAGTACAACAAAAAAATGATAATGAAGTGAAACTTAAAAGAAACAATAATTTTATGTCAATGCGAGGTTCATTATATTGAAGGTTTTAATTATTTATTTATCTTAAAATAAATAATCATGTTAATTGGGTAAACAAATAAAATGTCACTTTTAAACCTTGTTTTGTTGTGCGACAGAAAAACTGACCTTTTTTAACGTAACACATAATTTGTTAATAAATAAATAGCATTCGTCCACCTTTACTTTAAGGTCATGGAAACCTGGGGCGGAAAGTTGAATGGAGGCCCCCAGTGTAAAAAGTTCGCCTGTGATTCGGTGACCTTTTTTTTGACTGACGAATACACACAGGCCCGGGGCAGACCGCCCCTTCCGCAACCGCAACTTTGGTTAAACATAATCATTATTGACAGGCCAAATCAAAAGAATAGAGTTTTGCTCGGTATAAGTGACTATCAGTGTCTCATTAACTTTTAATAATACGATAATCAAATCAGCTACATAATAATTACGTTGCATCTTATTATCTTTCGATAATTAAACAAGCGATTGTCATGATGACTATTGTGTTATTGATAATCACGTGTATTTAATTTAAATAATGAAATTGTATCAGTGTTTGTAACCGAAGTACATATAAATGTTGTGTGAAGGCATCAAACAAACACGTTTCTTATGCAAGTAAAAAAAATAATTAGAATTATATTGAGTACTTTTCGATTCATAGCAGTATGGCTTCAACCCCTTTTTATGCTTTAACCTTCAAAGTGCTGGGCATGAGTCACTATCTAAAACATTTTAATAGACACAGTCCTTTGCAAGGACAAAAGGAGACAAATGTGCAGAATCCTAAGCAATATGATATTGACTCTAAAGACTCCTAATAAATAATTTCCAAAAAATATTAGCTCTCATTAGATAACAATGTTCTGTTTGTATATACATCGGAAATCTAAAATATGTAAAACATGAATATCACCTAAAACAAACGTCACACCTGCCCAGGTCACAAGCACATACATTTTCCCATCAATTTCTAAGCCTATAGTATAATACAATTCCGATATCTATTAATAAATACTTTTATTAATTCTTCCTCCCTTAGTCATACCACGATATATTCTGTTCTCCCTTTTATCACTATGTGATATAGTAAAAATATTTCTCCTTCTAGCATTATGAGTGAGAATGATTAGTTTCGTACGACCTCCGCAAGCTACTTGTCTATAACAGACTATATAGACTATAACAGTCGTGAAACGACATCTATATTTTAACCGACTTTAAAAAAGAAGAACTAAAATGTATGTAAGTTTGTATGTTCGCGATTTTCTCAAAAAACAGTTTTATTGGGTCCTATCAAAGATCCAATTTGGATTGGTTTGGTTGTATTTGCTTACATTTGCACAATCTTGTGTATTATAAAAAAAATCAAACCCAGTACACCCACCTCATATCCGGCGAGTAGTCCACCGAGCAGGCGTAACCTGCGACCATGTGTCCCGTGAACGTCTTCTTGCGGTTCATCTTGAACCGGTTCAGTGCGCTGAACACTATCACCTTGTTGTCCATCGACTGGCAGGCCAGCCACTTGCCGTTTGGTGACACTGTCACCGCTGGTAGGGAGTGCATTGACGGGTCCGCTATGTACTTCATGTCTACTGGGATGTCCCTGGTGATAGAAAGAATGTAAGTTTAGGGCACAAGTTGTTTTTCGTATGTGCTGGATGGTAAGCTCATAAATATGTAGGCAGTAGAATATAGGCAAACATATAATTGGGATTGTAAGTTCATGTATGCAATGTCCCTAAAGGTACAAATGGGACTCTACATTTATATTTGCGATGTCTCTGAAGATACAAGTAAGAATGCAAGCTCAAGTTTGGAATTTCCTTAAAGGTTTTTTTTTTTTTTAATAGTTTAACCTAACGATTAGGCAGACGTGCTACCGGATGGAAAGTAGTCAACGCCACCTATGAACATTTGCAACACCAATGCATCGCCGGCTTTGTATGAGAGCTCTTCTTGCACCTTTTTTGAAGAGCCCCATGTCATAGCGCTCCGGGAATACCTCAGGAGGAAGCTCATTCCACATCTTACACACCGGTACACCGGGATTGTGAGCTTATTTCTAGGATGGTTTTTGGTTTATGTCTGGGATGTACCTAAAGGTATAAAAGGCATTGTAGGTGGGATTGCTTTTATTCCAGACATCTGTGATGGTACAAGTAAGATTGTAAACTTATATCAATCCACCTACTACAGTAAAAGTACAATTGGTCTGGTAATAAAATATCTCGAAAGTAAAACCTTTCAAAAATATCAACTTGACATGCACCTATACACCTGAACACTTACTAACTAACCTGTAAAAAATTATTTCCACCAAACAAAAGTATTTTTTTATAATATAGGAGTAGTAGACGAGCATGCAGTCCACCTGATGGTACGAGGCTACTGCCGCCCATGGACATCTGTAATCAACCATAGATAGGATTAGATATTCCTACCTGAGGTCGGCCACAGATGCGCCGCTACCTCTGAGGACTAAGCTGGAACGCTTCGTAAAAGTATGTCTCCCTTACCACACCCTTCAAACCAGAACACAGCAGCGATTAACACTGCTGTTGTTGGGCAGAAATAGGTGTGGCGGTGGTGCCGCCGGAGTCGAACCACAAAGGGTTCACTTTTTTACTACCACCTTTGTTATTACAATCAAAGTAAAAAGTAAATATTGGTAACATCACTCACCACTCCCACACCCTGAGGCTCTTGTCGTCGGAGGTGGTGACGAAGCGGCGGTTGTCGTCCACGAAGGTGATGGTGTTGACGGCGCCCAGGTGCCGGTCGTACTCTTGCACTATCTCACCCGATCTCGTGTCCCACTACAAAAGAAATGACGGACATTATTTACAATTAGCTGTGCCCCGCGGTTTCACCCGCGTTACAAATAAATGACATTATTTATACACCTATTTCTGCCTAATAACAGCAGTGTTAAACGCTGCTGTGTACTGGTTTGAAGGGTGTGGTAAGGGAGACATTCATGGGGATCCATACCTGAAGGGTAAATGGGGCTCTATGCTAAAGCCTCTGCTGTCTGGTAATTTACCAAAGGGATCAACGGGGGATCTTTTGCCATTATATCTTTTTTATTAATTTGTATTTGTTAGCATAGCAGTTATAGAAGTTCATTGCAAAAAATTAAAATAGGTACCGACATATTATGGTTCAATAGACAAACCAAAAAATGCTGAAAACATGTATGATGACCCTTTTCTTTGTATTTCTCTTATTTTTAGTATTACGCTATATTAAAGTGGCCACAATAATACACATTTCAATGTGTATCTATTACAGGTTAAGGGATGGAGCCTTGCGGTAGTTGGACAGATACCAGAAACCCTGAAAAAATCCTAAGTAATACTGTGCAACTCACACAAATAATCTTCTTGTCCGAGGTGCCAGCAACAAACAGATGCTGCTTATCATCGTCGGGGTTGAACTTGGCGCAGTAGGCCACCTTGCGCGACGTGAAGCGCGACACACACGCGCCCGACTCCGTGTCCCACAGCTTGATGTAGCGGTCGTACGCTGCGGGACAGGGTTCCAATCCGGATAGGTTAGGTTAGGTTACAATTTGTAACGGGTACACACGAATCGTAAAACGTTACCATGTTTCATGTAACTGAGTCGAAATACTAGCAATAAATTAATAACCTCTTTCATGAGTACCCAATCCTTACTAATATTATAAATCCGAAAGTAACTCTGTCTGTCTGTCTGTCTGTCTGGTTGTCTCTTCTTCACGCCTAAACCACTGAACCGATTTTAATGAAATTTTGTACAAAGATAGTCTGAGACCCGAGAACGGACATAGGATAGTTTTTATCCCGGAAATCCCACGGGAACTAGGGATGGCGAACTAAGATCTATTAATCGCAGAATCGATCTTTTGGACCCAAAACATCGATTATTCTAATCGATATTAGTAAGGATTGAATCGTAAACTATGCATTTGATCAAGTGATGATCTTTAGCAAAGTTGTTGTCCATGAGCCCACGAAAGTTCCAGAGTTGGTACGACCAATTTTCGCCAGATGGTGCCACTGTCGTTCCAATGAAGGTACGAATTTTCAGTTTTATGTAAGTTAGTATGTCATATTATTTTTTTTAACGCGGGCGAAGCCACGGGCAAAAACTAGTATATAATAAAATAAAATCCAATATAATAATTTTTACATTTGCAATTACATGACAATAAATAATAACTGTTGATATTATTATCAAAAAATTAAAGAAATTATCTTACCTATAATTATATTGAAGTCCATGTACGCATACATCGCCGCTTATCTTACTCCTTTTGGCGACTCTAACTGTACCCTCTGCAGTTCAATTCCAGCGGCATCACAGCCATACCTATTTTTGTTTAATAACAGCGGTGTTGCTGTATTCTGATTTGAAGGATGTGGTAATTCAGACATACTTTCCGAGGCATTTCAGCTTAGTTTCCAGAGGTAGTGGCGCACTTGTGGTCCACCTCAGAGAGGAATCTGGGGTTCTCTTATCTCATCTGGGGTTGATAAGGTGGACTGTATGCTCGTCTGCTACTCCTATATTATAAAAATAAATAGCGGCCAGAGCCCGCGCCCGACACTCACCGGCGGAGACGAAGCGGTCGCCCGCGTTGTTGAAGTTGACGTCGCGCACGGCCTGCCGGTGCCCGAAGTACGTCCGCCCGTACCCGCCCAGAGCCGCGCCCGACACTCATCGGCGGAGACGAAGCGGTCGCCCGCGTTGTTGAAGTTGACGTCGCGCACGGCCTGCCGGTGCCCGAAGTACGTCCGCCCGTACCCGCCCAGAGCCGCGCCCGACACTCACCGGCGGAGACGAAGCGGTCGCCCGCGTTGTTGAAGTTGACGTCGCGCACGGCCTGCCGGTGCCCGAAGTACGTCCGCCCGTACCCGCCCAGAGCCGCGCCCGACACTCACCGGCGGAGACGAAGCGGTCGCCCGCGTTGTTGAAGTTGACGTCGCGCACGGCCTGCCGGTGCCCGAAGTACGTCCGCCCGTACCCGCCCAGAGCCGCGCCCGACACTCACCGGCGGAGACGAAGCGGTCGCCCGCGTTGTTGAAGTTGACGTCGCGCACGGCCTGCCGGTGCCCGAAGTACGTCCGCCCGTACCCGCCCAGAGCCGCGCCCGACACTCACCGGCGGAGACGAAGCGGTCGCCCGCGTTGTTGAAGTTGACGTCGCGCACGGCCTGCCGGTGCCCGAAGTACGTCCGCCCGTACCCGCCCAGAGCCGCGCCCGACACTCACCGGCGGAGACGAAGCGGTCGCCCGCGTTGTTGAAGTTGACGTCGCGCACGGCCTGCCGGTGCCCGAAGTACGTCCGCCCGTACCCGCCCAGAGCCGCGCCCGACACTCACCGGCGGAGACGAAGCGGTCGCCCGCGTTGTTGAAGTTGACGTCGCGCACGGCCTGCCGGTGCCCGAAGTACGTCCGCCCGTACCCGCCCAGAGCCGCGCCCGACACTCACCGGCGGAGACGAAGCGGTCGCCCGCGTTGTTGAAGTTGACGTCGCGCACGGCCTGCCGGTGCCCGAAGTACGTCCGCCCGTACCCGCCCAGAGCCGCGCCCGACACTCACCGGCGGAGACGAAGCGGTCGCCCGCGTTGTTGAAGTTGACGTCACGCACGGCCTGCCGGTGCCCGAAGTACGTCCGCACGCACCGCCGCGCGCCGTACACCTCCCAGATCTGATATCATCAAACACGGTACCATAATTATACATAATAAGGACACTAGCACAAATTCCGTTACATTTTGTAACACATAGTTATATCAAAAATTGTCTCAGGAGTGTAACGTATTCAACAGCGTAGGCGACAACGGGCGAAAGCAACGGGCGAGGGCGTCAATACTTACAAAATTACAAGCTTTTAGTCCAATATTCTTATAAAATTATAAAAAAGAACAATATCACATACCTTCACTCTACAGTCCATGCCAGCAGACAACATAAGATGAGCCGTGCCGGGGATCCATCGCACTGCAGCAATACCTTTTGTGTGACCTTTCCACGTGTGAATGTGTGCCTGAAAATATAATTTGGCAACTTCATTCTAGGTCCGGGCGGCAAATTTATGCTATCCCCTTTACGGCAAAATCTTTCTACATCCGAGCAGCAAATTTATCCTATGGCCTTGACCACATCCGGGCGGCAAATTCGTCCTATGCTTTCAGCGTCAAGATTACCACGTTATAAATGTCTTCAATCCGATATACCACTAGTCTATTACTCAAATATCATCACATAGGCATCAAGCCTATTTATTACATCTGTTACACATAATACCATCCAACCTTACCTTGGGTAAGAAGCATTTATCCGGAGGTGCGTCGCTTCGCAGCTGCGTTTCGCTGCGCGGTGCTTCGATCCAAGATCTGCCGGCATAGTCAGTCTCTTTGTCAACTGGAAAAGATTTAAAAATATTTTATTATCTTAATTTTACAAAATATGAGAGATATGTTACTCATTTAGAACTAATATATAAGGGATATCAACAAAATATTTGCAGTATAAAAAATGTGTAGAACAAATTTATGTCTAGCTTTAAAATATTGAATTGTTGTTATTATAAAGTCACTTTTAAAACTCCATTTTTAAACAACTTTAATAAAGGAGGTTCTGTATTTGACCGCTATGTGTGTAAGTTTATGTCTGCGATATTTTCAAAAACAGTGGTTTTTGAAAATATCGCAGAACCCCAAAGAAAACCAAAACCCCAGAAATAACCAAAACCCCATCCAAATTGGATCCACTGATCCAATTTGGATGGGGTTTTGGTTATTTGAAAGCATATTTATATTTATCATATTCACTACCTTTGTATATCATATTTACTTACTATGGAATATAGATTTCTCTTCCAGAGGTTTGTCATCATCAACTTTTCCTTTCTTCTGTCTTTTTGCCAATATTTCTTCCAGCTCTTTAGCCTCGTCGCCTTCTGGTTTCATAATCCTGAGATTATCAAAATAAACAAATTCCAAGTCAGAGCAAGATTTCTTTAATAAATGAAGTTAAAATAATAAAAAATACACTTATAAGTAGTTATATATGTAACCACAGTTAGACACATTAAAATAGGAAATATTTTGGATTATATTGTAATTATAACAGTAAAATTAATTTTGAGTTGTACGGTTAATCATGCAAAGCAGCGATTTGTACCTTTCATAATTGTTCCCTTCAAACCTCTAGAAACATTTAGCTTAATTTATTTCATATAATTTATCATACAAACCAAATCAAACACTTTATCCACATGTTTGTATCTGTAAACTTTTGTTGCGATTTGACAAGTGTGTGGATGCAGTGTTAAGTTAAACTTCATTTACCTTTTCTCCCCTGCATACCCTCCCCAAGGGCCTAAAAAGCCAGCAATGTCCTCAGGGTTATCATTTTTGTTCCTTTTCTTTTTGTCCGAAGGCCTCTTTTTAATAGTTTCAAACACTGTTTTGCCTTCTGCCTCCTCAGGTGGCGCTACCATGGCTGATACTGTAAATAGGACATAATTGATAATCAACAATGTATCTTGTATTATTAGAAATTATTTTACAGAGTGAATTTTTCATACTCTGCGTAAATATACTCAAAGGAATAATGCCACATAATTTGATAAAAAATTGTGTATATTTAAAAGGTTTTTCAATCTATATGCCTAGCCAGAAATTGACAGAGTTCATTTTATAAAACAAATGACATACTCTATTATTGCTCCATTTGATAACGTTGCTTATAAGTTTATAAGAATCAAATTCTTCCAAATAATGATAGACTATAAACTAAATTAAAAGAATCTTAATCACAATATTTTTATACATTCTCATACAAAACCAATAATTAATATTATGTCATTTTAATTCCAATATTAATTTCAAAAATGTAATTTTTACTGTAATGAGTGCAATAAAGTGGGTATAATTGGAATTGTTAAAGAACTTGTAGATCTACTTACACACCACAGCATCACCATTAGCATTATCATCTGTCGATGGATCTATTGCATACCCGTAGCTAGTAAATGTCCGTCTCTGGTTCTCAAACTGGAATTCACTAATATGTGCCTTCTCCACATAGCCTGATAGGATATTTCTGTTAGCCTTCATCTGCTGAGTTTGAAATGGGTTCTCCGGGCCATATGTGGGTGCGTATAGTTCTTCATATTTTGGATTGTGCATCAATTCCTGGTTATTGGGTAGTAGGATTCTTGTGTCGTCATTGTTCTGGAACCATAAAAGTAAGGTAATTTACAAATATTTATTTTTATCTTCAATACTGATGTTAGTTAGTTCATTTCCCAAGGCATTATAAAAATAAAAATACATTTCTTAACACAAGATAAATTTATCTTAGTAAAATATGTAAATATACATGTTATCTACGACTAAATCTAAGACTAGAATTACACAGCTTTGATGAGGAACTAGGTGTATAAGTGATAATGTTGAGTAGTACAAAAGTCAATGAAACTTATACTGTGGGTTATAGAATTTTTATGATTATTTCAGTGCTTTAGACAAGTTGACCAGGTGGCTATGATAATATGAATAAACAACGGTTTAAATATAACCGTCGATTAGTTAGGCGTACTCTCTATCTCTGTTAGTTCACAGTGTACACCGAAGTGGAGTATTCTTGGCAAAAGACTTGGCGGGAAGAACCTATGCCTATGTGATTTTTATAGGAATGTAAATATTGTTAATATGGTAATGGTCCCTACCGTGGGCATCACTACGGGGGCTGCACATATTTCCATTTTCTTAGCGAGGGAGAGACTCGGGTCAACAGGTTTCAGATGCGTCAACAGACCCTCGTTGCTATGTTGTTGTGTGTTCTCCGTATCTTCACCTTCGTCCTCAGAACTACTACCGTATTTTTGAATATTCAACATTTTTATACCTAATTTGTACTCTTACACGATAAAAATAATATTTATTTGTGGTTAAAACGTAAATGAATAACATAGATCGTCATGTTGTTGTTTGAAATGACGCATGCACGGCAAGGTATTTTGACAGGTGTCAAAACTTTCACGATGACAACTTGACATATAAATGAATAAAGCACCAAACTTGTAAGTGTAAAATTTTTAAATCACGTGAGACAATCAATAGTATTGTAGACGTAAAACGTTTTGTAAATAAATTAAATGACTTAAGGAGATATTGTATCATTATATTTCCCAACGAGTCGTGATAATTGACAGCGAGACATTTTGTTTTTATCTTTAATCTGTGGTGAATTTATTTTTATTACGTTGGCTAATTACAAAAAAAGTTGCCATGCATAATATAACCAATAACCCAAAAGTAAATTGGATTGAGATCGTCCCTCATAATTTCCTAGTGGCTGCACTAAAACTTGAAACAATTATTGATATAAATATTGTATTGACGTTCTTAATCAGGATATTTTATCTTGTCATTGTATTGTTATCTGGCAATGATAACAGTTGTTTAAATGTAGCCAACTTGTAGGCAAAAATCCATAGTCAGGTGACGAGCGCTTGTGACAGATTTTGTTTTTTCATAAATATAATTCAATAAAATTAAATATCCTCCACAAAAATGGCTCTCCAGGCGGCTGTAAAAGGAAAACTGATCAGTGTTATCGGAGATGAGGTAATATCTTCATTTTTGTACAGTTTTTCTATTTAACTTTCATTTGTTTTGGTTAGAATCCACTTTACTTGCGTCTTCATTCTTTGGGATTGTCTTTATATTTATATCAATTCTTACTGAATTACAGGACACCTGCGTTGGATTCCTCCTTGGAGGCATCGGCGAAATCAACAAGAACAGACATCCCAATTTTATGGTCGTCGATAAAAGTGAGTTTTGAAAATTAATTATCCTCTCCGTAAGTTATTTATAAGTTTGTAGGCTTATATTAATCTTCTAGTCTATTGTTAATTAGTATTGTAACGTTTGTTATAATTTAAAAAATGTTATTAGATATTCCGCCATTATGTTTCATAAATCATCAACAATCCAAGTATTATATGTAAAGTGTCTATGCCTAACAATATATACTATTTTTTAAGTTTTAATTACATACCAGTATCTAGATCAGTAAATATTACATGTAAAATACCATGTAACAATATAAATTATATGCAATGTATCTAACATACCAAATTTAATAATGATTCATGTTCCGATGCATAAAAACATCATTCATCTTGCATATCTTGTCAGGTGTATGATAGTGAAATTGATGAAAGTTATCAAGGTTTATTGAAAGTAAACAAGGGCTTTGTTTTGAATTCTTTCTTTTTGTAACAAAAATAATGAGAATTCTCTGGTATGTAACTGTATTACCACATTAGTAAATAGTCATAAAGTCTTCATAGGTAAGTTATTGTTCTCCCAAAATATTGTATTGTGTTTCAAGCTAACAACAATTGTTATTTTGTCTTAATGCTACAGATATCACTGTAAGAAATAGGCACATAAACATAATTTAAAATCCTACTTGAAAAATCAAAGATGTGTACCTGCGATTTGAATCTTGGACTCTTGCTTGAGAGGCTGTATTTAAACCACTAGGCTATCAATTCTTTTGTATTATACAATCAGTGTTAATTACCTTGCATACCTGTCCAACACTTTTATTTCCAAAAATACCGTAAACAATTTCAGACACACCAGTGAGCGAGATCGAGGACTGCTTCAAGCGTTTCGTGAAGCGCGACGATATCGACATAATCCTGATCAACCAGAACGTGGCAGAGCTGGTGCGCCACGTGATCGACGCGCACACCGCGCCCGTGCCTGCTGTGCTGGAGATTCCCTCCAAGGACCACCCGTATGATGCCAGCAAGGACTCTATCTTGCGTCGTGCTAAGGTGTGTTGTATTTCTTTATGTTTGATTATCATAATAATAGCTGACCCGGCAAACTTTGTACCACCTCGGGATGTATTTATGAAATATATGTCATATTTACTCACCTTTTGAAAGTTTAAAAGACTTCCACAAATTGTTCTAAACTAAAATTAGACAAATCGGCCGTTCGGCCAGCCGTTCTCGAGTTTTAGCGAGACTACCTAACAGTAATTGATTTTTTACATATAGATTTAATGAAAGAGATATGGTACCTAGGTGTGAGGTTTTGTTTTTTCTATTTATGCAGCTGATCTTTCTGATTACTTTTGATTTTGACTGATATTCAGTAATTCTCATAGCAAAGTAAATTGCTAACCACAAACTAACTTTGTCCTTACACATTGATAAATTCAGATAAAGTAAAAATAAAAACTGAAACTCAATATTCTTTTTTTAGATAGACTTATAAATATATAGTCATAGTCGTAGAACAAAGTCGGAATTAACAAATACCAAACTTTACATGGCAGCCATTTCAAGTTATTCACAAATGTCATTTTACTATGAGCACATTTCGAATCCGTCACTATACCGACTGATTAATTTGAAAACTAAAATACATAGAATTTTTCTGTAATGCAATAATAATATTTAGACAATATGTTATCCAAATATAATAAAAAGTGAATTTCGCATTTTTGTCAAATCTATATTAATTGTTCTACGACTATGACAATATTTGTATGGATGTATGCCATACTTTTTTATTGAAGTTTTAAATTGTCTTTACCAATTTATAGTTATATAATATTATTTACTTCCTATGTATTATGAAAACTGAACAACTACTTCTTTAAAATAAATACCTACTTTTGTACTTACCAAACCAAATAATTGCTTAATTTAAAAAAATATAGATGTAAGAAAGGCTGTAAAAGATAATAATTACAATTGCTCTGATAATGATGATTTAAAAATGAAATTAAAAAAAATATTTTCTTTTTTCAGGGCATGTTCAACCCCGACGACCTGGTACGCTAAAACAAGTGTTATTGCATGATATTTTGTCTGTATTTGCAAGTTTTGCAACAGACCGGCACATGTAAATATGCCAGAAAACAACAGAGACTAACACAACATTCATTATCTGTCGCATTTAATAAGTCTGTTTTTTGTGTGCAATTTGGAACTAAAGCAGTATGATTTTTTTAATACATTCCGCTAATCAAAAGTGAATTTTATTTTTTTGGACTGTTCTGTACAAACTGGCGATAGACCTATTATTTAGTTTTAAATTATTCTTACTATAAACAAAGGAGTATTATGAATACATATTTAATCTTGTATAGTTGTTGAAATTGTATTATAGTATATCACCAACAAGAATTGTTTTATTTTTCCTAACTATAGCATGTTTGTTCTCTATAACAGTTTGGTGTGTGAAGTGTGAATTGATGAAATTAATTAGTGTTTTATACCTATATTGATTGAAGGTAGGTAGAGTTCATACTTACATTTTTATTATATTTGTACCATTATTTTATGTATTTGCCTTTATAAATATGTGTTTTATATATACATGTATTTTTTCTATTTTCAGTCTATGTTTGGAGCGGATAATTACTCTACTTAGTTAACTTTGTAGTGTCTAAATTAAATCTCTATGTACCATAATAATCGCCTTATATCAGTATTCTAAAATAAAGTCATTTTATAATTTTATTATATTTATTTACACGTATTAATAACACTTACAATAATACTGCACACATATACAATATAATACATTGCACAACAATATTAATCGGTAGAACAATAATATACAAGAGATATATTTGGTATGGTTTGTGCCTAACAAGTACCCGTAATAGAAACAAGAAATGAGCCGTGATTGGTTAGTTTGAATTTGGTTAGAAACGTTGAAGATTTAAGGGATTTTTTCAATCGTCGAAGTCATTGACGTCATTTTCGGCTTTCTTGTGACCGACCCAGTCCCACTTGGAATAATGGAGCTTGGTTTTCTTGAATTTGGGATTCTTAGAAGTAATACGGACGAATACTCGACGGCCGAATAGCGGTTGGAGTTGCCTGAAGTTGTCCACCAGAGGGAGGTTCAGGTTGGAGAGGAGACCACGGAAGTTGTCCATCTGTGAAGTGAAAATAGTTGACGTGTAATTTGTGTTTATAATAAGTAGTATTTAATCTGTTGTACTGCTGGATACATAGTTGTGGATCTCTCCAGAATTCAGAGGTCAGCAATCTGTGGGGTAACTATAGGGTGGCAGGAATGGCAAAAAGCCACACACATACTGCTCTACTACGGATTTTTGGAAGGTACGGGCTAGTGCCATATCCATGGCATATATTTTTCAACCTTCCCAAACGCCTTCAAACTTCAATAACTGCTGTCCAATGATAACAACTTGGAACGAAAACTTAACGTGTGCTCTCAAGTACAGAAGCGCTTCTTAGCTTGAAAGAGCCACCCATCTAACTTACGTAATGTACAATCAATAACAAACATCAATTAAGATTTAGAAGAACCGTGCGGCTATACGCGATTCCTATAATAGTGATCGATGTAGGTATTCATAATAAAATATAGAAGTTTAAAGTTCAGAAACTAATAAAGACTGGTGCAGTAGATTAAAATTCGATAAGTGTTCACTGCTAAAGCAGTCAATGACCTGATTATTGTTTGTACGACATTTTTGCATATGGACAAAAACATTTTGCACACGCGTGTATTGTTATTCAATCGGTGGGCTTAAAGCTCTGTACATGATGACTGCAATTTATGTGCTAAATACTGAGTCAAAGATATCAATATTTATCACATTTGAATTTTATGAACGGTGATGTCACTAACGCAGCCGCTTTTAGGAACCTATGAGTTTTATTCATTTGCCTTTAAAATAACGTTTCTAACTACTTTATCAAATGCGTTACAAACAGCTATTGATTAAATATATGTATGGCAATTTACATTCATATTTTTGATATGCCCCTAAGTAATATTGAGGTAGAGACAATATTCTTACTTGGTTTTTGTATGTTTTAATTAAGATATCGGCAGTAGGCTTATTTCATTAGATTAATTTCATAAGCTATCCGATGAAATAAAAATAAAAATTTTTTTTTAAGCTACTGCTTTGTAGTCCATTGAAATGTTACATTTTTTAGGCCTTAGTGTGCATTTGTCAGAGGACGCAATTTTATTTTTTTAATGTGTAGGGGGGGTCAGTAGAAGCTTAAGTTCAAGTTTGTGGGGTCGGCACCCTTGTCCCCCGGCCGCCATCTTGGAAAAGGGGGTGCAAAGGGTTTTTGGTGCTTCAGAGGTCTAAATAATTGCTAAAAGTCAAAAACAAATGTCGCTAGACTGAATATTAACCATAATTTCCTGTAATTACGACGAATAAAGCAGTTACAACTTAATTTCTGAAGTCATGTTTGGTAATCGAGAATTGCAAAAAAATGTCTTTATAATCTATTTTTTGGGTATAAAAATAATAGGTAAGTATAAACATCGTACCTGGAAAACGGAGATCGGCAGGTAGTCGGAGAAGATGACCCAGGTGACGGCTTCAGCGCAGGGCGGGGTGGTCAGCGAGCCCTTGTACGTGTAGAAGCGCTCCGTGTCCAGCCCCGACAGGATGGACGACAGCGAGAACGTGTGGGGAAGCTGCATGCTCGTGTTGTAGTTCTCGATGGCGGACAGGTTCTTGATGAGGGGAGTCAGCAGCTTGGCGTCGTATTCTACCACCTGTGGGTTATTGTTACTTGGGTTGCAATATTTGGGTTTTAAAGGTGGTAGAACCCTTGGTGGTTTGCTTCCAGCGGCACCACCGCTAACCTATTTCTGCCTCAACAGTTTTAAACGCTGTTGTGTTCTGGTTTGAAAGGAGACAGACTTTTCCGAGGCGGTTCAGCCTAATCCACAGGGGAGCGGCGCATCTGTGGCCGACCTTAGGTAGGAATATCTAATCCTATCTGGGGTTGATTACAGATGTCCATGGGCGGCAATAGCCACTTATCATCAGGTGGACTGCATGCACGTCCGCTTCTCCTATATTATATAAAAAGAAAAACCCGGGGCGTATGATGGATGTTCCGCCTACGGCACAGGATTATATTGCCGCCCGGACACAATGTTAATTTGCCACCTGGGGCGTAGCCAGAATTCGCAAAAATCGGTACGCTACACTTATGTCCCAGTGCTATTTCCCTATTATTAGCCTCATATTTGCTGCAATTCCTTTTCGATCTTAAACCAACATATCTCGTAAATTCATTCGTGAAGTAGGTAACTAAGTAACTTTGATTTGTCACTATACTTAGTTTTTTTAATAACTAGAATACTCGCTATCAGATTATGGACTATAGTGTTAATAATTGTAATAAAATTTCATTTAAGGTTCTGCTTGGCCGGGAATTGAACCTGGCTTTTTTACTGAGCGTTCTTGTCAATCGCTTTATAAGCTTTATGGTGTATCTAGAAATATCATTATTTCGCGTACCTGGTAGAAGAAAGCAAGAACGCAGAGTCCATCAGGGTGCTGGAGAGCTTCAGCCAAGTTCCTGTATTTCTTGTTCCTGTGGATGATGTGCATCTCAAGGGGCAGACGCATGTCATTTAGGGTGTGTTCAGCCCCCCGGTTGTTCTTGTCTCCCCAGTGGAAATGCAAGCCCTCGATCTCGTATTCATTGTCGAGAGGACCCCCGAAGATGTAGGGGAGACGGAAGCCTTTTTTCTCTTCTTCAGGAGAATACTTAGGAATTGTTAGGGCCACTGCAAAATAAGTTAGTTTGTTGAATGCCACATTTTTTTTAAGCTTTTGTCATGCTATGCTTATGTAGAGAAAGAGGTGTGGTATGGATTCCGGCAGCAAGGAGCGCGAGCTGAATTTGCCAACCCCTTAGTCGAATCCAAAAGCCTACAGAAGTTTCATTTTTCGGCCTGCATCTTGCAGACTATCAACAAATAATAGATAATCATACACAGTTTTATTTAAAAAATTAAGCATCCAAATGGTAATCTACACATTTCGGTAGGTATATTTGACTGGTGGTTTCACAGAAATAACTATATAGCGTTTGTTGGTGGAATTGGTCACAGATGTTGCAGCTTACCTGAGTGTCCATTATTAGTGATCGTTAAGGGCCCAGGCAGCGGGTTTTGGTATCCAGTGAGCTCCATCGCGGGAATGGAGATAGGAATAGCCTGCCTTGCTGCGATGGCGATGGGCGACTGCTGGCGGCCGCCGCACGCCGGGTGGAGGACTGCCCAGCGCCGCTGGTCAGAGGCGCGGTAGCCCCAACCCACCACAAAAGGTACTGGATGGATAGAAATTATATCACATTTAGAATATTCAGCTACCTGATCGAATCGATATGAAGGATGTTTGAAAAAATCTTAAAAACTCAGATAGCCTGCTGGTCTCACATAAACCCTTCTTATACGGAGACCCTTGTTCAGTAGTGGCCTCGTAGTGAAAATAACGTATTCCAATGAATAATGCAATTTTAAATGCCTCAACCGTCTTTATACGTAAGTGGAGGGTAAACACAAATAAAGCCATTTTTGATTACGATCTATATTGAAACAAGTTACACCTTAGGTATTATCGCTATCCTTAACTCTATAACTTTACATCAGGTGAAATAAATTCTCCTTTCTTATACCCATAACAACTATAAAGGCAAAAGGTATAGATAGGTCGTTAGCGTCAGCTAATACACACGAATAAACCGTCTTATTTATAAGTTCAGTTGTGTAACAAAGACAATCAAGTTTTTTATTAATTTTATTCAAGTCAAACCCTATCTTCCGGGTTAGATCACTAGTGAAATAGTTGTTCGGTTTAGCCGTTAAGGGTGCAATGACCTTATGTCCTGTACACATTCATTACGCAAAATGGCTGTCAAACAAAAAGCTTTCAAATTTATTAATAAGTCTGTTTAACTTGCAAGGACCAAACTATGTGTTTACATCGTAAGCTAAAGTTGATCGATGAATGATTTTGCGGCAATTACGTAATGCTGGGTTTTATTATCCCCTGGTAACCGACAACAGTGCCAATAGCGCAGGGAAATATATCACCAATATTTGTCTCAAAGAAAGCGACGACATCACATGAGATTTGAAGCTTTCAATACTTATAGCCCTATACTAGGATGTCCTGTGCCTGTGTCATATGTCGTATAGACACATAAAAAGGCAAGTATACAATCACCCATATCCAGTACTAAGATCTAAATTCCTTTATACTCGTATGTCTGCTTGACCAAGGCTCGAACCCGGAACCACTGGCGTATCAAACCGGTCTGAAGTACGCTCCGTCATGCGAGTAGAGTTTAAACAAGATAAAACCTTAAGATGTCTACAATATATTTTCAATTATTATGAATTATTAATTGAATTAGTTTACTTAATTGAAATCTTATAAATTACCATGTACCTACTTAATTTAAAATATCATAAAGTGCGTGGGATGTATTACAAATGAATACGTGTTTAGATTATTGGATAAGACGAAAAACACGATTTAAAATTCAAATAGTTTCAATTTACAATTGTATTAAGCTCGAATATATTATACGATTTTTAAAGTACAGACTTGATTACGATTATGCAAAAATGTCGCGTAAATTAGGCTCGACAAGAGTTATTGTTCATTTTATATGTAAACTGGATAATCAATCAACATGTGCTTTGATTTTTAAGTTTCCTTGGCAGTAGAGTTTAGATATTTATGGCTACCCTCAAAGTCATTGCTGAAAAAAATATATACAGCCACAGATATGACATAACCCATTTTAATTTGTGCAGATAAGTTATGTACCTATTCTTAAAATTTCGTAGATGTAGGTGTAATATTTCAGATTATTTAGATTGCACTAATTATAATCTGTAAGACATGAGAAAAAACGCAGTTTTAGCGCGAATCGCCTTAATCACAGGCATAGAGAATGTTATCTTTTAGTTTATCGATAAGTTCGTGACAAGCTGGTTGTATTCCCGATTTTGTAATATTAGTTATCATTCATGATGAATGCATTAACAGAAATGAAAACCTCAAATAAATGCGACCTCTGCATTGCTAATCTAACACAAATCTAAGGTCAGGTTGAAATTGTGCATATTTAGGTTTAACACAGGCGACTAAACAAACATTTAGGTATCTGTTAGGCTATGCCATATTACGACAGCACGACATACTAAGTACTTACTAAGACCTAAGAACTGAAATATTTAGATTTGTCATTAGAAAGATACAGATTTACTACTGTGTACTATTTATTATTGCATAAACACTAAGTTCAATGTACCTGTAGGTCATTATAATATTATAATATTTTATATGACTGTTAAAATTGATCAATTTAAACAAGTGAAAGTTGTTAGCATTTTGGCGAAATTTTAAACTTACTTGACAGAGTCATCTTAAGCAAGAGCTATGAAGGCATAGCACAGATATATTGTAAAGACCGGACATGTTGTAATCCGTTCGGTTATACGAATTTGGGATCGAATAACTTTGTATCCCTAGCATCGGCTATTCGCTGTTACATCGATGCTGAATTGCGTTCTGGAGATTTGCTCCGTTTGATTCGAAAACGCGGATTTTTAACCGACTCTACCTGTAGGAGGGGAGTACTTACTTATGTATTTTTAAGGACTGATTGATGCTAAATCGCGTTTGTTGCTTTGATATATTTGTTCAATATATCAAAGCAACAAACGCGATTAGCAATAAATGAAGTGGAGGTGGGTAATGAAATTAAGGCGGTAGAACCCTTTGTGGTTCGACTCCGGCGGAACCACCGCCACATCTATTTCTGCCTGATAACAGCAGTAATGAGCGTTGCTGTGTTCTGGTTTGAAGGGTGTGGTAAGGGAGACAGACTTTTTCGACGTGGTAAGGGAGACGTGCTCTTCCAAGTTAGTCCTTAGGGGTAGCGGCGCATCTGTGGCCGACTCCAGATAGGAATATCTAATCCTATTCGGGGTTGATTACAGATGCCCATGGGCGGCAGTAGCCACTTACCATCAGGTGGACTGCTACTCTCATATTATAAAAAAATACTGATTTCAGTTATAGGACAAAAGGAAAGGTGTAAATCTGGAGGCATTTAAATATTCCCTTATATGTACAAAGGATTACCGAGAGTCATCGGTCACTTGGCGGCTTGCATAAGTAGCTTATTATTTCGATTAATTTCAGACACGTCATATTTTCAGTTCAAGTACTCATACAAATAAAGTGTTTGATTATCATGAGAGTACCATAGTTTATAAACTACTAATATGAAAATGAAATTGTAAAGGCAAGCAACAAGTTCCCATTCTTTCAAATAAATTCCATTTTCATATTTTTATACTAAGGACAAAAACAATTAAGAATGAAACAATACAAAACGTGATCATTCGTTATATTGTTCGAAACATGTAGTTAATAAATACGATAATATTGTTTTTCAAATCGAGAGAAAGGTAGAGATGGTGATGCACGAATCTGAATCACGAGTTAATTGTTTCAATTTCTTCCATTGGTTTTAATAACATATTATTATCTAAGAGTATCATAGATTAGGTAAGATACTTCGCCGCCTTGAAATTGAATGAAGCCACAAACGGCTTATTAGTAAGTTATTTTTTTGAATTCTTGACAAATAAAAACATTTTTAGCGAAAATTTACGAATAAATAACTAATACTGCGTAATTTATATAATAAATAAATAGATAATTATTTAAAATATTTTAGGGACATTTTAGCACGGAGACGTGGCAAAACTTTTTTACGCAACTATTTCAATTGTCAAAACTGGTTACGTTTTCTTGTTAGGAGTGAGCAATCTTTACTAATCTATGAAGAGTATAGGTAATTATGTGATAAATCACGACTATGTCTATTTGTTTGATAAGTGTTTAGGGAATACCTAATATGTACCTATAGATACAAACCTAATATGTAGACTCAATAATGTTATCGGCACGAGAAGTATGAATGGTATTATTTTTGTTATTGTTTATGATATTAGGTGTATTGTTTAACAACAACGTTTTACTAACTTTCAACAGCATGACGTTCTCAATTCTATCCAACGCTTTGTAATCTATGGTCGCCAAAAATCAAAATAAGAATATCTAACGTCCCTGCTACATAGGCACCTCTCTAATTTAGGATTCTAACTTTATACAATGGATCACAATCAGAGCCCAGAGCTATCCTCTGGAATAAGAAGTATTAACCTTTGTTCAAAGGTTTATTTGTTTTATAATAAATATTTATAAATTACATAAGTTCTGTCCGGTGTATCAAAGTATTATGCCAAACTTTAGTAAGTTTATTTATAACAAAAATGCCGGTACTAAATGCCCGTCGGCGTCTTTTTATCAAGGGTAAGTAATTTATCCCACGGTAAGTACCAAATTAAATTTAAAAAGTGAAGTTTACGTGTGTATGCTGTATCGTCGGATGTTTGTGCGATCCGAATTGATCCAATACAATACAAAAGGAAGATACTACATGTTTCGCGTGACTCTACTCAACCCATAATATCTGCTAACTTCAATCTTCAATCTGTATATGCACTGTAATTAATAAATCCGGCAGTTATTCGATAATTATTCTGCACCTTTAAAACAGAACTAGTTTATCTGATTTTATGCTCTAACGAACTGTTTACTGATTGTAAACTGTAAATTATTTTGTTATGATTTATTTTTCTAGTATTTTTGATATTATTAATTAATTATTACTTAAGCATTTAATTATTTTAAAATAAACCCTGCCATTTTAAAATCAATAAGGGCCTATAATCTATTTGAATCACATAATCACATTTTCAGCACTTAATAAAAACTTATTTTTTTTTAAATATAAAATAATATTTATTTTGCAAATGGAGTCAATCGATTTTTTTTGCTGTTAACTGAAAAAAAAAATTTGCTATTTGATCAAATTTAAAAAATCTTACCATTTACTGCCAAAATGGCGATGAGGGTTGAAAGGACAGTCTTCATTATTTGACACTTTATATTTTTAATTGGGTTGTCAAACTGTAATAAGCACTTGATGCTTCCTTCCTCGCGGCCAGCGGTTTATATACTACACATCCACATCTTGAGCACTGCGATTTCAATGGCCTAACGCGTCATCGATGTGAGAACTAAACCCTTAAATGTGCAGGTCTTACATGCTTCAGATTTAGATGAACTAAAATAGCCACCAGATTTTTTAAATCTCAAAAATATATTCGCGTGGTATTGTCACTTCACTCACAACTCACAAACTATTTGATGACATATCCATGAAATTAATCAAACACTTGTGACTATATCAAGTCATATCACAACGACAATTAACGACATTATACTAAATACAGTTATTGTTGTTTGTGTTAATTTATTTCTCGTCGCAGAATTTAAGTTATGCAATTAAAAACATATTAGACACCGTTACAGAAAAGTAATAGCTTGATTAGGCATAAGTAAATACTTATATGTTTTAAATAAATATTACTAACATAGCGTTCTATTGAAAGCTATGCTAAAATATGAATACATTGCCATAATGTGTGCACACTAAAATAAATAGAAGTCGGATTTACTCATATTTAAGTAACAATTTTGAATTTAATTTAAACTTCCAAACAAACATGATCGCTTTCAGCAAAATCAATAAGGACTGTGTTACTCTCGATAAGTAAATAATGCAATTAATACCTCAATCAATTACTATCAATACAGGGTCGATTCGACCTTTGCACGCAACTAGAACGAAAATGCATTCAGTTGCATTGCGAAGGTTAAGCCTGTAAAGCTGACGGGACCAGCCGACCGAACAATAGATGATAACAAGCCACCCCAAGATGATGTCAATTATTCTAATAGTCAAAACAGCCATTGATTAGATCAATAACATAAATAGAAGTGATTTAATTAAATTAAATGTTATATAAATATAGAGCGCAGACTGTACTATCTTTTCAGTCGGTAAGGACGTCATTATTGGGTTTGCAATTTATGATCGCGAGATCGCCAGTTTTAGATTAACGTTATTAACCCATTACTGTCCTACTGCTAGGCACGAGCTTGTTCTCGGAGTAAAAGGGCCATAGTTTAGACTATAGTTCACCGCACTGAGCAAGGGCAAATTGATAGATTTCACGTAACTTTAAGAACTCTCAGCTATAGAGGTTTAAAACGTGCGCACATAATAATTTTCTTCGCGAAAATATTTTCAATTTTTCGTTTAACGTCAAGATTAGGTGTAGGCCTAGAATCCGACCCTCGTAGCCCTCGTTGAGAGGCCGCGTTTCAAGTACTAGGCTATGACGCGATTAGATTACCAATTCTTAATAAATAGCTAATCACCAAACCATGGATACCTAAAAGTAAAATCAATGGGGTATCAAAAGGATAGTATGCTTAAATATAAAAAACCGAATATCTTGCTTGCCTCTAAAAGTCAAAAGCCCTAGTAACTAAGCTATTAATTATGCTAACTTTTCAAAGAAATTAGTCATTTATACCATGTCGTGCTCAAAAGTACTGTTTTTGGACTTTTTTGTACCCAAAAGTTCTACTTGACTATGTATTTAATTTAGAGTGCCCGTAATTTTGAAAAATACGTGTAGGTCTTGGTAGGTTCAACGGCTTATTAATGTTCAAATGGGCGATAACATAAGGGCAAAGAAATAAT
Source organism: Epargyreus clarus (assembly GCF_041222505.1). NCBI lineage: Eukaryota > Metazoa > Arthropoda > Insecta > Lepidoptera > Hesperiidae > Epargyreus > Epargyreus clarus. The sequence continues at coordinate 14,796,154 of NW_027332227.1, read as the reverse complement.
TGACATGGTTTGTAGTCCTACCGATCGACTAATGTTTATTTTCCATTTTTTAAATAAATGTAAGCAAATACGATATTTGACTTTTAACTGTAACTACTTTAATATGGATATTTACAAGTATACGTAGGTGACTGTGACTGTTTTAACCGACTTCAAAAAGGAGGTGGTTATCAATTCGGCCGGTATCTTTTTTTTTTATGTATGTACACGAATTACTCCGCCGTTAGTGGACCGATTTTAATAATTCTTTTTTTATTATATAGGGATGAGCTGGAAATTGGTCCCATTTAAATATGGTTAGGATCCATCGATGGGTTCTGGAGAAAATGAGGGGAACTCCTCCACCCATGTAAATATAACAGCCATAACTTCGCCGTTTATGAACCTATTTTAATGCCTTTAATTTCGTGTGTGGACAATTGCTACAAGTTGGTCCCATTTAAATATGACGAGGATCAGAGTGGGTTCTGGAGACAAAATATGTAACTCCTCCACCAATGGGTATAATTGAGTTTTGTTTGAAGATATTTGGTGTAGGTTCTAATGAAATTGCAAAACTAGTTTATCATTGACTATTTAAGGGTCTGATAATGTGGCTCGGAGTCAAAATATGTAACTCCTCAACCGATGAGAATAATTGAGTTGTGTTTAAAGGTATTTGATGTAGGTTCTAATTAAATTACAAAGCCAGTTCATCATTGACTATTTAAGGGTCTGATAATGTGGCTCGGGGACAAAATATGTAACTCCTCAACCGATGGGAATAATTGAGTTGTTTTTGAAGATATTTGGTGTAGGTTCTAATGAAATTGCAAAGCCAGTTCATCATTGACTATTTAAGGGTCTGATAATGTGTCTCGGAGACAAAATATGTAACTCCTCAACCGATGGGAATAATTGAGTTGTTTTTGAAGATATTTGGTGTAGGTTCTAATGAAATTGCAAAGCCAGTTCATCATTGATTATTTAAGGGTCTGATAATGTGGTTCGGAGACAAAATATGTAACTCCTCAACCGATGGGAATAATTGAGTTGTGTTTGAAGATATTTGGTGTAGGTTCTAATGGAATTGCAAAGCCAATTCATCATTGACTATTTAGTTAGGTTAGGTTGGAACATATTAGATAATATAAAACTAAGCGAGCGGGCGGTTCCAATCAATGTAAATTCAGACCTTACCTTCATTCATGATCACTTTTTACAATTTTATATTGTATTAATTAGGGGTGTGCGAATATCGTTCGAATCGAATCGAATCGAATATCAATATTCGATTCGAAATTCGAATCGAATAATTCGAATTTTCGAATTATTCGAAATTCTTCGAATAATTCGAAAAATTTCGAATAATTCGTAAAAATTTCGAATAATTCGAAAGTTTTCGAATAATTCGCGAATTAAGGGGGTAGTCTAGTCTAGAAGCATGAATTTCAGGTAATTTTTTGAACTAAACTAAAAAAAAACTATATTAATTAAAACTATATTAATTGATTTTAAAAAACTATATTAATTGTTCTATTTGTGTAACTATATGGTTTAAATAAAATGTATATTGATTATTGACTGTTAAATTTTTATTCGAAAATTGAAAATAAGAAACCCTGAAAAAATTCGAATTATTCAAAAATTTTCGGATTATTCGATTCGAGTTTCGAATCGAATATTAATATTCGATTCGGAACGAATAATTCGTAAGTTCGAATTATTCGCACACCCCTAGTATTAATATAAATGTTAGTATGTCATCACTAAAAAGGGTGAAAAATATTTTTAACAAAAAATACAACCGACTTCTATGTCACTACAAAGTAAAAAATAATTGAAATAAATGTGGTTTAGTACATATTTCTGAAGTCGTCGCTCATATTAGACACGCTGTTTACATAGTTATCCAACTAAATATATTGAGCCCTACCAGTAGTCTATGTAGTTATATCTAGATTTTTACTATAAAAATGATAAACTCGTTTTTGACTTCTCTTAAGGTATGAATTTTGATGCATAATGAGTTTATACGCACCCATCCTACCTATAATGGCAACTGTTAACCCTAAAATATTGTATGGTACTTCGGTTACAAATTTACAATTGATAGAGGTTGTGCCAAATACATACAAAATAGGGCGAAGTAATTATAGCTACTTGGCATTGACAAAAAGCATTTGTAGATGCAACATTTACTGCCTTTGTTTAGTCTTTGTTCAAAGAACATAAAATATAGAAAATTATTGTACTGTAGGTAAGTATATATTTTTCGTTACCTACTCTCTTTTATTCATCATACAAGAAACCCCAAGTTAATACATACCTAATCACCTAAATTTCCCTAATTATTTTGGAGGATTTCGGGCTGTGACGTGTTTGCCGTTTACTCACTGCTTTGTGATTTACAACCTTTGACCACATTACTATTACCATTTATGGTGTTGATTACCCCAAATTCTAAATAGTACTAAATATCAGAGTAACATTAATTCGGAAAACCATTATTTCCTGCTTAAAATTATTCACCGGACAATGAAACACTTCCGCCATGCGATTTAGGCATTCAACCGATCATCCCGAACTACGCAGATTCGCGCCCAAATAACTCTTTAGTTAATTACTGCCGAATAAACAAGCCGCGTAGACATTTTCATACAATCGTAAAGAACCTAGCACCTTTAGTGCGTGGTCCAAGTGGCAAGAAAGTGAGGCTTTAATTTTAACTATGTCACACAACTTAACATTTTCTTTTATCTATTAAACGAAGTAGTTACTTTATTATATATTTAAAACATGAAATGAAATACTAATTAAAATAAATTAAACTATATAAGTATATACAAATAATTAAAGTACCTAAACATAACTTTTAAATTTACATATAAATAATAACAAAATTATAATGACACATAACGAATTCTTAATATCTTAATTTTCCAGGCGCGCAAAAATAAGTATAACTTGACTTGTTTAATGAGGTATTTTATAAAATTTCCGACCTTCTAGAATTGGCATGGACATTACTTTAATTTTAGTGAAAAATGAGCTGTAGAATGGGCACTTTGTCTTTTGAATGACCTCAATGGGTCATGAATAAAATTGTCCTTGTTTGTGGAAATATTAGTTTGCTGAAATATATGACGCATTAAAAACTAGCGTAACATAACGTCAATAATTACTACGAATACTTGTTTAGATAAGATTGAACATAAGTACAACGTTAAACTCATAAAACAATTTATTAATCTATAATTGCAATTGTGTTAAATAGTTATCAATACGTAAGTCTTTCCTTGCAAGCTACTTACCAACGCAAAGAATACATGTAGTATAGGTATAGGTACTATACCTACCTACCTCATCATACCTGGAGAGGATAGGTACGATGGGATCATCGTGTTTATAACTTTTGATGTTGATATTTTCTGATTAATTAGTTTAGAAATAAGAAACGCTGTAACCTCATCTATATGAAGGCTTGGCGGCCCGAACACAAGGCTAGTCACTATGATTTTTTTTAAATCTATTTTATAAGAGTTTTATTAACTCACTACGGTATTTTATAGTGTGAGTAAAATAGAATGTAACAAATCTGATTCCTTTATATTTATTTTGTAACGAACCATTCGCTTATGTTTTCGGCCACGCTCAATCAAAATTCACGTAGCGTAGAGCGTCAAATAGCATCCATCACACTCGACAGGCGGAGCTTTGTCGTTATAAATCATGGCGACGGCCCGGGCTAATTGATAATGGGTTTTATAGACTTGTTCGCTATTATTTATTCGACGGTAGCGTCGCTTTATGGTTCCTTGATGCTTGTTTATGGGTGTGGGCGGGGCTCGGCGCTAATGTGACGATATTTGGCGCGCTTTTTGCAATGATTACGTTATCGACTCGTAGTATACTTATACGAAGATAGAATTGAGTTAACGTCCGTTTTATTTGAATTATGGTGGAAAATGGGCGATTAAAAAAGTTGTTTTATAATATAGAAGTATCAAATTATTATTCAGCTCATCTGATAGTGTCTACTGCCTCCCACGGATATCTATAATTATGCCAAGACAAGATTTAAGTCTTATGAACATGAAATCGGCCACGGATGCGTTGCCATCCTTAGGACTAAGTTGGAACGCCTCAAATAAGTAGGTCTCCCTTACCACATCCTTGAAATCAGAATATAGGTACATAACAACGCTGAGTACTGCTCTTATAAGAAAAGGGTGTGGCAGTGATGTCTCCAAAGTCGAACCATAGAGGGTTCTACCATCTTCACTGTTGAACATTTAATAAAAACATAACCAAAGTACACAGCAGTTATTTTTTAAATTACGCATAGACAGTTCAATCTGATTCATGTAGATGACATGACGAGATGTGAAACATGAGTTACATGAGTGGATAGATACTTGAATAGTTTTTTACGCACTATCCGTTGGTCGCTAGCTCGAGAAATATATTCCAGGCGTTTTTTCGGTTCAACGAGTCCTTTCATGGTCAGACTTGAGTGACAGCACAAGGTCTTGGACATGGATTGTTGAACTGAACAGACTCCTAGTGCAAGGCGTAGCATCATCTAAAGTTTCGTCATAGAGTCGTATTGCATCAAATACCAAGAGGCCCCTCGACAATAGATATACTCCAAGAGCCTTACATATTTTCAGAGCTAAGCGTACCCCGTTTCGCCCGCTATTAATAATTAATCTATATATCATCCCAAAGATCGAAGTTTTATAATTTTTAGTAAGCAATACAGTAATAGTACGCAACGGGCGCCACTCCCTTCCAACATAACATGGTAAGTACAGTAGGTACAGATAATTATTATAAGTATATTTTTTTAATTTAGTCTAGTTCAAGAAGTAATTCAATAAAAATAAGAACTTATTTTATAAAGTGACAGTTATTTTTTAATTGTAAATAGACGTTTTATTTTATATGTGCTTGTATAGAAATTGATTGGGGGTCTATGTGGTAAGGTTTTAGTTTATGGTCTCGTGTCTCCGTTTTACAGTATATTGACTAAGGTGTTATGAATAGATTTTATACAGATTACTTGACTAGAGTCTCTAATAAATAGCTGGTCAACGGGTGGTCACCATGCTGTGTAACTTAATATAAAGAGTAACAAGGGTTCAAGGTTGTACAGACCTGACCAGAAGGATTCCTGTCCAGTAAACACCGAAAGTGTAAAAGTTACATTTATAAGTTTATAGTATGTTTATAGTTTACCTATAGGAATACAAACAGATGAATGTATTTTAGTACCTACTGTTAGCAATATATTTAAATTATTTAATTATAGTATTATTTTAAATAATTATTTTGTGTTATTTTCATGATGTGTTCTTTTTATAATAATAAGTGCCCATTTATATAGTCACTGGCTGTATGGGTTATACGATTGTGTATATAAGCATAAAAAAAAGAAAAAGAACGGGCTTGGCGCGAGACTTGTATTTAAGGCGGGAATAATACAAGTTATAAATTGGACCAAGAAAATAGTTTGTGTTATTAGTACCTATATTCCTTCCTATGGCCCATACCACAGAACAAAAAAATATGTGTTCATGAAAGTGCTACTTCAGCTACCTGAGAAAGACCACACCGAATTAACAAATAAATAATCCGATTAGACCTAACACGGACATCATAATAATTCATGAGCAATAAACATGGTAGTTAGATGACAAATTGTGGCCTATCTGCGGGCACAAACTGGCTAGCTTCATTGCGTATGGGCAACTTGTTCTGGCGCCAGACAATATTCGTATAAAACGGGTCGCGGTGTGAATTTTAACTCTATGTCATGTTAAGGCCAAGGTGTAATAGAGGTATTAGCGGCAGGTAAGCGTCCTCTCGTAGAAAAAAATCTCATCAACAGCGCCACCTTTTTTGTTTTTGTTGACGAGGGGGGAAAACCTTCAAAAGGTACCCGACGCCATGGGAGTGACGCTGGCGCTGGTGAAAACCCCCCCGATGGCCGACCTCAGCGTTAGGTGGAGAACTCCGGGACCTCCAACGGAACACAACCGGAGTCCCTTGCCCGGATGCCCTTCTATCGGGCTCTACCCTGGGAGGAGCAATTTACGCTCCTCTTACATCCCCTGGTGATTACAGCGCTATGCGACCACACAAAACCGCTGTCCTTCCCGGGGTCGCTTGCTGCACGGATTGAGCTCCCACTCTTGCTGCCTGCAACCCCGGAAGCCCCTTTTAGTCGCCTCTTACGACAGTCAGGGGATACCGTAACCCTATTCTGGTCCCGGTACTACAAACGAACAGCGCCACCTAAGTTTTAAACTGGAACCAACTATATACATTTACAAAATGTAATTAAAATTGATTTAGTTTTTCGGAGATTAGGGTTTTATACGCTCTATTAAATTGAAAAATTAAGCTGACCTCCATGGCTTAATATTAAATACGTAGGTAGTCTGCGTCAAACTGCTAGTCCGCTCTAAATATGGAAATGAATCGCGTCACCAGCACCTAGCAAATTGTATGACTACACCTGCGCGCAACAACTTCAGAGCGGACTAGCAGTTTGGCGATAACTATACCTACCTACCTATATATTGGACACAGGGCACCAGGTTTAAACTCCAGCATGGCTAGGTAATAACAAAAATATATGTAAGTATCTACTCGTATTTTGACCAGGGTTTATGAAACGAAACAATATTTTAAAAAATAAGTAAGTTTAACTAGTTCAATTAATGTTTTCTAGATTTTAAGCCTTTGTATTTACTATTCAGATTATTTTGAGTAATAGTCTGAATAGTAAATACTAAATACCTACATAGTAACATTTTAATTTGAAATATAATTATGACTACATTGGCCTTAACATTGTATTTAAATACGCGATCGAGATTGTCTAGGGCCGATAGCTCTATATCTATACTATGTATCATTTAACTATTAATTCGATCTAAGATTACTTAATGGAGCGATGACATAATATCAAAAAACTTATACATTCTTCACCCCCCAGATTACCAAAGATTAGATTTTGCTAAATATTTTAGTACTACCTAAGCGGAATCTTTAAATGACACGCAGGGCTGGATTTAAGGGAGGGCAACGGGCCAGGCCAGGGGGCCTCCACTCCTTTGTTGCCCCAAGGCCTCTAGACCTCTAAATCCGGCCCTGATGACACGAGATTACAAGTTTTAGGTACAATGCAGCCGATGGACATCTGTAAGCTCAAAATAGGAATTTATCTGAAAGTAGACGTCAGCCTATTTACATATGAGACCACTTCAGTCAGGAGTGACAGCGTTAACGTCTGTGATTGGTTCCACAAGGTTCCTGGTAACCTGGTAACCTTTGTACGTCCAACATAAATCATCAAAATAAAACAGCAACTGCAGCATGCTGTTATGAACTTACGTAACAAAAATAGGAGTTGCAACAGTAGAGTACTGAGTAGGTAGTATGAATGTTACAAAACACAGTGGCACAATCTTAATGGATCAGATCCTTAGATAAAGATCCCAACGGCCCATATTAAAAACTCGTCGGTTTATTGCAAAAAATATCTATTCTGACAAAGTAACAAGGTCTCTATAATGAAAAACAAGACTTTAGTATGATACATTTATTAAGAAAATAAACCTTTTTAACATACTAGGTATTTAATTTATTTATGTCAAAACTGAATTTCCAGGAAAACATTTTAATTTCCTTTATTATAATAACGACTTAAAACCACGAAGACAGTCATATACAAAATAAAAAGTTAACTCAACTAAACTTTTTCAAAATATTTTTTCAGTGCCCTTATTTTATGTGAAAATTATAATCGTTAAATCTGTCTAAGATACTGTAGCTTTTCAGTTATACAGGCGACTTATATACATGTATAAAAAATCAGCTTATTTACGTTTTGCAGATCAAAACTTAAAAAGCAGTCATTTGCTAAATTGCATTCCTATTTACTTATCTATAAGTGTATCCCTTATATCCCACAAGAAAATAAACGGACCATTTAATAACTCCGCTAATCATTAATATTATACTAACAGAACTATAACATATGATGAGAATATTACGTCCAAGCTCCAAATTTATTGTAAAGCGTTAAATAATATTCAATATTCTCAGAAAATCTTTGCACAAATATTTGTCTGTTATACAAATATACTGATGGCCATTTTTAACTCAATAATTTTACTATAATATAATTTATATCAAAGCTATGAAAGCAAAGTGCATACTAATTTAATCGAAGTCAAATATTAAAAAAAACTGTTTTTGGTGTAGGGTGTCTTAGGTTATTATTATTAGCAAATATCATAAGAATTAAATTAGATAAGTTGTATTATTTATATTTATACATCCTGATATTTTGACGACCCGCGTGGCGGAGCGGTCACCATGCCGGTCTGACGCGCGAAGGGTCCCGGGTTCGATCCCCGGCCAGACAGATATCTAAATGATGGATTTAGATTTCTTTTTCTGGGTCTGGGTGTTTGTGTATTTGTCTATGTGTGTGTTCATGGCACCCACGACACAGGGAATCCTAGTGTGGGGCTTTGAGTGTACTGATTTTTTTTTTGTAAAACATGGAGTTAAGAAAAAGCCAATATCACATATTTTATGTGGACATACATATACACGCATCAATAAAGTATACAAGTGCCAGTGTTCTATTGTCTTATCAAGAAAGATGTTAAGAAATTATAACTAATATCTCCCAATCTTATTTCAATAAATATTGTCTACTTGGCACTTTTTTGCGTCAACAATACTGTGTGAGCGAGAAACATATAAGTGCCAATTTTGGTTTAAGTACAATATTTATTGAAACAAACATATTTAAAAAGCAAATTAAAGTTAAATTAAAGCTAATAGATATTATTAATATACATTAAATCCTGTCTCACCGTTTAATCCCTAACATCCTTTCAATGGCACATACTTTGTCACAAAATTAGTTAAAAAAATATTAATCAAAATTATTATCAATAGTCTGTTGATAGGTACATGTTACTGTCTCAACAAGCATTTGCCTGTAATGTAACTATTGAAGATTTAATTTTGTATTATATTTCAGAGCTACCTCACTGACCTTCAAGTATTTGTAATGTAATAAATAATACTTTAAAAAAAACTAAAAGGACACGCTTTTGTTGGTAATCGAACTAAAAACTAGAAAATAAATCAATCAATTTTTTTTTTTTTTTTTTTATAATATAAGGGTAGCAGACGAGCATGCAGTCCACCTGATGGTAAGTGGCTGCTGCCGCCCATGGACATCTGTAATCAACCCCAGATAGGATTAGATATTCCTACCTGAGGTCGGCCACAGATGCGCCGCTACCCCTGAGGACTAAGATGGAACACCTCGGAAAAGTCTGTCTCCTTTACCACACCCTTCAAACCGGAACGCAGCAGCGCCTAACACTGCTGTTATTAGGTAGAAATAGGTGTGGCGGTCGTGTGGTCGAACCACAAAGGGTTCTACCACCTTCAAACTAGTGCAATGTTACAAATTGTATTATTATAAGTTGTGCTGTAATGCTCAATCCTACTCACTTGCTAATGTAATGCTCGTACCTAAACTGTTACATTACAGACATATATTTGTAGTGAAGGCATGCCGTTGGAATTAAAGTGAGTCAACTAAAAAAAAATTAAAATGAGTCCTTATTACACCATGCAAATAAACATGATTGTGTCTGTTTGATAAATTAGTATAACTAGACTCTATAAATTCTATTTTTTACTTTCTATATGGAGAATTGTTGATCTGAGTAAAGTTATATAAATCAAACCTAATTATTCACAAAGGACATCTAACCCTTTTGGCATACATAAAAGTCCACCAATTTGAATCAAGATTTAGCAGTGACAAAACTTGTGTTAGTCAACATCTTAAATAATTACAATAAAAAAATAATCAGTAATGATTTATTCATAAACTATTAAAAAAAAATAAGAGTTTGTAATTCTTTACTTTGAGAACCTGTAGATATGCCAAGTTCCATAGAAAAATGTAAGATGCCCTTTAATTGTGTCAATTTAATTCTGCTTTAAGAAGATTATTACTTCCTTGTAACGTAAATTTAATTCTAGAGTTGCAAAAGTCTGTTTACAAAATCCGTTACAGTCCAATAGACTAGTCCAATAGACTCTTCAAAGTCAATCACATTCTGATCAAAGGCTACTGTCGGAATCCATCAGTTGTTTTTGGAGCAATTTCTTCATTTTCTCCGGCACAGGTACTCCAGAGTGGGCAGGCTTAGGGCGGCGCTTCCACGTCGCCTTCTTAGCACTCTTAGTGACACTCCCGGGGATGGGAACAGACTTGTTTTCTTTGGCCTTTGGTGTGGACACCTTTGGTACTGTGCTAGTTCTCTTCCTAGCTTCAACAGGAATAGCTGAAAACATTTTAAAATAATAATTGGTTAAGACTGCCTCGTACATAGTGATAAGCATTATATTTTGGTATTCAATATTATTAAGATAAGTTAATATAATATTTAAATATTATTATAATATTTATATGCTATTCAGTGGCACCTTTAAGCACCTAATGGCAGATCGATAGACAAAATAATGAAATGATAATTGTGTAGTCTGGTCGATAACTAATATAAAGAAACAACCGATCACCACGTTAGCCAATAGTCATATCATGTTGATAAATAATTCAAATACCAAAATAGAAAACTTTTATAGCAATTACGACTCAGTGATAATTCCTCAAAGATTTATCCTAGTGCATACAGAACAGTAAACGAATTTATACTTCGCATGTTAATGTAGCACGTTATTGGTCACTGATTGAACAAGATTTATTTTAGAATACTTTCGAGTAACAGACATGCAAATACTAATCTATGCAAGCAGTTACAAATTTACTAGGTACATAGTATATTATAAAACAGCTAATCACCTTTTAAAGGAATCTTTTCAGCCGGTTTTCTAGCCGACATCGTCTTTTTTACATTTACTGGACTCGATCTCGCTTTCGTAGTATTTGTTCGTCCGACAATAGTTTTTGCCTTGGGTGTGGCTTTCGGCGTATCTCGAGGTGCCATTATCTCGTGTCGTACTAATGTTTAAATCACACAAGTTAAAATAATAGCTAAACTAAATATATCTCTCCATTCAATTCTCAGCTCAGTAAACAAAATTTTAAATCAAAATTTGAAATATAACGAATACACTTTCGGCAGATTATACACTAACATAGATTAAAAATATTTTATATACGTGATGTACCTTATAAGCACACAGTCGAATATTCGATAATTAAATTATAAAATAAATGAAGTACACAATTAAATATGAAGGATAAATAATGAGCTTATAAAATATAATAATTGGTAGAACGTATGATTTACAATGTATTTAATAAGAAGTATTATAGTTGATTTTTATATGGAAGGTACTATTCTATTACGGTCCATTTTATTACTTAAATGTTCGTTAGTTATTTAGAGTAGAAAATTTAACGAAATATACATTTTTAGTTTAATCTAATAATCTAAATAAATGTTTTCTTGAATGTGCGTGGCACTTTACATTTATTTTTATACTAGCAACTTCAGCAAAATTTCATTTTGGGGTACTATTTTTAATAAAAACAAATATACCAGATAATTTTCAGGTTACACACGACGAATATATATGCAAAGTCAAGCTAAATGATATAACTTACCTTATGTGAAAACATTTTAATGGCATAAGAACAAAAATAACTAATTAACTATTTTCATGGCCGCAAAAAAAAAATTAATGATGGCAATAATGTTATCTATTTTCGCGACGTCCATCTTTAATCTTTGATGTGTTGTGTTGTTAACAAAATTGTTACAAAAATATTATCAAGGCGTATTTATACAATTGTTTTAACTGATCAAGCATTTGAGAACGGGTACGCGAGTCGTGGTAACTTTTATCTACTCGGTACGGACTCTCGATCGGGTGTTTATCAAAAGTGTGACAGTTACATTATCGTTTGTTCCACTAAAAAGTTTCACTGTAATACTCTGCTGTTGACCTAAGTGCTAATTGGCCAACCTTCAAATGTTTTCGCTGGCTTTCCTCCGAAGGGTGTAGTGGTCGGCGGCAAGCGGTCGCATCTCGTGAGGTTGATATTTTTTGTTGTCAAAACAGATGAATTGTGAAAATGGATAGGTTGAATCAGTTGCGAGGCGACGCGGGCGCCTCGAGGGACTCCACGCTCGACACATCGTCGCTGCCGAGCGAGGCCTACATGACGGCGAACGACAGCTCCAAATTCTTTTCTCTCTCAGAAGTAGATTCCAGCTTTGTCGAATCCCCCTCGAAGGATGCAGGGGGGAATACCGCGAATAGCACAGAATCGGATGCCGAGGGCATCATATCGAATTTGTCGCCGATCCCGAAGAAGAGTGAACTGGACAGTTTCAAAATAGGTGAGCAGATTGAGGCAGCAAACATCCTGTCAGGAGGGGTGAATATCTTCGATGACAACGAGAACTCTTACGATGAAGACGAGCTCGTGATTGACGACGCGGTGCAGGAGGGGGAGGACAAGCCGGCCGAGTTGAAAATGGAAATGGAGAATGAATCTGGTGAGCTTCCGTTTGAGAAAACTGAGAGACTAGCCGATACCAGTATGGAGGATGCGGAGGCAAGTCCCAGCAAAGACACAGAAGTGGTGCTACAGATCAACGGGAAGAATGTGGATGCTATAGATATCGGGAATGGATTATATTTGTACAGAAAGGAGGGGGAGGAGGAGTTAGCCGCTGTTCAGATCTTGGATGATGAGCATCAGCAACCAATTATCAAGTTTCTGAAAGTGCGGTAAGTGTTTATAATAGCCAGAGTTCAATGACCTGCACAAATTTAAACACATAGGTATTTTGTTTAAAAAACTAAGCTTAAAATTAGTCCATTATAAATATGTATGTCCTGATTGGAATAAGGTTTTTAGGCAAAAATGCAAAATATTTTTATATATAATTATTTATGGTATTTAACAATACTTTCAAATTCAAATTCAATTTTTTATTGCTCATGCATATATACATAATTATGGTGATTCAGTTACTACTAATCCATTTCTTTTTATATTGGACCCTACTATTTACTATTATGATTTGTATGTATTCTAATAATAAAAAATCTTTTGTTTGTCAACTTGTACTCTTGTTTTATAGTATTTGGAAAAATAAAACCATTTCAATAATAATAATTTCAAAAAGTATGCAAATACTAAACGATTTATATATTTTGACATAAGTTGCTTTACACTAAAACATCTTTACTATTGTTGATCATATTATTTACATTATTTCCATTCTTATGTAGCAGCTCTTGCAAATAAACAAGTAATATTCATCCGCCTGTATATACTGTGCAAAGATTCTATTTGTCATCCTTTTAAGTCCACTACTGGACAAAGGATTCTAAATGACATCAATCTCATTTAATCTACACTACATTAAGTAGTCCAAATAGTATTATGAAATATATTAAAATCTTTGAGATCAATTAGGTTAAAATTATTTTAATTAATTGTATAATTACAAAAGTTGCCTAAGAAATCTTCATAATGTTCTCAAATATGTATGAAAAATCTGCCAAATTGCATTTGACCTGCCTGACCTAAATGGTTCTCAACCTGAAAAGTGATCTGTGCTCAGGTTGGATAGTAAAAAGTATATTATGACAAAAATAATAATCAAATCTTTATCAACCTGAAAGACCTTTTTTTTTTTAAATATAGAAGTAGCAGATGAGCATGCAGTCCACCTGATGGTAAGTGGCTACTGCCGCCCATGGACATCCGTAATCAACCCCAGATTAGAACCCGGATTAGATTTTCCTACCTGAGGTCGACCGTAGATGCGCTGCTACCCCTGAGGACTAGGCTGAAACGCCTCGGAAAAGTATGTCTTCCTTACCACACCCTTCAAAACGGAACACAGCAGCTCCTAACACTGCTGTTATTAGGCAGACATAGGTGTGGAGTCGAACCACTTAAGGTTCTACCACCTTCAAAATCATCATAAGAGTTTGTCAATAGTATACATGTAATTTACTGTCTTACTTTATTAATTTACTCTATGCTAACTGAGAATATTAGCACCTTCATTCCATTAGCTCATTTAAAGTAAAACAAACCTTATTACAACCCATATTTTAACTCACAGTGATAAAACTGTGTTTTGTTACATTTAGAAATATGAAATATTGATAACTTAATCAATTAATGTGGTCCGTTGTGGTTAAGAATTGGGTTTGTCACTGATAAAAATTAAGTTGGTTACTTTGTTAGTGCACTATGACCATATTGACTTGTGAAAATAGCAAGACAATTATATCTTCATGTTTATACATCTTACTAATAATCAGTATCTGATTTTTGCCTACTAAAGAAGAGCCTTTTGAAGGTGGTAGAACCGTTTGAGATTTGACTCTGGTAGCACCACTGCCACACCTATTTCTGCCTCATAACAGCAGTGTTAAACACTGCCGTGTTCTGGTTTCAGGGATGTGGTAAGGGAGACTTACTTTTCCCACGCATTCCAGCTTAGTCCTCAGGAGTAATGGCGTATCTGTGGCCAACTTCAGGAAGGAATATCTAATCCTATCTGGGGTTCATTACAGATGTCCATGGGCGATAGTAGCCACTTACCATCAGGTGAACTGCATGCTACTGCTATATTATAAAAGATAAAGAAAAAGGAAGACTAAAGATTAAAGTTTAGTTTGATTAAAATTTTAGAGGGCAGAAATGGCTAAATTTCAGTCTTTTGTAGACAAAACATTGGATAGACCGACCATTAATTAGGGTGTGTAAAGTAAAAACTAAATAACATATAATGTTTGTAAGATAGTCTTAAAGATAAGATTTTTTTTTCCTTAGGTTACTTACATATTCCTGTAGAGTGCAGTTATAAACATAATTAGTAAATATTTTTTGGATGAATTAATTTGGATGAGCTATTATTTGTTGCAGTGAGAATGCTGAAGGAAATCTAGAAGTTTATGAGGAAATAGAAATAGAAGTACCTAAAGAAGTGGTAAGTTTATATTTTTGTTATAATACTATTGAGGACTTTTTAAAATAAGAAATATTAGGGTTAACATCAGTAAATAAGATTTAGGTAAATAAAATCTCATTAAAGCATTCCTTATGTGAAAACTAGATGTGTATTTTCACTTTATATCATCTGTAATAATCAGAACATATATAATCTGCATATTAGGTTATAATATATAACATTTCATTTAAATGCAGTAGATATGTAGATCTTCAATGCAAGATCTGTATCAATGAAGAAATTTGTTTGACCAAGTTCAGTTGTATGTACATTGCAAGGTGGTTGTAAAGTATGACATGGCTTATTCTTGTATTATTTATCTTTGTATGTACTTTAGGATATGTACTTTAATAACCTTATACAACCACAATAAAATAAATAAGCAAAACCTGATGCATGTCAAATAATTTCTGTCATTCATTTATATATATTTTTGTATATCCTAGCCCAATTTTATTAACATGTATACTAAATCTATACTGTGAATTTATTTCAGCCTGTTAAGGAGGGGAAGTCTGTTAAAAACACTTCTCATATTCCAGTCAAAGAAGTAAATAAAGTAATTGAACCAGTTTGCAACAAAGTTGCTGAAAGTCAAGCATTACCAAAAGATGCAAGTACAAGTGAAGTTGAGCCGGAATTGAATAAAGATAACCCTCAGTTGGAGTCTAAAACAGAAGTGAATCTAAATGGGAAAATGATGAAGTTCAGTGAATCTCGCAAGTCTCCTCTTATAGGCACCTTAACACACATGACATATCATTCAACTCCCAATAAAGAAGGAATTCCGCTCACTAAAACCATGGTAGACCTTCAGCTGCATCCTAATAGACATTCAGAAAACGTCAAAAAAACCATTGAAGTACACACAGACAATTGCAAACAAAGATTGTTAGAAACACCAACTAAAAACAGTAAAGATGCAAATGAATGTATCAAAACTTCGGAAGTCATGGTGACTCCAATAAGTAAAGAACTTTTAAATGATCCAGCGTTTGGTCAGCCAGATGCGAATTCTCAAGAAAATATAAAATGTAGCGATAATGAACAAGTTTTGGAGCAGAAAACTGATGAGAAAGTTGCTCTGGATGTTAATAATGGAGTCAAGTCATTTGATAAAGATATTTTAGAAAACAAAGATAATAAGACTGAAATAAGTGAGATTGTAACTACTAGCCAATTAGGAAAGATATTGGCTGATTCAGAAGTTGAAGTCAAGGAAGTAGCAGAAAAAGAAGTTGATATTAAAACAAAAGAGATTGAAGACAAATATACTACTAGTAATGTTTTAAAAGAGGAAGCTACTAATAACGAAGTTTCTTCTAAAGATAACAATAAATGTGTAAAAATTCAATCAGATCATTTGGGACCAAAAACTGAGGAAGAAAAACATAACGAACACGAGAATATCACGACAAAAGATAGTAGTGCAATGGCTAAAAAAGAAATTGAACCCTCAAATATTACTACTAAAACTGAGTCGGAAAATATTAAAAATAAAACTAAAGTAATTGCAGGTGAACAACATGCTAATGATACTATTATTTCAAGCGATAATAATCCTCCTACTGAGAATAATATAAGTAACCATTTAGAAACACCAGCAAGATCGAACATTGAGAGAAATTCAACAGAAATAACCAAACGTGATATGGTGTTAGAAACTTTACAAAAGGATGTGGAAATGAACGATAGCATGGGCTCTAAACAACCTGAGAAGAGCATCATCAAGACATCGGATAGTTTGTCCAAATGTATTGAAGGTAATTCTAACAAAGTCATGGAACAACACACAAATATATCTCTGCAATCCTCGCGTGATTCTGTTAAGGATCCTAAACTACTTAACAATATTGAAATGAAAGACTGTATACACCAAAGTGGACAGAAATTGGAAAGTACATCTACAGAAGTGGAATTAAAGGCTAATACCCAGACGGAATTACCTGTAAATGTATATTTAAACGATAATGTATCAAAAAAGCCTGAAGATAAATCCACAAAGTGTATTGAAATTATCAGTGACGTTTTGTTGAAACAACCTGAAGAAACTAAGAATGCTTCACAGGCATCCGAACAAGTAAAATCAAGTTCTGATGTAGAAATAAAACAACCTGAGGTAGATAAGTCAAAAGTCAACTTATTAAAAGATATTGAAAAGAAGGACGACACAGAATCTTTCAAAGATTCTTTAAAAGCTGGTGTAGATAAAAAGAAAATTGAAAATGAACCTAAGCAGAAAGTTGATAATTTACTTCAAAGTGCGGTGAACAAAGTTAATGTGCAATTAAGGGAACCAGAAAATAGAAACTTACCTAAATCAAATCTAGAAGCTACTAAACTAACAGCAAGGCCTGATATCAAAACGACTAAAGGTTTGGTTATTACCGATGGAAGTCACTCACGTAACTCGTTACCTGTGAAAACGAGCGCTGAAGAAGCAACATGTGTATTGAAGAAAAGTGAACCCAATAAAAAAGTTCCTGAAAGTCAACAACATACAAGGATTTCCTTGCCTTATTATGAATCGAAATCATCTCATTCCGTTCAAACCAATCAAAAAGAGGCTGAAAGAACCAAAAAGGAACCTGTTAAATTTAGTAAAAGTACCATACCTAAACCTAACAATAATATTAAAGCTGTTCCGTTTGGAAAGTGGACAGAAGCAAATAGACAAGAATTTTTGAATAAAATAAAAGAAGCTAAGGTTCCTACGAGTACATCGAATACGAAACAATTAAAACAAGCAAACGATTTAAACCGAAGGGATGTACTACAAAAAATTGACAGTCAAAGACAGTCTAATATTGCGTCTGCAAAAGTACAAGAACTAATTACAGTAAATAAACACAAAAATGAAACCCCATCATTTGTTAGCAAATCAAATGTTTCTCAACCGGAAAAGACTAAGGATAATAAAGTACTGCCCACGGTTTCTAAAACCGAAGAAACGTCAAAGCCTCAAATTCAAAATAAGGTTGGGCATGGTAAGAAACTCGAAAAAGATCAACCCCCGCCAGTGGTACCTATGGATATGTCGAACTCTGCATTGAATACTAAAAAAGACCCTGTGCGCCGCAAAGAAATAAATAATCAAGATCTTATTGACAAAACTATTGAAGGTATTATCAATAGAGCGGTTACAGCGAAACTGGGCCAAGATGATGTTAAACAAAATATTGAATCAGTAGAGAAACCAAAAAATTCATCATCAATATATAATCCTGTTTCTTTAGACGAAATAGAATCTAAAATGAATGAATTACACGGTATACCATTTGTTGAAAGACCGCCTCATGAACTACCGCAGGTTTTTGAACACGAAAATAAATCTACTGGAATAAGTGATGTACCAGCCAAGGGTAATAAAGCCCCTAATCTTTTGCCTTTTGCTAATAAGCCTCCACAAAAAGCTGAAACAAAAATCAGCCATCCTGTTATCCGTGCGGCTGAAGAATCCGACGAGGAGATAATAGAACACGAGCCAATAACTGGAGACATCGAATTAAATAAAAACAATTTACTTGCACAATTATCAGCATCAGATAAAGTACAACCCCAGGAATCGATAACTATAAAATCAAATAGCGATTCGAAGAAAGAAACAATTATTACAGAAAATGATTTTGATAAATTTGCCAGAAGAAACTCGATAAATTATGAAAACCGTCTTACTGTTAATTTCGATGGCAAGGAACAGCATAATGTGATACAAACCGTCGTTGAAAAGGAAGGCGTACCAAAAAAATTATCGAGAAATGAAATTATGCTTGCAGAATCAAAAGCAAAATCTAACAAACACATTGCTATGCGTCATAACAATTCTAGTAAAATTCCCACTTCGGCCAAAACAGCTAATGAAGAGGATTCGTATAACAAAAATTATCAATCTAAAGTTCAAATCGCCTATCAATCCGTAATGTCGGCTAAACGTCAACAAGAATGTCCTATAACAATAATTGAAGATAAACCAGTAAAGGTAGTGTTTATGGACGCAACCACTGAGTTCACCCCTCACCAGCTTAATGTGCAGGGTAAAGAATTATCGCCGCCTAAGAAAGCTGCAGTTGATTGGGATCATTTCACCCATAGCAATTCAGAATCATTAGATTCAGATATTTTAGATACTTGTTATGACGGTAAGTCACAAGATGACACGAAACTTAAGAGCAAACATCAAAGAAAACAGGTGTTAACACCGGTTGAAACTCCAGAATTAGAGCTCATCGAGCCACGTGACTTAGGGATCGAAGTTTCACCTAAGAAGAAACGTAAAATAGAAGATAAAAATACTGAGAAGAATTGCAAAACGCTGGTTCCGAAAAAATCTTATCTTCTCAATCGGAATGTTACAACGGATGATACTCCAGCAAAACCTGCGGATTTGGCAAAAACATCAGTGAAAGAATCAATAAATAAACAAGATGTCTTTATTAAACATTCAGACCCCATATCGGCAATAGATAATTTAGTAAAAGCTGCCGAGCTACTTGAAAACCAGTCTGAAAATAAAAATGCATTATCGCCGAGTGATCAGAACTCGGTTATTCAACAAAATACTCCTGCTAAGAGAGGACGCGGCCGTCCTCGGAAATATCCTCTCCCGGAGGGATCCGACAGTAAGAGCCCCAGTCCTGTTAAAACACCTACTCCACAAAAGAAGCCACGGCTAATAGACGCTAAAGTTCCAAAACATGATACCGAATCTGAAGAAGATGAAGTAGATAGTGATGGCAAACCAGTCAAAGTAAATTGGACAATGGGTAAAATAAATGAGAACATCGTTTGCCCAATATGTAACAAATTGTTCCGATCCGAAAACGTAGTATTTAAACATGTAAAGCATTGTACCGGTCCTTCACCAAGTAGATCTGATTCAGATAAAAGGAGCCCAAGGAGGATGAGACAATCACAAGAATTGGATTGGAAGTCAGAAGGAAGCAGAGGATCGGACAGCATGGATATCGACGACTTTGAAATACACAAATCTATGAAAAAGGTGGAACCCAAAGAAACGAGACCTTCAATTGATGACAAGGCTGATGTCATTGTTATAGAGGATACACCTGTTAAAACAATAGAAAAGCGTGAGAAATCAAAGCAAGAACCAAATAAAACTACAAGTAAAACAAATGTTTCTCATATACCTAGTAGCCTTGTGTGCGAATTTTGTGGGAAGACATTTAGACAGCTGTCATATCTGGTCAGCCATAAGTTACAGCATAAGAACATAGAAACAAAGAAAACTGAAAAAGAACAAGTTCAGAAACCACTATTTAGTTGTGAAACTTGTAAGAAAGAATTTAGAAAACTACACCATTTAGTACAGCACCGCATTATTCATAATCCCAATCCAATGAGTTCTAGATCCTCAAGAAAAAGTTCTTCGGAGCAAAGTGACACTAAAACTGTTAAAGATGGTCCCAAGAATGAAGACCAAAGTGCAGGCTTCAGGTGTGAGCCTTGTGACAAATCCTTTAGGAAACTGCATCACCTGGTAGAACATAGGGAAACTCATGATGAAATTAATAAAAAATGCAATACAGCTACAACTAGTGCCGTGGATTCCACGAAGCCAAACGCATTACACCATTGCGATGTGTGTAAAAAGACATTTAAGAAATTGCAACATTTGATTGAGCACAAAGAGCATCATTTAGATACTAGTTCAGAAAAATCGGACGATAAAAGTGTCCAGAGTTCTTTGTCCACGAAAGACATTATACATGAATGTCCACTTTGTTACATGGTCTTCCCAAATGAACATTCATTGAATAAGCATGCTGTATTTTGTCAAAAGAAAAAGAAGACTCCAAAACAACCTACACAAATCGATGAAAATCAGGATGCTGAAGGTGACGATGAAGCGAAAATTACAGAACCAATTGAAGAAAAAGTTCCAGTTGAAGAAAAAATTGACAGTGATGTCTGTGTAGTAGTTGAAGATGATCCCGAGATTATTTCAGAACATAAAGAAACTGACATAAAAATTGTAGAAAAACTCGAATGGACTGAACAGAAAAAAGTTGAGGTTCAAAAGGAGATCAAGCCAGTGGAAACTGCTTTGTCGCAACCAAATACTCAGATATCTGAAAAAGATAAGTCAGTAAACAAGAAAGACGGAGGAGGACGTAACACCGACAAGGTACCCGTTAAGTCCAGAAAACATTCAGCACCTACAGCAGCCCCTGTAGAAATAATAAAGATACCGGACACACCAACACCGAAAAAGAAGCCCGCTTCTAAGGAGAAAGCTACAGGTGCAACTGTTACTAAGAGACAGAAAACTACTAACTTATCGCTACCTGTTATTGATGACGTCAAAACTGCAGAATCGAGTGACGATGATGACGTGAGGTACATGCTCAACCCAGACTTCAAAATGGAGGAGACCAGCGAAGTAAAAATGTTCATGAAAGTGCGAGCCAATAAACGAAATTCGTTACAGATTGAGCGCCCGAATTCTAAAGATTTGGTTAAGAGGCGAATATCGTTGCAGCATCCTCCTAAAATACCACGGCTCAAAGTGAAGCCGATTCCACGTAAGCCTATTAATACGAACACAGTTGTCAAAAGCTCAAAAACTGTACCAATCCAGCCAGATCCAGTGCCTTCGACAGATTCTGATGATAGCGATGTTAAATACTCATTCCCTGTCAAAAAAGAGGTGACAAAAGATGTCGAGAAGAAAGTTAAGAGGCAAACGACAGTGGAAAAACGAAAATCTCTAAGCAATATTGCGAAACGGAAATCGCTAGGAAAGAAGATCAGCGCGAAACACAAAGTAAACCCTTCGCCTGTGAAGCAGATTAAGAAACGTAAGTTTATTTTTTCTATACGCGTTAACTGCGATCAAAATAATGCATTAGTACAGAGTTACATTGATTGTAATCATTAAATTTTTAACACTAAAAGAAATATTCCCTCCGAACTGGGTCCTATTTGAGAATGGTTATATTATAGATAGACCACTAAATGTACATTAGTTATTTGTTTTTTCATCCTTATTTCTTGATTCCAATGCCAAGTAATATTTTCTAGGTTGTATAATTTTATATTCAATGACTTAATCAAAGTAAATAAATAAGTAAATGAAAAAATAATAGAGGATGAATGAATAAACAAGCTAAGTACTTAATTTCTAATAATGTTTATATTTCATGGTGAATTCCAGGGACAACAGAGGTGGAGCACCGCTGCGACTGCGGGCAACTGTTCAGCAGCGCGGCGCTGCTGTCGCGGCACACCAGCCTGGCGCACACGCCGCCGCGGATCCGTCGCCGCCGCTCGCCGCCGCCCGACAACGACTCCAAGCTCGCCAAGCCTCCCCAAAAAACGGAAAAATCCACGCCGAAGTCGAGGAAATCCGTGAAGCCCGACGCTGCCAGGAACCAGGTCGCAAGGAGCCCCAAGGCGGGCGTGGCGACGCGCAAGTCCAGCGCCGGCGGCGAGGCGCGCCCCACGCCGCGCCGCGCCGCGCCGCACCGCGGGGCGCCCGTGCCCGAGAAGATGAGGAAGCTCATGGACAAGTCCAAAAAGTAACCTAGTTTTGTACCGTAGATAGTGTGCATCGTGCCGGCAGCCGCGCGGGGCCGCCCCGAGACTTCCCCGTTCGTTTCTTTCTACGCGAGCAGCGAGACCGGTACCCTTCTATATGTATGGATTCGTAGTTTAATGGCACAAAATGTAAAATTGGAATCTCGTGCGACGATGTCGGTTAAGCGTATTTGTAATCGTCTATTTTAGAGGCTGTTCGTGCGATGCGCGACGTTGCAATTTTTGATCGTGATATATGCAGAAGGGACTGAATAGATATTTTCCGGGACGTTTTATAAATTGAGAGTCGGGTTAGTTGTAAAGTAGGGGAATCGCTAGAGATAGATGAAATCACGCATCACAAACGCTCACAATGACGTAACAAACGGACCATGGTATTTAATAGAATATATTTTTACAAATTTGGCGAGTTTATGAGGCGTCGTGTTACAAATATTTTTGTTGTGAGCCGAGGCGTCGGTCTTGTCTATAATGTACATTTGCAAAAGTAAATCATAAGTATATTTTGTCAATTTGTTCTAGAGTTTAGATATATATGTATAAGAGTAATTATTTATATTTTTATTATTTTAAGTAACTATTTTCATTTTCCCCACTTTTCATTCGTCGCCGGACATCCTTATTAGGTAAGAATTGCCGGTGTCCGAGAAACATTGACAATATGATTCAACCAAATGATGATACAAGTCTTACAAACTTTTGGTGACGTGTTATAATATGTAAATTTTCATGTCATTTATGTGTATTCAAAATTTCAAATTGTTCAGGAACGGAATAATTATTCGAGAAGTCTTAATTGTAGAAAATATGAAGACTTTGTATCACTTCTCAATATAAGTAAACCATATTATTATATTATATATAATTGCAGTCAGTGCAATTCCAGTTAAACTGTGGTTAACCAAATTGTCCCTGTCAATTTAAAAAATTGTCAGGGTATCAACTTTGTGGTTCAAATTCTACAACCGATTTTGTTAAAAATTGGACATATCCAAGATAATTACTCTTTATATTTTGTAAATGAATATATTAAGTGCTAAGGTTGATGAGTTAAAAAGAATTTCATGAGCTTATAGAGACCGTTATTTTGTTAATAACTTTAATTTGAATCAATCCGAAGTTGCTATAGATTTAAGCGCCACAGGTTATGAGGACGGTTTGGACGGATACAACATGGTGCGACGTGGTGAAACGGACTTGTTCACGTCGTTACATGTGTCGAAGCGAGGAGTTAGGTCAAAATGAACACAATGTTTCAAGTCCGATTAATCATTTGTTGCGGATAACCAATTTTATTATAAGTATAACTTTTAATATTCAATAATAGGTATTGAATATTCATTATAATATAGGTATTCATTTAAATTTAAATATTTAATTATATTTTATAATCCAGAACATACGCATCAGCTGATTTTATTGTTACTTGGGCAGTTTTGATTAAATTTCGAATTTGCCAAAGTTTAATTTGAGGATATAATATCGACGACCACACGTACCCAAAACAAATTCCGACTTATAGATAATGCCAATAGACTTGTAATGTAAATCTCCGAAGGTAAATCTTCCCGTTTCCGTTGTGATCACTTTTATAATGTCATAATAGAGTACCGTAGTAAATCTGGCTCATTGTCGCACTATGTTGGCTCAGTCTAAAGCAGCCTTAAGTTTCCATTATACCTAGTGCTTTGTAGTAAGTGTTTACCATCGTCATATGCATTAGAAATATCACAATTACTTGTTGTTTTGCTGATATTTGTATTGTTTACCACGTTATTGACGTCACTAAACCTCAATTTAGATGAAATTTATTATACTTGAAATAGATAATAGACCAAAAATACTATTTTTAAATAAATTTCGTTATACACCGCGGACGCGTTGCAATAACGTAGGAACATAGTCAATCTTCTGATTGTTCAGTGAATAATAGGTGCAGTTTTTTTTGTAGTGAACTAGGACCAAATTTTAATAATGAAATTCTGTTTGTATTAATATTAATTGTAAATGCGCGTTTACTAGAAGTCGTTTCTCTCGAGACGTGATTTTAAGATGTGTTCATTGCTGTGCGTTTTCGTAATATTTTACGACACAATTACATCGAACAATTTTTCAATGTATCTAGGTAGCAAAGGACTCCTAGTAAATTGCGTCATTGTATGTTGTTTTTAATATTAAGTAATGTTTATTCTACTCCCGTGACTAACTAATATTGTGTAATAAAGAGTAGATTGTCTGGTGAGATTTAAGTTCTAGGAGCATTTAACATGGATTTTTATAAATGTAGATGATATCATTATTTTTCATATGATGATGCAATTTTGATTAATGGGTTATAAATAAAATGTAAAAAAATTCATGCTGTTTGTTTTCTAGTTTGGCTGGAAGGGTGGTAAAATATTGTTTATTTTATAAGAATATATTTGTAGTTATTATTTTTGACAATAAATATATTACATAACAAAAATGTAGTACATTTGAAATTTATCTTACAACCAAAATAATAATAATATAACAATACACTTGTGGTTTGATAAATAGCTACTTAATAGTGAACTTAACTGCCGACCACAAACATCTACTACTAACAATTACCAATCAAAGTAGAGCTGAGAGCTCCGCTCCTGGGTCTGCACTATTGGTACTGCAGTGAGTCTGCCAACTCCGATCTACCCTCTTTCACAAATGATGTCTACAATACTCGGCTCCATTAGCTGAGGGTCTACACATCTGAGTTGCGCAGATGAGAGTGCATCTTCCAACAATGCATTCAGTAAACGCTCATCATTCCCCATACACGACAGTCGCTGTTGAAGGAAATGAACGTCGACTTGCAACTGTTGCAGGCCGTGTCTGCTAAATGTCCGTAATCGGACGCACTCTACTAGCGCTTTCAGAGCTACCTTTAAAGCGCCGTTGGATAAGGCAGCCCTATCTGCACCAGCAGGGCTAAACACTTCGATTCTCTCAGAAAATATTCTATTTATAGGTGAAAAGGACGAAGGCGCTCGCGACCATATCGTTCGTCGGCTAGAGTCGCTGGAGGGTTTGACGCTCGTTGGAAACAGTTGTGACGCAGCGCTGTCGGCGCTCGCGAGCGTCTCCACGACGCGGCGGCACACGGCCCTCGGCCCGCGCGGCTCGGGCGCTCTCAACCAATCGCGCGCTAAAACTGAAACCCTTAACATTTGCGCAGCTGTCTGTCCAATAAAAACTACTTCAGAGTCTAACGCTGATTGCGCAGCTGTCGAGAGGTGGACCATCACAGCATTAGTATCCTTGGTCTCCATTGTTAAACCAGGAGCTGCTTCTTCGAGAAGTTTCTCTAGATGTTTGTAAAGTGTTGATACCCCAGTTTCCTGCGTTTCCAAACATAATTTAGCTAAAATTAAAAGTAATTCAAATGGAATGTTATTAGAGGTCTGTATTTTAGACATTTGCTTGACCATGTCTGAGAGATTGATCAAAGTTTCAGATATAACTGTCCAACAACTGTTTGCTACTGCTTGAGCGCACCATGGCTTTAAACCAAAGGATAGATTGTTTTGTAAGAATGCCATGAGATCTAGGAGAGATGCTTGAATTTTCTGCATCAAATGGACTTGTAATGAATTGAGAATGTCCTTCAAATCTGTGGTTTCTGTGCCCTTGCTGGCCAGAGACTGCCTCACTCTCATTAAATTTTCTTTAAACTGTGCCTGGATGTTTTTGTATTGCATGGTTGCTTTATGCTGTATGCATTGAACTACCACATCTAAAGCTCTTGTAGATATAGTGTCACTGGAAATGATCTCAGACATTGCTTGTAGCTTTCTAAAGAACTTGTCCAATCCTCGGATTAGTATCTCTGTGCCAGAATTCTCTGGTCGTTTTATAACTTCCTCAAAAAGATGGAATACCTGTGACATTACTTTGTCTGCAAATTCTGGCAGATTCACATTCTCTCTGTCTTGAAACATATCATTATAACAAGATATAACTATTCCCAGATCTGCTAATAAAGTACTATTGCATTTTTCAACCCATTCAAGAATGTCTGTGTTTTCAACCATTCCACTGAGGCAAGTCAGGTGTTGGTCTAGACGACTCTCTGCACAACTTAAGAAGATATCCTGCAAGGAGGCATCTGTTTCCTGCAGTTGTCTAAGAAGTCCAACACTTTCTGCCAACTCGGAGGCAGATGTGCTGGGACTGAGAAGACGCTCCCTCAAAGTTTTCTTTAAGCCGTAGATGATTTCAGAACATTCTGTCTGAATGCTCTGAAACGAGGGCTGGTTGCCATATTTTTGTAGAACTCGTTGAGCGTGGGTGTAGTCGTGCACTGCGTCTACATAACGACACTCTTCAATTGCTTTATTTAGTTGAGTAGGAAGCAGGAATAAAAATTGCAATTTGTCTAACAGCTGTCGGGTACCACACAGTCTGTTTACGTTATTGCCACTTTCTTTTAGCGTCTCCGATATTTGGGAGCTGAAAGTAGTTATTTTATTGATATTCTCACTGAGCTTGTTCATTTCCTCTTGCATTATTTGGAAATCAGAACGCATTTTACGTACAGTTTCCGTGGCTGATATAAATTTGTTATAATTTTCGTAAACGAGGGTTTGCATCTCCGACTGTAAGAACTGGCACTGCGTGACCACTTCTGCTTCTTTATCCATAACTTGTCGTAAATTTGCACATTTCATTAGGCCATCGAGGTACAATTCAGAGTTGAAATTACTTCCATCGATGTTAAGTGGATTATCATTGTCTTTCACGGCCTCTGCCATTGTATATTCGATATTCTAATTAACCCTTCGTGTACGATGAACTAAGATAATTGTGCCATTAAAGAATAATTTAATTTACTATTTGTTTGTAAAATCTTGACTTCTTGTTTTGACGAATTAATTTGACGTATTACTTTTGTCACGAATGCCTTATGTCACGTCAGTCATAAAAATATATGACATATACACGACGGACAGACACGTCAACATTGCCATAAATGATTTTATTTATATACACTTTTCTTCAAAACTTGTGTGAAATAAACTGTGATTCTATTATTATTATTTGTTATCAAATATATACTCTGACAAAATCGGAGTATAATCATGAGAAAGAGTTATACTTGCGCAGATACGCAGGACGGGCATCCGCATCTGATCGATTCTTAAAATAATCAATTTTAATTAATAATAATATTATTTACTTCAATAATGTATAAATAGAATTTTTCGGGGCTACTAGTAATGATTCAGTTAAAAAAAATGATTGTTTCTAGAAGATTGAGAAGATTCCATTTATATTGCTGTTTTTTTACATATCCCTAGCGGCGGCGCTTTAATGTTTTGGAAAAATAAGTCTGTGAGTGAGAATATAACAGGGGAAGATGCACAAAATTACAAAAAAATAGAGTCGATCTTCATATTGTAAATCATTTTATTGCACATGAAGCATTATGCATTTTATGATACAAAAATATTTTGTAACAATAATATTTACATTTGTAATCCACAACAAAGTCATTACGAGGTAGTAAGCACTCGTTATTATACATATTTTTATGAGATTAGCTGATATTGTCTTTGCAAAAATTAAATTGTGACTTAATTAGTTATAATTGAGCCTGGACATATAACATAGAATACTTAAAAATATTAAAAAAAATAACAAAAGCCAACTATAATCAATATTTAATACAAACATGTATAATTATACAATTCTTGTTTAATGTATAATACATATAAACCGTAATAAAATTATGAAATTCAGTATTTTTTTAATGCATGTCTTTTGCTTATATTTTGTTCATTTACATTTTTCTCTAGACATATACAAATAACGGTTAGAGTAAGAGATATAGTTCAATTTTACAATGACAAAAAAGTATAGAAAGATACATGTATTATATACAGTGTCATTATAGATTTAATTTGTACACAAGAATATAATAAAAATCAAAATAATACTAACTTTGTTTATAAAGATTATAAAGAGTAGCCGAGTGGCTTCTGAACTTATATTAATTATTAATATAATATAATATAAACATCTTTTATGTATAGATCACATACTAGTTTTACCTTAACCTTAGTTTTAACACTTCGTCACATACTTATAGCACAGAAATAAACCTACAGCAATATGCATAATGCAAAATAACACTATTTGGTAACTATAAAATATAAGTCAGTTTACTTTCAATTTGCACATTTCAACGCTCCGGTTTGAGGTAGTGCTCTTCTCGGAACGTATTTCACTACTCTATAACAGGTGGCGCTACCGATCCTAAACCATACTATTGCATTTTGTACGAATTTCACGAATTGTAAACTCGAGATAATCTGAACACGCTCACTTTCTAGTTACTATGTCGTAGGAGATCTGTTTTATTATCTCATTTCACTTTACTATATTGTATAAGGCAGTTGTTTTGCTATTTAAACTATGCCCAAAGCATACACTAATGGTAGTAGCTGTAGAGCATAATTTTGCGGCGTAGTCATTCTGTCCGAAGCCGAAGCGGGTCTAAGAATGGCAGATCGCTCGTGCTGTCACACTCTATTTGGTGAAACACTTTCAAGGGCACTTCCTTCACTTTTCGCGGTATCTTCGCTTGCTTGCTCGTTTGTACGTTTGTTTGCTTGTTCGTCTGTCTGAGGCGGGCGGCCAACGAGACTGGCACCAGCTGTTTCCTGCCAACTTCATCTGTCGGTTGGTTCTCGGCGGCTTCGAGGGCCGTCTCCACGTCTATTAACGCGTGGTTTCGGCATTGGAGCAAGGCTGCCAACTAGAACGAATATAATGTGTTAACATTTGAAAGAAGATATAAACGAATAACGTGTCTATTACAGATGGGGTTTTGTTAACGCTCAAGTTAAGAGTAGAATTCGTACTTGACCAGCAGTGGATTTTGGTGTAATCTCTCTCACTTCGTGAGGAGAACAGTGGCCAGCATCGGGACAGCAATAGCTTGATGACGTCGACGAGGACATACTTATTGTATAGTATTTTGGTGTACCGTTTATCTACTTCATTTAGTATACAGGCTGAATTTTTCAAACGGGTCTTCAGGTCCAAATCCGAAACTGTAAGGATTAGCGAAAAACGCTGAAAGGAGTTACTGAAAGCCTATTTGAAAAATTCACCTTGTATATACAGGTGAATTTTTCATATAATCCTTAAGGATTAGTATGCCAAAGTATGGAAAAATATGTATTTTCTTTAAAATTTACCTTTTCCTTTAATTTGTCACATAACATTACTTCCCAGAATTTGATAAGCGACACTATAAGATAGTGGAATAATATAGAGGGTGTATTTTTTTTTTCAAAATGAACTCGTTCGATACCGGCTAGGAAAAAAAGATATTTTAAAAAAGTAATGATGCAGTTTTAGTTTTTATCAAAATCGTCCTCGTATCTCCTTTTAGCATTTTTCGCCAATACTTATAGTTTGGGATTTGGTCCTGAAGGCCCGTTTGAAAAATTCACTCTGTATACCATGTATCTGCTTGATTTGCTGTAGTGCGTAGAGTATTGTACGTTTTAGGGCACCTACATGATTGTGTGTTGTGCATGTGTGCGTACTTACTTGCATGATCTGTTGCGTACAGTATTGTACGTGATAACGAACCTACGTGACTGTGTGTGGTGTGTGTGTGTGTGTGTGTACCTGCATGATCTGTTGCAGCGGCAGCGCGGCCTGCGGCGGCACGCGGGGCAGCGCGGCGCGCAGCGCGGCGGCGGCGGGCGGCAGCCGCGCGCGCAGCAGCGCCAGCGCCGCCAGCGAGCGCGCCACGTCGCCGCCCTCCGCCACGCCCTCCGACCCCGACGACGACCCGCCCGCCCCGTCCGCCACGCCCTCCGCCGCCTGCTCCAGCCCCTCCCAGCCCCACGCGCCGCACTCGGATGTCGACGTCGACAGCGAGGGCGACTCCGGTTGCCTGCGAACATTAAATCATTATTTATAGACGATGTGTACTGAGTGTAATGAAGGAATTTTGAAGATGGTAGAACCCTTTGTGCTTCGATTCCGGCGGCACCATCGCCACACCTATTTCTGCTAACCTAAAAAAAACTGAATATTAAAGCATTCTCGACAGTCAGCCACCGGCCGCCTCGGCGTCGCCGGGGCGCGCGTGTCGCAGCGGCACGCGCCCTGCAGTGTGCGACACTCACGCTCGGGGCGGGGGCGGGGGCGGGCGCGCGCCCCGCAGTGTGCGACACTCACGCTCGGGGCGGGGGCGGGCGCGCGCCCTGCAGTGTGCGACACTCACGCTCGGGGCGGGCGCGCGCCCTGCAGTGTGCGACACTCACGCTCGGGGCGGGGGCGGGCGCGCGCCCTGCAGTGTGCGACACTCACGCTCGGGGCGGGCGCGCGCCCTGCAGTGTGCGACACTCACGCTCGGGGCGGGGGCGGGCGCGCGCCCTGCAGTGTGCGACACTCACGCTCGGGGCGGGCGCGCGCCCTGCAGTGTGCGACACTCACGCTCGGGGCGGGGGCGGGCGCGCGCCCTGCAGTGTGCGACACTCACGCTCGGGGCTGGCGCGCGCCCTGCAGTGTGCGACACTCACGCTCGGGGCGGGGGCGGGGGCGGGCGCGCGCCCTGCAGTGTGCGACACTCACGCTCGGGGCGGGGGCGGGCGCGCGCCCTGCAGTGTGCGACACTCACGCTCGGGGCGGGCGCGCGCCCTGCAGTGTGCGACACTCACGCTCGGGGCGGGGGCGGGCGCGCGCCCTGCAGTGTGCGACACTCACGCTCGGGGCGGGCGCGCGCCCTGCAGTGTGCGACACTCACGCTCGGGGCGGGGGCGGGCGCGCGCCCTGCAGTGTGCGACACTCACGCTCGGGGCGGGGGCGGGCGCGCGCCCTGCAGTGTGCGACACTCACGCTCGGGGCGGGCGCGCGCCCTGCAGTGTGCGACACTCACGCTCGGGGCGGGGGCGGGCGCGCGCCCTGCAGTGTGCGACACTCACGCTCGGGGCGGGCGCGCGCCCTGCAGTGTGCGACACTCACGCTCGGGGCGGGGGCGGGCGCGCGCCCTGCAGTGTGCGACACTCACGCTCGGGGCGGGCGCGCGCCCTGCAGTGTGCGACACTCACGCTCGGGGCGGGCGCGCGCCCTGCAGTGTGCGACACTCACGCTGGGGGCGGGGGCGGGGGCGGGCGCGCGCCCTGCAGTGTGCGACACTCACGCTCGGGGCGGGGGCGGGCGCGCGCCCTGCAGTGTGCGACACTCACGCTCGGGGCGGGCGCGCGCCCTGCAGTGTGCGACACTCACGCTCGGGGCGGGGGCGGGCGCGCGCCCTGCAGTGTGCGACACTCACGCTCGGGGCGGGCGCGCGCCCTGCAGTGTGCGACACTCACGCTGGGGGCGGGGGCGGGGGCGGGCGCGCGCCCTGCAGTGTGCGACACTCACGCTCGGGGCGGGGGCGGGCGCGCGCCCTGCAGTGTGCGACACTCACGCTCGGGGCGGGCGCGCGCCCTGCAGTGTGCGACACTCACGCTGGGGGCGGGGGCGGGCGCGCGCCCTGCAGTGTGCGACACTCACGCTGGGGGCGGGGGCGGGGGCGGGCGCGCGCCCTGCAGTGTGCGACACTCACGCTCGGGGCGGGGGCGGGCGCGCGCCCTGCAGTGTGCGACACTCACGCTCGGGGCGGGCGCGCGCCCTGCAGTGTGCGACACTCACGCTGGGGGCGGGGGCGGGCGCGCGCCCTGCAGTGTGCGACACTCACGCTCGGGGCGGGCGCGCGCCCTGCAGTGTGCGACACTCACGCTCGGGGCGGGGGCGGGCGCGCGCCCTGCAGTGTGCGACACTCACGCTCGGGGCGGGCGCGCGCCCTGCAGTGTGCGACACTCACGCTCGGGGCGGGCGCGCGCCCTGCAGTGTGCGACACTCACGCTGGGGGCGGGGGCGGGGGCGGGCGCGCGCCCTGCAGTGTGCGACACTCACGCTCGGGGCGGGGGCGGGCGCGCGCCCTGCAGTGTGCGACACTCACGCTCGGGGCGGGCGCGCGCCCTGCAGTGTGCGACACTCACGCTCGGGGCGGGGGCGGGCGCGCGCCCTGCAGTGTGCGACACTCACGCTCGGGGCGGGCGCGCGCCCTGCAGTGTGCGACACTCACGCTGGGGGCGGGGGCGGGGGCGGGCGCGCGCCCTGCAGTGTGCGACACTCACGCTCGGGGCGGGGGCGGGCGCGCGCCCTGCAGTGTGCGACACTCACGCTCGGGGCGGGCGCGCGCCCTGCAGTGTGCGACACTCACGCTGGGGGCGGGGGCGGGCGCGCGCCCTGCAGTGTGCGACACTCACGCTGGGGGCGGGGGCGGGGGCGGGCGCGCGCCCTGCAGTGTGCGACACTCACGCTCGGGGCGGGGGCGGGCGCGCGCCCTGCAGTGTGCGACACTCACGCTCGGGGCGGGCGCGCGCCCTGCAGTGTGCGACACTCACGCTGGGGGCGGGGGCGGGCGCGCGCCCTGCAGTGTGCGACACTCACGCTGGGGGCGGGGGCGGGGGCGGGCGCGCGCCCTGCAGTGTGCGACACTCACGCTCGGGGCGGGGGCGGGCGCGCGCCCTGCAGTGTGCGACACTCACGCTCGGGGCGGGCGCGCGCCCTGCAGTGTGCGACACTCACGCTGGGGGCGGGGGCGGGCGCGCGCCCTGCAGTGTGCGACACTCACGCTGGGGGCGGGGGCGGGCGCGCGCCCTGCAGTGTGCGACACTCACGCTGGGGGCGGGGGCGGGGGCGGGCGCGCGCCCTGCAGTGTGCGACACTCACGCTCGGGGCGGGGGCGGGCGCGCGCCCTGCAGTGTGCGACACTCACGCTCGGGGCGGGCGCGCGCCCTGCAGTGTGCGACACTCACGCTGGGGGCGGGGGCGGGCGCGCGCCCTGCAGTGTGCGACACTCACGCTCGGGGCGGGGGCGGGCGCGCGCCCTGCAGTGTGCGACACTCACGCTCGGGGCGGGCGCGCGCCCTGCAGTGTGCGACACTCACGCTGGGGGCGGGGGCGGGCGCGCGCCCTGCAGTGTGCGACACTCACGCTGGGGGCGGGGGCGGGGGCGGGCGCGCGCCCTGCAGTGTGCGACACTCACGCTCGGGGCGGGGGCGGGCGCGCGCCCTGCAGTGTGCGACACTCACGCTCGGGGCGGGCGCGCGCCCTGCAGTGTGCGACACTCACGCTGGGGGCGGGAGCGGGCGCGCGCCCTGCAGTGTGCGACACTCACGCTGGGGGCGGGGGCGGGCGCGCGCCCTGCAGTGTGCGACACTCACGCTGGGGGCGGGGGCGGGGGCGGGCGCGCGCCCTGCAGTGTGCGACACTCACGCTCGGGGCGGGGGCGGGCGCGCGCCCTGCAGTGTGCGACACTCACGCTCGGGGCGGGCGCGCGCCCTGCAGTGTGCGACACTCACGCTGGGGGCGGGGGCGGGCGCGCGCCCTGCAGTGTGCGACACTCACGCTCGGGGCGGGGGCGGGCGCGCGCCCTGCAGTGTGCGACACTCACGCTCGGGGCGGGCGCGCGCCCTGCAGTGTGCGACACTCACGCTGGGGGCGGGGGCGGGGGCGGGCGCGCGTGTCGCAGCGGCGCGCGCAGGTGCAGCGCGAGCGCGCAGGCGTGCGCCGCGCCCGCCGCCACGGGCCGCATCAGCGTCGCCAGCACGCCGCCCGCGTCGCTCTGCAGCACTGTAGCCGCAAATAAGAAGAAATATAGATGCATGTTTATTTATATATAAAGTAAGTAACTAAAGGCCCAGCCAAACAGCACACAAACTTAATAATTCTTCCACATCTGAATCACTCAACATCTAAATAGCGAATCTATTGCCCAGAAACAACCAACGATATGTGAGACCAATCAATGTGTCGATTTTGAAATTAACACGTTGTTTAGCGCCGCGTAAATGTAGTCTGTGTGGCGTCCAAGTACGCGGCGCTAGAACGCGGCGTAAATTACGCCGTATGCGGCGCTAGAGTACGCGTTCAGTTTGGCCAGGTCTTAAGGATGTCTTACCTTATACCACCACATACTTGGCGAACTTTAAATTTTAAATTCTCATACAATAAGTTACTTAAAATAATAATATTATTCATACTCACGTGTGTCACGAATGGAGATCAACATGGCCACGATGAGATAATGTATATTAGCTAGCGAGGGTCCATCGGAGAATAGGAATCCCCATAAGTGTGGTATCTCGGAGCGGGGAAACTCGCGCCCGAAGAGCAAACGAAGCCAACGGCTAAAAAAAATTTAAAAAAGAAAGATATAAATATAATGGTTATGTTAATTTATGTTATGTACAATGTACATGTAGCAAAAAATGTAGGATTTTATAGTAATCCAACCTCTTAATAGAATATAATTACATAAAACACCAAACTACTACAAGATATTTAATTTATGATAATTTAATGTCACATTTCTAACAAGGAAACAGCATTTAAATAAACGACTATTTTTTCCCACATTAAACCTGTATGGGCTAATACTGTACATATAACAATTATTGTTTTGTCAGCATTGTGGGTCCCGCACGCGGTCTTCATAAGCAATTTACCTCAGTATGCATTTAATGGGCATGATGACAGTATTAAAAAATCTAAGAATAAATGATTTACTTAAAAACAATATGTTGAAAGCATTCTCAAAAATAGCCCAGTTTTAATAAAAACTTTAGGATTCATTATATTTTCAATAAAATAAAAGTATAAAATAATGCAGTCAGCCATCTTGTCTAAAATGCTAATCGGGGCGAAATGACGTCATTTTGGCGTGTCACCGTGTTGCTTGAATTTTTCTATGGGATATTGAAGCGTGACGTCACTCGCGGACGCCATGACACCCGTGAGCGTTTTCGCGCTTAATTCAAAATTTGTTTTAAAAATGCAATTTCCGTTAATACTGAATTTATTGTCGAAATAAAACGATTTTTGGAATCAGTAGACATGTACCTACATTATAGCAGGGGACTTCAAAATTTGTCATCATGCCCATTGTCTAACGCGACGCGCGTACTCAATCTATCTATATTGTATCGTCATAATCTCATTGAATCTGAATCAATAAATCATAGCAAAGTAAGTAGCTTTTCCAAACCCGTCACTAATAAACCCAAGCAAATAAGCAACGGTGTCTGACATGCCGAACAGCTCGAGCGCGACGCCGCAGCGCGCGAGGTGCGCGGCCAGCTCGGCGTCGAGGCGCCGCAGCCACTGCTCGCGCACCGCCTCCAGGTACCGCACCACCTCGTTCTGGCTCTGCCGACACAACCGAATATATCATCCACTACACTTTAGCCTTGTATTTTTTTTAATAGGATTAACATTGTTTTCGTCCACTACAATTGCTGGGAATACTTTTCATATATCTATATAAGGGTACAGACTGCAGATCCTACAACTCTTTCCTATCCATGCGCTGTACCGTCCACTACATTGTATCGTCTACACATTACAATTATTTAACAAAGGAGATGTTTCATTAGCTTAGTTATAGCTTTAAAAAAAAATCTCAGGTCTTTTTGGACATAATGTGCACCACCCGCCACGTTTTACGATGTGCTTAGTTGTAGCTTTGTAAAGAAATCTCGTGCATTTTGAAAACAATGTGCACCATCCGCCACGTTTTACGATGTGCTTAGTTGTAGCTTTGTAAAGAAATCTCGTGCATTTTGAAAACAATGTGCACCATCCGCCACGTTTTACGATGTGCTTAGTTGTAGCTTTGTAAAGAAATCTCGTGCATTTTGAAAACAATGTGCACCATCCGCCACGTTTTACGATGTGCTTAGTTGTAGCTTTGTAAAGAAATCTCGTGCATTTTGAAAACAATGTGCACCATCCGCCACGTTTTACGATGTGCTTAGTTGTAGCTTTGTAAAGAAATCTCGTGTATTTTGAAAACAATGTGCACCATCCGCCACGTTTTACGATGTGCTTAGTTGTAGCTTTGTAAAGAAATCTCGTGTATTTTGAAAACAATGTGCACCATCCGCCACGTTTTAGGATGTGCTTAGTTGTAGCTTTGTAAAGAAATCTCGTGTATTTTGAAAACAATGTGCACCATCCGCCACGTTGTACGATGTGCTTAGTTGTAACTTTGTAAAAAAATCATCGAGCTCCGTATCTAAAACGTCTTATGATTACTGTGAATATTTTTCATGTAAAATAAATAAGAGTGCAGACTCTAAGAGCATTCCTTATCCATGCGCATTACTATACTGCACCGTCCTCTGCAATGTACTGTCTACTATACTGTACTGTCTACTACATTGTACCGTCTTCTATACTGTACCATCTTCTATACTGTACCGTCTACTACACTGTACCGTCCACTACATTGTACCGTCTTCTATACTGTACCATCTTCTATACTGTACCGTCTACTACACTGTACCGTCCACTACATTGTACCGTCTTCTATACTGTACCATCTTCTATACTGTACCGTCTACTACACTGTACCGTCCACTACATTGTACCGTCTTCTATACTGTACCATCTTCTATACTGTACCGTCTACTACACTGTACCGTCCACTACATTGTACCGTCTTCTATACTGTACCATCTTCTATACTGTACCGTCTACTACACTGTACCGTCCACTACATTGTACCGTCTTCTATACTGTACCATCTTCTATACTGTACCGTCTACTACACTGTACCGTCCACTACATTGTACCGTTTTCTATACTGTACCATCTTCTATACTGTACCGTCTACTACACTGTACTGTCCACTACATTGTACCGTCTTCTATACTGTACCATCTTCTATACTGTACCGTCTACTACACTGTACCGTCCACTACATTGTACCGTCTTCTATACTGTACCATCTTCTATACTGTACCGTCTACTACACTGTACCGTCCACTACATTGTACCGTTTTCTATACTGTACCACCTACTATACTGTACCGTCTACTACACTGTACCGTCCACTACATTGTACCGTCTTCTATACTGTACCACCTACTATATTGTACTATCTACTACATTGTACCGCCACTACGTGGCACTGTCTTCTATAATGTACCGTTTATTACATTGTACCATCTACCAAATTGTACCGTCGATTACACTATATCGATTACACATTAAATTCTTCAATAAATTTACATTCAGTTCTTACAATAACTAGTCAATCGATGTAATCATATTGTATATAAAATGATTTTTTCAAGTCAGCTAGAGTAACAAAGATAAAAACTAATAAATCAATTGAAATTGCTAGTACTATTTTACATGAATCATTTTAATTGCATTACTCACGTGAACAGACTTAGAAATGGGCAACCTGCCGCAGGATGTGGGCACGACGTCCCCCGTGGAGTAGAACCGCTCCACACCCTTCATCACCGCGCTGAATAGCATGCTAGAATGAATTTGCTATTTATAATCATATAGACATAGTGGTGTGCTTACTTTATGCAACCTGGTGATAGATTGTATAGATCATTGAAAGAATAATCAACTTTAAGGTGAATGTATCTAAATTGTTTATTGTCATTGTATCATATTGTTTTTTTTTTGGTTTAAAAATGGTAAAGCATGACAATTAAGAAGATGTTTCTAATTTGTTAGCCAATAATTTCTTTTTGTATGGTAACTATGGAGTTACGGACAAGTTCAATAAAAAATCTTAAATCCGGTTTTTTTGTAAACTTTGCTTATAGTTGTAATTATTGTAAAACAGTACTTACAAGCTGTCATGCTCCAGGTAGTTAGTATCCAGGTAGTATCGTAAAGTGTCACTAGAAACGAAAACAGTAAATTATCACGCATAAATAGAAAAAAAATATAAAAGAAAGTACATGTTATATAATCACTTATTTTGGATTTAAAAATTGTTCTAAATAACCTAAGTATTGTAGTAACACTTATGTATGTTTAGTTCAAGTTATGTTTCTGTATATGTAGCACATTTATTATTGTATGTAATTTACATACAAACATATGAGTTTGTGAGCATGCTTACCGAAACTAACCTGATATTGTCGGGAGCATATTTCCTGTCGGAGTGCAGTTCGTATAACAAGGGTGCTAGCACTTCGTGCATGCCCTGACGGTAGCCAGGGCTGGGGTGTGACCGCGCCCAGAAGAACAGTATTCGAACCTGGTAACATTATTATCATCATTATTTTTGACAGACGTTTTTTGAAACATATTGGTTTATTTATATCAGTACCTGACGCTGACTAAGACTAAATTGTATGTAGGATGTAGACTTGAAGGTGGTAGAATCCTTTGTGGTTCGACTCTGGCGGCACCACCGCCACATCTATTTCTACCTAATAACAGCAGTGTTAGGCGCTGCTGTTTTCGGTTTGAAGGGTGTGGTAAGGGAGACAGACTTTTCCGAGGCGTTCCAGCTTAGTCCTCAGGGGTAGTGGCGCATCTGTGGCCGACCTTAGGTAGGAATATCTAATCCTATCTGGGGTTGATTACAGATGTCCATGGGCGGAAGTAGCTACTTACCATCAGGTGGACTGCATGCTCGTCTGCTACTCCTATGTTATAAAAAAAAAACTTCCTTACAATGTTATTTTTGCATTTCTAAAAATCTCTAATACATTTGCCTTATTATAACAACAATAAGTCAAGAGCAACATTACAACTAGGTCATCAGAGGTTCCTTATTGCCATCTTAATTCTAAGTTAGTTAGTTAATTAAGACTCCTATCATATTTTTGGGTAATTACAGATGTCCATTGGCAACACCGACCACTTGATATCATATGAATCAGAAGCTATTTACGTACAAAAATGCTGATTAAAGTTCATGACAAAAATACTAGTAATAATGAAATAGATTAAGTTTCAGTATCCTTACCATGAGATCCTGGATATCTTTGTCCCTGAAGTATACTTCATCTGGAAAGGTCCTGACCACATCTTGGAGGATCAGTGCCTTCAGTTCATTGTCGCAGAAGTGCTGCTTCCATGCGCTCTGGAATATGTAATTGAGATGATAACTGGCTTGTTATAGGGATATATTGTGGCTTCATATATGGATTACAAACTTAATGACATTATACAGATAAATGGGATTTGTATTAATTTGTTTGATATTAAGAACAAAAAAGGGTTTTACTAAGCTGGAGAGATTAAAAAGTATAAGAAAAATTGCAACTGGGGAAGGGAGACAGAGAGATGCATTTGGAGGTGATGGGGCATACTATAACTCACTTCATCATTTTGCGATAAGGGATCATCGCCGATCACGGCTCTGGGGTCCATAGAGAGCTTCTCTTTCAAGTCATCGTAGAAATTTCTGTGTGATTTGATACTGAAACAAAACGAAACAAGCCATTAATAACTCCCATGGACTTCTGTATAACTCTCTATAGAACTAAGGTTCTACCTTTCATACATACACATTACCAAGTATAAAAGTCAGACAGCATTCATAAACAATTTAATTGTTTAAATCTTCTAAATTAGCACACATATCTATATAATTAGGCACTACTTTCTATAGCTTTCTCATAAGCAATTGAATATTTCATGAACATACAATTTTAAATGTTAATTTATAAAGTGCATGAGATATAATTTTATCTGGACATTAGTAAAAGCATTAGAACACAATCAAACAAAAGAGGCCGAATCACTGATTGCTGTTATCACAAAGACTAATTGTTGTTGTGGAATAAATGTTGATTTGACAAACTCGTTAGGCTGGCAGCTTTGTTATTGGTAATAATTACAAATTTTAGTGGTTTTAAATAAAAATGTAAAACCTCGTTTTCCTGTTTTGCAATTATGCAGATGCAGAATAATTATATTGTTACATTAGAGCATTACATTTGGATTTTAGTCTATAATTTCTGTAGTAACTCTAAGTAAAAAAGATATTTTATATTTTTAGCACTCTGTAGTTTGTATATTTGCTCTACAACACAATTTAGTTAAGTAATCTCAGTAAGTGAATATATTTTATTCTTATAAGAATACTAAGAAATGCTATCTATTAGTTAATCATAAGGTATCCATGATATACATAAGTATCATGAGATAGTTTGTGTCTACACATTATGTGTACAAAAATTTTAAAAGATGAACATAAAAATATGGGTGTTACCTTGTAATAATATCTCCTGATGGAGCAGGAAGAGCATTGAGCATGATGGCCCACGCTAGGCTCCGTGGCCGCACCAGTCTGAGGTGCAAGGCTGCATTCCTCAGGAAATCTATACTCCATGTTGGGAACTGAAGGCTGGAATATAACACATGATGAGATGTAAAAGGTACATTACTATATTTATTATCTATATTTGTTAATGTTAATTTATATATAAAACATTGGTAAAGTGTTGAGGAAAATTACAGTCCCTTTAAGCCAAAATTCATATAAAATAGTGTCCAATTGTCACTTAAAGTAGTCATACCTTAGCAAGAACTTGCAAGTCACAATTCTTAGAAAACTAAAATTAGTCATGAATTATATACAAGTATAAAGGAAAATTTTATTAATATATGTATTAAAATTAACTTCATACATACAACACAGTTTAAAATATCAAATGGGGTGTGAAAAGTATCAGGATTAATCTGGCACTAAGAAAAATAAAAATTGAGAATTTACTACTCATTTCATCATTCTTATTTGGTCTTTGTGTTTATTCAATTTCATATAAATGCTGTCTTGAATAGCATAAAAAAAATTGAGTTATTAGCAACCTTTTATTTTTAATGATACAGTAATTAAAATAATTAGTCATATAACAATTAATCATTTTATTACAAATTTTAAATAGGAAGTGCCTTTTAAAATTTTCGTTTTTTTTATGTTAGTTTAATATAATGTAGGTTTTACAAACACGTACAATCCAGTACTCATATTTAAAAAACGACTAATTCTAGTGATAAGGATCGAATGATCATAAACAAACATTTAAACAAAGAAATGGGCGATATCGATAACATTGATAACTCACTCATAGTCGCTAGCCTCGATATGCTTCACAGGGGAGCTCGGCCCGTTCGAGTGATCCGACTCCTGCAACACAAACAACTTTTATTATACAAAAGCATTTACTAACAAAATATTCAACCATCAATAATTACCATTTTGACTTCAAATTTTCAAGTGTAGAACATTTTTACTTAGATTATTAAAGAAATAAAATTGTCCTCTTTATTACGGTATTGGTAATTCTTGATACTTGTTTTATTTATTTTGTAATACACTTCTTTTGAAATATAAATTGGTAAATCGTACAGATTTATGTGGCTCGATTGAACCTTGACTTTGATTTGACAGTTGACTTGCCTCAGAATTGACAGTGACAGAAAGTAATACCTTTCATTTGATATGATATACTAAATATTAAATATGTGGGCTTGGAACGGAACGCAAATTGTTATATTCATTATTTTTTATTAAATAAAACGTTTAGATTAAAGTATTATTTATTTTCAATATATATAGCATATAATATAAAATATGTTATTGTACATTTGTTTCATTTGATCGTTAATAACTAACTAAAATTTTTATAATCTTTATCTTTCTAAAAGTAAACTAATAGAAATTAAGAAATAATACAAATCCTAATTAATTTTACTGTAAAAATACATAAAGTGAAATTCTACACTCGTAAATTACTTTGTAATATAATAGTGGTTTTCCAATAAACCAAGCTGTTTCAAACATTTGGTGAAATGAAACCAATATACAGCCAGCCAACAAGCTACAAAAGATTTGAGAAGTTTGTCGTAGCTAATGTAATGTAATCTTTAATCTGTGGATCTATGAATCTTTCTCTTTTTAGCTAACGAACGCGCTCGTTTGCTGCGTTTTTGAGTATTTGATATGACTGCTAAACAAGTTTTATACTCCAGTATATTGTAATTTGATGCTCGCGGAGAGATTGATGTGTAT
This sequence comes from Epargyreus clarus, assembly GCF_041222505.1. NCBI lineage: Eukaryota > Metazoa > Arthropoda > Insecta > Lepidoptera > Hesperiidae > Epargyreus > Epargyreus clarus. The sequence continues at coordinate 14,753,680 of NW_027332227.1, read as the reverse complement.
CGGTTACCATGCATTCGTCGAAGATCGCAACAATGGTGTGTAATGTATTAACCGTTACTGTGTTGATGCGCGCAGCGAGATCGCAAGCGCCGAGCCCTCTTCGATGACCATAAGCGACGACAATGATCGCCAACCTGCCGCTGCTCTTCGCCAACGGTAGCCCGACGGGGCTGTCGTCGATCACGGCCGGCGAGCTGGAGAAGTTTATCACGTTCATGGTGACTTGCTCCTGGGGTCACGACACGGTGAAACACATTCGCAAGCCGCCCTGGTGGCCAAAGGACGTCGAGTTTTCCCACCCATTCATCCGGCCCGGCGAAGTGCCGGACGACTGGGAGATAAGGCTGAAGAAACTGGTGAGACGCTGCTACGACTTCCACAAGAGTGCGTTCCTGCTGGTGTTTTCCGCGCAGCTCGCTCGGTACCCGCGCAAGAGGCTCAGGTATGTGGACAACCGCGACCACACCACGTCCGTGTACTACCGGCCGAGCGGGCGGCTCCTGGTCACGTTTCGGAACGAGAACATGCACTACGATCGGCCCGCTGACGAGAGACCTATAGAAGTACCTGAGCCTCATATAAAGGCCACAGACATATATCTTTGTGACAACTGTGACAGTCACTTTGATAACTTGGAAGTGTTAAAAACTCATGAGAGGCTATGTAATAATGAGACAGTGCCGGTGACTTCTTGTAGTGGTGGACTTACAGACTTTCTTTCAGCCTTGAAATTGCAACGTGTCGGTGAAGTTCCAGAAGTGAAACCTTTAGAGAGTGAAGGCGACAGTCGACCTCGTAATTCTAGAAGTGCCGCCAATGTTGATAGAGGTCCTCCCTACCCGTTCTCATCCCTGGCGTACATGAAAAATGCTAAGAGTAATGTGCAGAGGGATTTGAGCCACTCTAGGGAGAGAATTGAAAGATATTGTTGTACGACAGTAGTGCCCACTACAAACTTTAGTAAAAATTTAGGTAGCAAATTTAAATCAAATCAATTTCCGGTGAGGTATAGACGGCCTATAGACTACTGGCAAAGGATGCACACTTTCCCTCACCAGAGGAACAAAAAAATACTCGACGTAAAGGGTCAATTATTACTGCTCCGATGTAGACCCTTATCTGTAAATATAAAGAGGATGTCGATGGAGAGCATCCAGGAGTACATAGAAAACTTGAGAAAGGAGGCTGAGAGCAGACGAAAGGAGCAAGAGAAGGACATTCTGTTTGTGGACGGTCTCGAGACAGAGCAGCCGATGGACGTCGAGTTGAAGAGTTGTGATCCCCTGAAGCGAGTGGAGGAGGAGTGTGAAGTGATAGACTTGTGTTCGGACGACGAGAGTGGTAGTGCGAACGAGAATTGCGACCCGAAGGCGGGCGTGGCGTGCGTGGTGCGCGGCGGCGCGGTGCTGCGGCGCACGGCCGCCACGCCGCAGGCGCTGCCCGCGGAGCCCTGCGGCGCGCGCCAGCGGCCCCTGCCCTCCGTACTCTTACAACCCCGCCCCGTCATTCTCATCGCACACTCGCTCAATAACTTACAGACTATATCCCTAGAATGAATGCATGTATTCATTTTGTAGCCTCTACTGATTTATTTATTACTATCTTCATGATTAAATATTTTAATGTTCCATTGGTCTGTTTTATTTCAGAATTACGCTAATGAAAATATTTCACTTGATTGAGGTTTTTGTTGTGCTTGCGTAAAATGGCGGATAGAAGTCATGAAATGGTTGGTGTACGTCAAAATGGCGGAACTCAGAAAATGGCGGTATGTAAGCTTATAAATTGATTACTAATTTTTGGCAACACTATTTTACCTGATTTTAAAGTAAGGAGTATACCATACTTAATTCTAATTATTGGGCCACACTGGACAATGCTGCTCCAGTATGATCTAAATCCACTCAGAAAAACCATGTTGTATTATATTTATTAATTTCACGAGCGTGTCGTTTAGCTATTACCAAACAAAATAAATATTTAAAATAAGTCTCGTTAGCAAATATTTTGCATGCGTATGCGCGTCCCGCATGAAATTGGATTTTTTATGACTGAAACATACATCCATGATATTACAGAAGTATTTCTAAGTCCTTAAAAATGAAAAATTAAAACATATACAGCAACCTTACAATGTTTAATTTATTTTGGTGATAAATTATTATTTTCCAAAATGGTGACATCCCTAATAGCGTCTCGTCCGATCTTTATTTATTGTTTGAGTGAAAATATCTACAAAGCCACCATTTTTTACTACAATATTTATTTAAACAAAATGTTATAACATATAAGAAATCATTAATATAATATTTCCTGATGTATCATAAATAACAAGAATTTTGTAACGTACATAATAAATACTTACAGAGTCGTTTACTAAATATAAATATAATGATAAATATAATGCCTTGGTAATAGATGTGTAAACACATAATAGTGAACAATGACAAAATGGCGACCGCCATTTTATATATAATAGTAATAAAAGGCATAATCAAATATAACTTATTTTCTTTTTGGCATAAAACATGTGCGATTAACACATATCTTTGTTTCATTCTCCTAGTCGAGAAGTTTTAAGCGAACTTCATATAATATTCACAACATTATGGCGGCTGCCATTATTATTTTTACTAATTTATTTTAGTCTTTTTAATCTAGGGTTTAAAACACGCCGTTGTTGACATAAGTAAATAATTTATGATTTAGTTTCATTCCACAACAAAAAAATGTGCTGTTCGTAATTTGTAACAAAATGGCGCCTTCTTTTTGGCCTCTTATTTGTGATTGAGATGGAGTATATTAGTGAGTATTGAATTACGGACCGAATTAAAATAGATGTCTCAAGTAAAAACATGTAAATATGCCAAGTTTATTAAATGTCAAAGAAAATTTTTTCTAAGTTTATTATACTTATGAAATTATTTACAATATTAACGTAATAAAAAAAGTACAAAATAATATATGAAATAGGCTATAAAAATACTTATAATAAAATAGTTAAATATAATAAGCTTCATCCAAATTGTTGTCTCTTGGAAGAGTCCCCAAAACGCTGGCGACATTACCTCGCTGAATAGCAAAGCTAATTCTTTGCCCGAGGTAAGCGCCAGCCCTTTGGTCGTGGGTGCACTCGATCAAACGCCTTGAAAGGTGTTTAAAAAAAGATCGAGCGTCAGAACCCCACGGCCCCATCGTCTCTACACCAAACGGCAGAAATATATAGTCTCGACTGAGACTAGCATATTTCTGCAGTTTAGGCACTTACAGACGATTTCGGGATGTAAATTAGTCGTGAAAATTTGCATCACGCCAAAATGGCGGTACAATGCGTTTAAAAAAATTAAGATCATTTTGTCGGCAGGGCTCGGATTTACAATTTATTAACTGCTCGTGTAACTTGTTTCAATAAGAAATATGATCGCTCGTACATTGTAGACAGCAACAGTTATAAAATAAAAATTCCGCCATTTTGGCGTACATTATTTAAACAACTTTACAAACCTAACCTAACCTAAAAATTACTATAACTATAAAGAAAACAGACTGCAATAACGTTAAAACCTCGAGAAAACCAAACACTTAATTACGCGCTACTATTACAAAAGTGGGATGCTATATTCCGCCGAGGCCACCTAATTATTTTGTTTCGATGCAGTAAAATGAAAAGTCAATATTATTTTTAGATTTAACAAATTCATAATGTACCTTGTACAAGTTTTCTACAGATTGTTATACTACCAAAACGGTAAGTAGTGACTAAATAATACGGACGGATTGCAAGCTCAGGCAATGTCTGTGCTACGGGTGACGTGAACTCAACAAAATGGCGATCTCGCCCACCGCGTCCTACGGAACTCAATGACTCACTTGCAATACGATAGGCTCTGTTATTTTTATGCCGGTTCAAAACCAAAAGCATGGTTGTTGAAATCAATTACGGAACATTTGCCTTGTAGGACAAGTGATATTACATTATTGTGTTGTACGTGACAATTGTATGACACTTACAATATAATATGAGCAGCTATCACTATCGTACATACTTCATATTGATAATATATAATCATAACGAAACTACATATATACAATATATGAATATATGAATTTTATTTAGCTACGAAAATTTATTGAATATAATTTCAGTGTTATATGGATTTTTTGTATGGCCACGAGATCTGTAAACGAATACATGCCATGAAAATTACTAGTTCTCGCTAAGAGCTTTTTGTTGCCCTACCTAACCAGTATACATTTATTTCAATGTCCTCTCTGTTTCATTAAATTAATATCTCCATTGTTCTTCAATCTTTTATTGACTCATGCTTTAATTCTTTTCTCATTCCTTACGATTCTGTTCGACGCTGCTTTCGATCTTTTAAAAGGGTTTATATTTATATTTGCGTTTCTATCTATAACGGCTCCTTCGCTAAGTATAGGCCTGTCGTTTTATTTATTTTTGTTTTTTACCACGCTTTTATTAGCTTGGGTTGTATGTATGTACGTATGTAACGGAATCATTGAACTTGATCTTTACCCACTTTGAACGGTCCGATTAATTTCAAATTTTGAACAATTATCAAGAACCGATGACAATACATGATTTTAATAATTTTTTCCCATTTTCCTCATCAGGATCGTCAGGAATCAGGATTAACGATTTTCCTTGTGCAATTTAAACGTGGTTTTTCGTTCTTAAACTATAATGGTTATTTTTTATCCTTCTTGTTAGTTAGTGACTAAATACATCTTGTTTCTGTTTATCATGTTTTTGATGAGTAATTCCATCCAGTTTTATTTGGGCTGATTGATAAGAGCTCTATCTAGAAGCTGTATAGCTTTTCAATTTTTACTGTGAAATCGTTAAAATTTAATAAATAATATACTTATAGGTTGTCTAATGATTTATCAATCTCCTTCACGGAACAGGATTTCCTTCAAAAACTAGATTTTCTTCATCAAATCGTCTGAGTTACTCCTGCGCAACTAAGCGCAATTGTTTTACTTGACAAAATAACATTTTGTCAGTAAAGAGATTTGTAAAGTAATAAAAAAGAAATTAAATACATACATACAGTAAACATTTGCCAAGCGAATTTTCTTCCCGAAGCGAAGTCAGCTTATTACATCGTGTTGAAATTGAAACCGTGATCCTGTTCCTTATAGGATTACTAAGGCCAATAACTTATTTTGAGCACAACGTAACGGAACGGATAGAAAATTTCATTGTTCGTTGGTTTCTTTTAAAAAAACAACTGGTGTTGTGGAAGTTTCATTGTATTTATTGGCTACAAGTGTTGTTTTTTTTGGCCCTATAAAACCAATAAATTGCACTAGTAATGACTTTTTCTGGACGCTTACGCAATATTTTGTTCAATTTACACCGTCCTACGTCCTATTTTCACATTCTAAGAATGTTACTTTTGTTTTTTCCTTAATGACTTCATTACAGAGATAATGGCTTATGCCTTTAAGTTGTTCAAGAGGATATTTGTCTATATTTAGTTATTGACATTCTGCTTTAAAATAATGTTTATTTTATCAATCCATAAGTAAAATATATATGTTGACAAAAAAGGCATACGTATTTTCTAGCGTTTCCACATCAAGAATCAAGATATTCCATTTGCCTGCAGATTTGCAAGCTGACCTAGTTACCTGAATCTTTCGCAAGGATCGCATTACAAGGTTTCTACAACCTACTTTATCTACAAGGGGGTCATAAAGAATAAACAAAATGAAACGCAACAATATCTTTTCTATTTTATAACAAGAAAACGAACATTCGGACTAGAGATGTTAAAAAGAGAATCGATTTTTATTTCAATCGATTATTAAAATCTTATAATAGATTTTTACAGTAATATTAATCGATTTTTTATAAATCGATTATATAAATTACGCCTGCTTCGGCATGTCACCGTTTTTTTTAAATCAACTTATACGTATGAACTTAATTCGAGATAACATCCGTTGCATAGATACGAACTGTTTCTAAAAATGGATTTAAACACGTAATTTATATAATAATAATCATATATATAAAATTCTCGTGTCACAATATTAATACCATGCTCCTCCGAAACGGCTTTACAGATTTAAACCAATTTTTTATGCCTATTCAGTAGGTCTGAGAATCGGCTACTATCTATTTTTCATACCCCTAAGTGATAAGGGTTGTTCACCCTTAACATTTTTTTATTTATATGGCAACACAACGTTTGCCGGGTCAGCTAGTCAATTTATAAAAAAATCGATTAATATTACTGTAAAAATCGATTATAAGAAAATAATCGAATAAATTAAAAATCGATTATTTTTTAACATCTCTAATTAGGACAGAGAGTTCAGATGTCTTCGCTGGTGCGATGCGAGCGCGAGTTGAGCGGGCGCCGGCTTTCCTCGTCGGAGCCGTATATCACGTCTTCGTCGGAATCGTTGATCATCGAGAACGCGGGGTTGTCTTTCGTTATCGCTGTTTCTGGAAATACGAGTAAAATATTCGTAAGGAAAAAGATAACTGTTGTCTTTTGTTTTTGCTGTTTGGATATTACTGGGTAAAATTACTGTTTTACGTTCTAATAGCTTCTTAATAACATTATTGTCTTTGAAGAAAAGAGTTCGTTATCATTATTTTTGGCAACTAGATAGTAAATTGTCTTTAGAAGGAAAAACGCAGTAGTGTTTTCTTATCATTGTTTCTGGAAAAATAGTGATATTATTGTCTTTCGTTATCGTTTTTTCTGGAAATGTTACAGTCACATTAATAAATTATTCTCTTCCTAAGGAAAAATCACCAGGGCAATTGGCATGATGACAGTATTCAAAAATCAAATAATAAATGATTTAAGAAAACACTATATATTGAAAGGATTCTCAAAAATGACTCAGTTAAAAAAAAAACTTTAAGATTTATTATATTTTCAATTAAATAAAAGTATAAAATACTGCCGGCCATCTTGTTTGAAACGCTAACGGGGCGCGAATGACGTCATTTTTGGGTATGTCACTGAATTGCTTTAAATTTTGTATGGGATGTTCTAACGTGACGTCACCAACGGACGCCATGACACTCGCGAGCGTTATCGCGCTTAATTCAAAATGGCTATAAACAAATGTTATTATTTTCGTTAATACTGAATTTATTACCGAAATAATACGATTTTTGGAATCGGTAGACATGTACCTACGTTATAGAAGGGGTTTTCAAAATTTGTCATCATGCCTATTGTGATGAAGCTAACCGATAGACACAGAAAGCTACAGATTTAAGAAGAAAGGAAGGTAGTCGGGCAGTATGACAAAAGTACATCAGGAAAAATAAGACTGTAAGGTAAATATTTTGTGTTTTCTTCTCTAGGTTTTTTATGATATGAAAATTAAAAGTAGTCTCTAAAAATATATCTAAAATATGCACGTCTGTCCACAAATTAGATACGAGATCCTCTCGTCGCTTCACTGGTATTAAATCAACGAATCGTCAGGTTATGCTCTATTTATTTTATGGCATGTCACAAGAGACTCTTTCTTCATAACACTATTACAGGTAACCTGAATACGAATGTATACATTTATATTCGATCATCGAGATCGAGATTCTGAATTTAACGAGAGAGGTTGTAATAGTTATTCCATAGAACAATCTTGACTCCATTTGTTCTTGGGTACAAATTTGTCAGTCAATATGAACTCCGAATAAGGACGGAGTTTTAATCTAATTTTTATAACATCGCTTTAAGGTCTTATAACTTTATGAATCAGGGTCTAAACTTCTGTCAATATCCAGCTATAAAAAGTCATACAAAAAAATGATTCTTTACTCACCATGTATAGAGCCTCCTCCGGGCGAGAACAAATAGGCCAGTATGTACAGTTTGAAGTTGAACAAGCCGTACATAGCCATGAAGGGCGCGGAGGTGTCGTAGTGCACCTTCGGCTGCGAGGCCCAGTGGTCCTGCAGCGCCGCGGGGCCCCACGACTGAAGGGCCAGCAGCGTGGTGATGAAGGTCACCGTGCCCACTATTATCGATAGGCAGCGGAGTCGGACGTCTGAAATGTGGGTAGGAAGCAAATTTAGAAGTGTAATGTGTCAAATAAAAGTATGTGAAGTTCGGTCGGTTCAGTCGAAACTTGTATATAAATAAAGTGTGTTGCTGTGCTCTGGTATGAAACGCGTAGTCATTATTTTTAGGAATTCCTGTTTCCTGTTCACTTGTTATAAAGGTTATAAAGGCCAATAATGGACATTAACCACTTAAAATACAGTAATGTCAATCTTGTAACATAAAATTTGCATAACCTCCCGTTTAATATTACTGTGTGACCTTAAGACCACTTTCGAATTTTCGTATATTCCTGTTTCTTTGATATTTTATAGTGTTAATTTATGAGAAGAAATTGTAAGAGACCCAAAATTTAAGTATTTATCTATCACTCACCAAAAAATGGCATATTTCTGAGATCGCTGTACGCTTTTACAATAAGGACTAGGAGATATAGGAAGTATAGCGTAATTGCACTGAAGAACATGATTTTCACCACCTGAAAGCAGAACACATTTTTTTAAATCTTGTTTTAAAGGACCAAAAATGTACTGAGACAGTTTTTGCTCGATTCGTGTTTCATAGAGACGTCAATAATAACGTGCATTGTGTGAGCTGTGTTTTAAATTATATTGTGTTTGATACCGCTGTTCGAAATGGAATTATCGTGTTCCGTTTATGCCACAGCATTTAGCAGTAATATACTAGGGCCGCGTTTCCCAACCTGTGGTCCGCGGACCCCTGGGGGTCCGTGTGTATATGTATGGGGGTCCGCGGTGTCATTTCTGGACCATACATAAATCGCTCATTAAATGCAAAAGGGCCGCTTTACTGCTGTTTTTAACCACATACCTATCTGAAAAGGGATTCTCTACTCTTGTTTATACAAAAACAAATACAGAAACGGACTACAAGTAGAATCTGATTTGAGATTACAGCTTAGTAGCAACATCAACCCGAATATCCCTGATTTAGTTGCATAAAAGCAACACCAACCTTCATATTTTTTTTTTCATATTTTTCATAATAAACAGTTATAACTACCTTCTGTATTTTTTTTTGTATCTGTAATAACTAACGTGACTTTCTAAGGGTCCGTGGACTGAAAAAGGTTGGGAAACGCTGTACTAGGGCATAGCGACACGAGGCTGTTCCCAATGCGCAGTGTGTACTAGGGCAGAGCAACACGAGGCTGTTCCCAATGCGCAGTGTGTACTGGGGCAGAGCAACACGGGGCTGTTCCCAATGTGCAGTGTGTACTGGGACAGAGCAACACGAAGCTGTTCTCAATGCGCAGTGTATACTGGGGCATAGCGACATGAGGCTGTTCCCAATACGCAGTGTGTACTGGGGCAGAGCGACATGAGGCTGTTCCCAATACGCAGTGTGTACTGGGGCAGAGCGACACGAGGCTGTTCCCAATGCGCTGTGTACTAGGACATAGCGATGCGAGGCTGTTCCTAATGCGCAGTGTATACCAAGGCAGAGCGAAATGAGGTATTTCCCATTGCGTAGTGTGTACTGGGGCAGAGCAACACGAGGTATTTCCCAATGCGCAGTGTGTAATAATAATAATAATAATATGCTTTATTGTACCCATAAAAGAAATATACACAAGGAAAATTATAATTTTAAAAATACAATAGGCGACCTTATCGCTAATCAGCGATCTCTTCCAGGCAACCTACAGGGTGCGGAGTTAAAGTAACAAGAAATAGAATAAGAGGTAGGGTGCAAATAACAGTTGTAAGGAATAAAATACAAATTTTGGAACAAATTAATGAAAGACATACGTATTTAAAAGAAAGGAGCTAGATTTAACAGAGTTGTGACAGATAAAACAAACAAAGAAATAAAATTACACATAGCAAGAGCATATGGGAGAGAAACGAAACAGAGATAGAGTTAGAGCTGACGATAATGACATTTTACTAGATTTTTGAAGGAGCATAGGGATTGAGCATTGCGAATAGATACAAGAAGAGAGTTCCATAGACGGATAGCTGAAACTGTGAAGGATTTCTTGTAGTAGGTTGTTGAGTGGAATGGAGTAAGGAGAGCATGGTTTTCGGTGGAGCGAACGGATCGGTCATGGGACAGATGGAGAAACTGAAATCGCTGCTTGAGGTATGGAGGAGAAGTCGGATTAAATAGTACACAATATAGAAGAGATAAAATGTGAGCATTACGGCGAAGGCGAATTGGGAGCCACTTGAGCTTAGCACGATATTCTGAAACATGATCATATTTACGTAACCCAAATATGAACCGTATACATAAATTTTGAAGACGCTCAAGCTTATTTAGTTGCTCCTCAGTAATGTCAGGATAGCACACATCGGCATAGTCAAGTATAGGTAAAAGTAGTGACTGCGCAAGCGTAATTTACTGTACTGTACTGTGTACTGGGGCAGAGCGATACGAAGCTGTTCTCAATGCGCAGTGTATACTGACCGGGTAGTCGGGGTGCGTGGTGTAGTCGAAGGTGGGGTCCCGGTGCGCGTAGTAGCGCTGCCACACGGCGAGCAGCGCGGCGGGCGCCCACGCCGCGCCCACCACCAGTAGCTTGGCCAGGTAGAACGACACGAAGCCGCGCTCCACCTGTACAGAATACCAATACATGGGTATAGTCCGCGCCAAACTGCTTGTCCGCTCTGAATATAGAAATGAATTGCGTCGCCATAGCAAATTGTATGACTACACCTGCTCGCAACAACTTCAGTGTGGACTAGCAGTTTGGCGCGGACTATGCATGGTGCGTACGTGGCAACTTAACGCGCTGATGACGTATGTGCTTTACTGTATATGTTTTGGAATAAAACCTACATTACTACAATCTCGCAGATGTTGATACAGTTGCGAAAACACGAAGATGAATCGGTATGGTTGAAACAAAACACTCCTTTTCTGATGATTCTATGATAATCATAATGATTATTGGGGAACCTAACCACCCCATATGATACCACCCCTCCTCCCCTGTTTCTATTTGTTTCTATAATATTTCCCCTGTGAATATCAATCACTACATTCAATACTTATATCAGGTTGTGACAGAGAGGCAGTCTTGCCAGTATTATCTTGCCGAATCACCACGTATCACAGGCTATGGCACAGATCAGGAAGCCAGCCACTATTACCCTCCCCCGTACCTGTCGGAGGCCGTGGTAGAGCGCGAGCCAGGCCAGCAGCACGGCGGCCAGGAACGTGGTCTGCAGCAGCGCGTCCGCCAGCGGCGCCGCGCAGCTGCCCGACACCAGCCGCATTGGGAAGATTGGATCTAAGGACGAAATATTAAATAAACGTATGAGACGTCACTCTATCTTCGCCATAAAGCACTCCCAAAGTCACATCACACTCTTGACACAGAGGAACAATATTAAATAAACCACATGATGTGACGTAACACCAGCATACATAAGTATAGATATCACACTGCCTTGCAATTGAAGGAAACCATTAAATGGTTTAAATGGCCGACAAATGTGTCAGTCATTTAACGGCTGTCTTGGCGTAATTTACGCGAAACAATGCCGACATGTGCAGTTAAGTGGTGCAAAAACACGAAGTCGAAGAAAAAGTGTGGAGAAATATCGTTTCATTCATAAATGATCTAAAAATTACATTTATTAAATATTTTTCAAACACGAAAGTAGATTGTATTAACAATTTTAATTGTCAAAACTGGTTACATTTTCTTGTTAGGCGTGGGGAATCTTTATTAATCTATGAACTCCAGCTTCACCATAAATCACTCCAAAGTATCTTGATACATAAAGGAACAGGATAAATAATAATCTAAGTATTATTTTTAATGTAAATTATACGTATGTTGAGTTCTTATCCTTAAATTTTTTCTTCATGCTAATCTTGTTGACAACTATCGTCTATTTTCTGATCGAATTGATCTCCCCTCGGAATGAACGGAACGACCATAATAGTCTCCCTATAGCTAGTCACGTGCGTCTAGCACTATTTAGTAGATGTACATACACCATATAATTGTTACGCGCAAAAATCTTTAGATTGTTAAAGGAAGCCTTGAAACGAGGAAGACAAAATTGATGGCTGACTTGTAATAAACATCGAAAAAGAAACACATACCATTATACAGTAGGAGCAGAGGTAACAGAATCGAGAGCCATTTTTGTTCAATGGCCCAGTCTTGAGTAGAGTACTTCCTTAAAGAATGCGCGAACCAGCACTGAAAGTTGCAACGTATTTTGTATTGGTCAACAATGGTTCGAACTGAGGGTAGGATTAAAAAGAAATTGATCTTAAATGTGGGGTATTTTAATAGTGATCGTCATGTATCGAGTTTGTTTTAATATAATAATCATAGATTTTATTCAGTGATTAGACAGCAAATTGTTATTCATGTTGGAGCAGTGGTGGAAAACGATGGAATATTCGTCTGCAGTATTGAGGAGAAAACCGGGCCTAAAAATGGAAAATGTAAGTCATCAAGCTGCTTTGTGCAAAAAACATTCTACTTAGTTGTTGATTGACCGATGAATTGATGATTATCGTGTAGGCACTTACCGCAACAGTAAACGTTGTGAGTAGAAATATAAACCGGAACCACGTCTCCATTTGAGTGAACGCCGGGTTGTACGTTTTGAACTGAAATTAGATAAATATATATCTTATACTTTCGATACGTTTCGTAAATAATTAGTTTAAATAATCGTTTCAATAATAAATTAATTATATTCTTCTTTAAATAAATTATTATACTCCTTCGACTCTTGTTGACATTATAATTACATTAACCGGCTGAATTAATTAATGGAGCAGACAAGTAAATAATGACGTAATGATACGTGAAATTTACCCCGTCTTAATTACTTTAGTATATAGATAACACCAACCAGCTAATTCAACCAGGTAAAAGATAATGGTCTTTTAAGGGGTTTCCTCTATCAATCTAATTCTAACCAAATCAATGAGTACAAAATCAGGTAAATCTACTCCCAGGTAAGAAATGTAGACACATAAATTAAATACATATTGTTAATAAATTTTGATTCTTCGGTAATTTTATAATTGTCAAATCAGTGTCAAGTGCGGGTAGTCGTTAAACTCAGAATACCTACATAAAACACGATCTCCCGTATGTGGTACCGCTTGTGGAACTCCCGCAGCCCGTAGAAGCGGATGTGCAGCATGTAGTGCGTGTACTCCAGCGCGCCCAGGTGCAGCACCATCACCTCGTCGCACACCTGCTGCTTGCAGCGGAGGTGCTGAGTTCTGGATGGTACAGGTTAGACTTATAACATTTTATCAAAGAGTAAGTGTTCAATAGTACCTACTCGTAGTTTTGTCATAAATACAAGCAATTAGTTGGTAGATTTAACGGTGTCGTTCGTTTTAATAAATCTTTATATATATAATTCTTATGTGCGTGTGTATGTCACTGAACTCCTCCTAAATGACTGGACTGATTTTGATGAAATTTGTGTGAAATGATGTGTGTTCAAGGGGACTTGAGAATGGTTTAGATTCACAATTTAGTCCGTGGGGAAAGGTTTTTTTAATTAATATTTAATTCGTAAGTAGGTGTTGATTTTGGAATGTTTCACATTGGATTTGACAGACTTCGCTACCATCGCAGTTTCAAATATTCTATCTATTTCTCAAACCCGTAAGTGATAAGGGTTGTTCACCCTTAACATTTTTTTTATTTATATGGCAACGCAACGTTTGCCGGGTCAGCTAGTACCTATATAATAAGTTTAGCTTTGTGCTTATTTCTATTTTATCAACTCCCGATGGAAAAAGGAATGTTATAAGTTAAGATAAATATAGACTCATTTGTCTGAATGTAACATCGTAGCTTCAAACGAATAAACAAATATACACTCATTTGTCTGAATGTAACATCGTAGCTTCAAACGAATAAACAAATATACACTCATTTGTCTGAATGTAACATCGTAGCTTCAAACGAATAAACCGATTTCAATTTACTTTCTTTGGTTTAAAAAATGACTTGATGGAGAGTGTTCTTAGCCGTGATTAACGAATTTGTTTAGCTTTTTGAATATTATCAGTTCTACCATTTAAGGGTGAACGTTTTGATATTAAGTTTTCTTGAAGAAGGACAATTTTTCAACCGATATTTTTAAATTAAATTCTTATTTGCTTGTAAATAATTTTAAATGATGTGATAAGTAATTGAAAGGTTGCTTATAAAATTACACTAATAAGATTTAATAGTCTGGTTTCTTACTTGTTGGTCGCCTCGGACTCTGGTATCAAATTCAGCGCCGTGTGGTCACTCAACACTCCGTCCACTGATATACTTATTTGGAAGCTCTTGTCGAATATTTCTTCTGTAATTAAAAGAAATGTATTATGATTCGCATATGATAACGTTTTGATGTGTTTTGACTAATTTTTGGTTTCACCTCTTGCAAGGCCAAGATTGTTCTTTGTAAAAGGTTTAACGATTTCAAAGAATTTCTACAGCCATAGTCAGTTGTTGCTTAGGATTACTGGGTTTGTTTTCAATTTAGTTTTATGTGGCAATAATACGATCACGTACGATACGAATGTCACAAAAGTGGGTATATCATAAATTTTAACATAATTTTTTTTGTAGTTTTCATAATTATGCTGTGATTACAATCATATTATGTTATACCGTTGTATGTGATTTATAGCAGTGTCATGTTGAGTGGTAATGTATTGTGTTGCGTCGTATCGCGTCGCATTGTTGTGTTGTATTTTCTGATGCATTGTATTGTATAGTGATGTGTATCTTGTCCTATGGTTGTTATTTATCATACCGTCGTCATTGTCGGTCAGTATCTCAGCCAGCAGCCAGAGCTGTTGCACGCGCGTGCCCAGCGCGGGGCTGTGCAGGTTGAAAGGCCCCTGGTAGATCTCGCTCGCGTTCGGAAGAACGCTCAGCGCTGACACGGATGTCGTCGAAGTTGGTGATGGCCCTGGAGAAGCTTGCTTATATACTAGTGTTGATAAATGTTATTAAAATGTTTCCTAAATATAGCAAAAAGTACATATTATTATAAAAGATGTAAATTACCCCTTACACAAAGCGTGTCAAACGAGTGCCGTTTCAATATATATTAATGATAAGTTATCTATTATATAATTCAGACTCAGTAAATAATGCAAAACATGTTACGTTTTAGTGATGAAACGGAAAGAATAACTCACCCGCCAACCCTATGAACACACCAAGACCGAAGCAAGCAAAAAACGCTACAAAAACCATCACAAACTCTCCTTTGTGCATCGAGTATATCCTCATTTGAACAGATCTGGGAACGAAAAATATTATTTACAAGCCTAAGTATGTTTTTTCCTAAAAAATATATCAAGTTTATTGGACTGCGTGCTTATTTAGTAATTTAATTTCCAATAAAGTCTGATACATCAGCGAGCATTAACTATTACAATCCGAATACAGATGAGGCGGTAGTGTAATTGCAGGTAAAATTACAATTCATTAAAAAAATCATACTGAACATAACTTATTTCGCTACTTAAAAATAATGTGCGTAATTTTATATTTTATTTTGTAATAATTTACGTTATTGATTATTAAGTTGTATCGATTTCATTCATTTTTTATTTAAGTAAGATTGAATGGGCGCCTATTGAAATAATAGAGGAAACTATAAATAATTCTCTTAACTAAATATTTGAGTAAATATTAGAAAATAATAAGTTCATATAAACGCATAATAATGATATAATCCCAGTAAGGTTTATATCATTATTATGCGTGCATTTTATTAAAATCATAAAAAAACAATACGCACCAGTCAGGCAGGTGGCTCGATGACATGAGTGCGCAATTAAAAATACACAAGAAAAATATTATTATTATTCTTTAGTTACCTTTCACATCGATCATGATGATATGCTGGGGCGATGTATTTGTTGAATTCGCTAAATAAGTCGCTGAATTGTGACAGAGTGTTGCGAATTTTGTAATTCCACCCGCCGGACGGTAAGTGGTAAGAATAACCAACATTGGCTGTATCCATATTTATCAATACTATCTACGTTAACTTAAAACACTAGGAGAAAATTAACACGCAACTAAAACGTACTGTACAAAATCATGAGTAGGGCAGCTGTTTCCCTACATGCACGGCTTGTTTACAAGCAGCGTATTGATTTTTCGCGGGCTTGCCATATTCGGCCTTCACCCCACGTAGTGACGTGGCGTTAGATAACTTTATTTTTGCTAACAGTTATTAGTAACCGATAATTTATTTAATTTGGTGAATTTACGACGTATTTTTGTATAAAATTATTGGTATATTTTATCGTGCATATGGAAGAAAAAGACATTATATTATACAAATGGCGAAAGTAGCACAGGGAATATTTTATACAATGATAATATTAAGTTTATCATTACTATGATGGCGCCTATTTTAACTTATTAGAATACCATCACCCCAAAAATTAATCCTTTCTTAATTGAAATGATAGTATTCTTGTATGTAGTACTTTTATATTTCATTTTAAAGTTTAACGATGCATTAGTTCTAAACAATCTATTAATTTTTGGTCGTTCTAATTAAAATATATCGACATTATCTATGGTTCCTTTCAGTCCGGAAGCGGAAGTTGTCTATTTATTTTATCTTTGTTAGATAGGCGCGCGCAGCGCTATCGATTTTTCATTTCTCTTGGAATCTTCTGGAGATCGGGTCTATCAGGAGATTATATTTTACTTAATTAACACAGGAGTTTTATAAAGGCTATATTGATACATTAAAGAATTGTCACTAAATTTATGAAGTGTGTGATATAAATTGTACTTATATGTGAGTTTCTAAAGAACATTAGCGACCGACTAGAAAAATCTTCTCCATTCATGTGCTGGGGACGCAACAAGTGAACTGAGCAGGGCTTAAACACCGAGCTGATGTAAGAATACCGGCTTTTACGAAAATTCAACACTTAAAGTTGAATTTTCGTAAAAGCCGGTATTCTGTAAGAATGGACTTCCGATGCTTTGATGATATGCGATTCAGTTATGTCCTCTGACGTCGAAACAGTCAGTGCACGGCTTCCGGGGCAGTGTGCTTCTCTTATGAGAAGGCCGGCCGAGATCGAAGCCTTACCGGATGGAGTATTTGCGGGCCTCACGAGCGGCTGCGGTTGATAATACGCGAGGCTATAAGCTCGCGACTCCAGCGTCGCGCCGAGGAGGAGGAGGAGGAGGAGCGTGTTACGGAATGTGCGGCGCTGCGGAGTCATGGGGCTCGCTCGGACTAGAGCGTGGGTTCCTGGACCTACTCGGACTTGGCTGCTAAGATACGAGACGGAACATAAGCGTGCAGATCACGGTCAAGACCGTGTCTAAACGTTCTCTCGGAACCATTGTTCAAGTGACGTTATCTATGAGTTTGTACATAGTTATGTAGTGGCCGCAGTACTGGGCGTGTCCCGGGCGCTGCGCCCTCTGGCGACGACGGGCGGCCGCGGTGCGGCTTGTGCCGTCCTGCGGCTGCTCTCCCGGAGTAGACATCATTATTGCCGGTTTTGAATACGCGTACTAGGTTTAAGTTAGTAATAAATTAGTAATAGGGAAAATGTGTTTTATTTATTGCAACAGTCACCTCTCCCAATTTTATTATCTTTCTCTTAAATTTAAATTAAAAAGTTAATTATATTATTCACTTAATTAATTAGTAAAATACGTTTCATGTGACAATTATCGACCAATTTATTAATAAATGAAGGACAATAGTAAAAGAAAGAAATAGAAAGAACTAAGTATAGAAGCGAATGCGTAAGGCAGCTGACATACAGCATGCAACAAGGATGAGTCTAAGGAGGAAGACTTATACAAGTTATAAGTCTCTAATTTATTATTTTATATTGATTAAGAGGGCGCTTAAGTGCCGGCTCCAACATTTTTACAATCCTACTTTAGTTGTCGAAACAATCATTCCTATTGAAGCAAAAAATATAATTTCTCCATGTCTGGATATTATTATTAATTGTAGTTGCAATATTAGAAAAACATAAATATTGTCTGTATTTCCTATTTATCCTTTGAGTGAGGCGCACGTTCCGCTATTGATTTTTTATTTTCAAAAGGAAGCTTTAAATGTCGTTTCATCGATAGTTTCAAAGTGAAAGAATCAGTAGAAGTTTCAAAGTGAGATTTTTGTGTGTCAGTGAAATAATCTCTACGATTAACTTGCCGGAAACGCCACAAGTGAACTAACCGGGGCCTAAACACCGGGCTTGTATAAGAATATCGGCTTTTACGAAACTTCAACACCCAAAAGGTTGTAGTTTCGTAAAAGTTGGTATTTTGTAAGTGTAGACATTTGATGCGGCTTATGCGGTTCTGTTTTGTCTTGTATGAGATCGATGGGAGTCATTGGTCGACTTTCGAGAAGGCGGTGCGGGATCGATCCCTTTTTTGAATAAAGTGTATGGCTGGCTGCGGAGTCATGGACATCGCCCTTGGATTACACTACAGGCTCTTCAGACCTGCTGCTCGGACTTGGTCCATATGGTTTTAATGTTATTTCATTATCGTCCCAATAATACATCAAAACATAAAAAAAATCTATAGTTCCTTTTCTCCGGAAGTGGTAAGGATGATAATGGTTTTAAAAAATAATGAAACTTAAATTCCAATTAGAAATTTACTACAAAAGGAATGGAAAAATATAAATATATAACGTAAAATATAAAATATAGTTACGTAGCGGCTGTGGCACCGGGCAAGTCCCGGGCGCTGCGCCCCGTGCGGCGCGCGGCGGCCGCGGCGCTGCGAGTGCCGCCCCGCAGATACTCTCCGTCCGGGACACACGGATACTTAATTATTGCCGGATTTTAATACACGTAATAGATAAAATTTGTAATAAATGGAACGTGTTTTAGTTCACAATTATTTGCATTAATATAATCACTTAATTCGTTTTCTGTTATTCTGAAAGCCCGACATGTCTGCGCTAGCGGGGGCTTTTTGACGACACATTATACAATATATACATCCAAGTAGAGCTTCACTAGTATTTCATATTTTGTTTGCGATACCACTCTCTCAATAGAGACAGAGGCAGTATGTATGTAAAGCTTAACTGACACTACTAGTAATATTGCATTAATCTTAAGCAAAGGTAGGTTAAAAACAATATTTAATATTTTCATCAAAAATCATTTAATCAAACGAAATACATAAACATCATATGAAGGAACTTTGCATATCAACAGTACATATCAAACTTCAATATTTTATAACATAACATAAGATGAAAAAATCTTAGAATATGAGAGCAATATAAAAATAGGGACTAATGGAGCTAATAGGGATAAATGGTTTCACGTAAATCATTAAACATTAATTTAAAATAGAGTGCATTACGTAAGTATATTTCTGATATCAGTGATTTTGAAACAATCAATATTCAATTTACAAACAAATAATGATATAAAATAGTATAAAGTGTAGAATTTTAAATGAACCTAATAATATAACAAAACTTATAATGGAGTGTTATAAATAATATTTTTATCTAAAATACATACCATACATTATTAACAATACTGACCTCTGTAGATAATCAATTTTCATGTTTCATATACATGTTCGATTTTACACGTGTTTGTAATATTTCCGCAAAAAACTTTGCACAAATCGCTTAATTACTTTGATTCACTCACCCTACAGAAAAAGACGATTGGGCTTGGTGCAGAATATGAAATCCATCGAGTAAGTTATTTACATACATACGTTCTCGTGTTTATTCGTTAGCGTTCTGAGAGTATGTAAGTCTAGTATGAGGAGTCTAAATAGCTTTTTTGTCTATATTATGTATGCGACGAAACAAATATTCATTTTTTAAACAATTTATGATGGCAGTTACAGTAAATTCGAATCAATAGCTAGTTTTGGTGCAGACATTTATGAATCTTAGCCGATTACAGTAATATTCAAATGAATAAAATATACAAAATTCACTATAAAACATAAACAAATGATTAACAACGAAGTATTTACTCATTATGCAAAAACATTATGCACAACAATATTCTTAGAAAACAAATAACTCTGCTATTAACTCCCTTATAGTAATTAACAAAATCTTCGACTTACTTAACTTAATAAAATCAGGTTTTCTCAGTATAGAGAGCACCATGAATCAACAGTTTATTTAAAAAACACATTATTATAAATAATATCTGAAAGAAAAGATATCTTTACTGTCCGTGTTTTTAGAAGTCTACTGTGAAAATTCTTAAAATGAAGGGATTACTTTAGTGAAGTACTTTAGTTTACATCTTTACTTAAAAAAAACAATGTTTTTTATTTTTTTATCAAACAATATCAAATTTACATGTAGATTAATGAACGTATAAACATTTTGAAACACTAGCTTATTCTAAACAATCGCGTATGCCAATAAGTACGGCTCTTCTTTTCATCTTAAATAATAAAAAATATGTTTCAATCGGAAACATATTCATAAGTTTAAAGATAACTTTCTAAGAGAAATGTCTCATAATATTATGACTTTTAAATAATATATGGGACAGTCAAATGTCAACAACACTGTTTCGCTTACAATTTAACATAATAAAAAAACAGTATGGGAATTTGACTAATGATATATAAAAAATACATACATGAATACATATAGAACAATGAAACGTTACAAGGCATAACATATATATAAGAAAATGAAAATAGTTTGCTTTAAACGAAAATAGAAAGTAGCAGAAATGGCACATGAATTAAAAATCTTTTAACTTATATTAGCTTTATAATGTAGTCGTAAAACTTGTTATTCTTAAATATATCTGTAGTTGTTACCAAATTCACCTCGTTATTCATAAATGCCTTTTACCATAGTTAATTAATATAACCATAACCATAGATAATTACCATTATAGTATTTTCGATTTTACTATCATATTTCGACACAAGTGAAAGTAAAAATGCTTTTATGAATAAAGAGGGTAATCCTTTGTATAGGCCCCCGTTGGGCGCCAAGATGGCATTTGGCAACTACTTATTTTCATTTTGTAAAATTTCATCATTATATAGTCTCTTGAAGCCTAAATTAAACGCTAAGAGAGAAATTATTTAACTTTGCTACTGTCAATGAAATTTGTATTTTAACAAACGTTGTCTTATTTGCACATTACTTGGCTAAAGGTCTGTAGGACTATGTTCTGGTAAGAAGGGTGTGATAAGGAACTGTTCAACAAGAAGCGTTCTAAGGCTATATTTAATACGGCTAAGGCTACATTGCAATGAAAGGCACCTTATAGTATCCGCGTGTCTCCCTTACCACACCCTTCAAACCAGAACACAGCAGCGATAAGCACTGTTTTTATAGTGTCGAAATCTCACAGCGGTGGACAATTGAACCACGATAGGTCCTACCATTTTTAAAAACTTTCATTGTGAGTTTTATATTTATTAGCTGAAAATGTTCGCTAACTCGAAAGTGTACAGACCCATATAAGATCGTGCCTGACTATCGCATCGACGCTTGTAAGAAGTTTTGTATATATTTTTTGGAATAGTCATTACACAATGTTAATTCATCTAAATTTTCCTTATCCTAAAATAGTTTTCATATTAAACTAAATAACAGTTATTTTGACAATACCTGTAGCAATCAATATTTGTCTGTCAGTGTTCCAGGTTCAATCCGTGACCACAAATCGACGAATTTAAATTCCTTTTAGGTATTTGACTCTAACACCCGTTAAAAATATTCCAGTAGTGTTTAAAGTTAAAGTACAATTATATTCGATTATCGAGTCGTGCTTTTCGTTGTCGTTGTTTCATTGAGGGGTGTGCTGGTGGTAGACTCCGAGATGTTGATAGTGATGTTCTGTGTCAGCGGCTGCTCTGTGCGACTGAAGGAAGATCCCGGGGCATGTTCTGTGGAATAAAAAGAACATGTTAGTTGATTGTGACGGTATGTAGTGGTCATCATGTATGACACGAGTACACGTACCCATATTCGTCGTCGTAGTCATTACTGAACCGCTGTTAGACATTAGACCCTCTCATAATGAGAATTGTTTTAGTCCACTAGGCCGGCAAAATGCGAAAACGCTTCACACATTTTCAAGAATTAATTTGTAAAATAACTTTTAGGATGTTTTCAGCCACTAATAAAACACGTGCTCATTAATTTCTATTTTAGACAAAACTTTGAAAAGTCTAGCTTATCACATGCAAATAAATTTAAATATCACATTTCACTATTGGATGTCATGGCGTCCGCTGACGACGTCCCGCCAGGACATTGCATAGAAAAAAGGCAAGCGATACGGTGATGTGTTTAGGCGAGTGAAGCTATTCATTTGTTCCGATAAGCATTTTAATCAACATGTCTGATTGAAGTAAAACTGCACCTATTTTGAGAATACTTTCAACATATATATTCCTTAAGTAATTTCTACATTGATTTCTTTATACAATCATCATGTCAATGTATCCCTACAGATCCTAGTGACCAAAATAAAGCATGTGATAGTAACTGTATATAAATAAACATTTAATATCTTCTCACCAGTGACGTAATCCTGGAACCATTGATTGACTTCCCTGGCGTACTTCTTGTTCCACTCGATGCGGATGTTGGCGCTATCCACGATCTTCTGGAGGGTTTGCGACATCGGCATCAGCTTCTCTTTGTGTTCTAGCGCGAAGCTTTTGAACTGGAAACGTTAAATATTTCACTTATTATGATTGATGCTATGGTGGTTGATGGTGATTAATTGCGGCTATTGGGAATTTTTTATACTAACTCTCAAGCGTGTCATGTTATTTATTATATAGTCAGATACATAATTAGGTGTCGGAAATGTAAACAATGGTGTTGACCTATCAAGAAAATATGTTTTAAATGGTAGTTTCTTATTTTTGACAATATTAAAGTAATAAAGTAATGGTCTAAATAAATTAAGAGCAATTCATATTTTCCAATATTTATATTACCTCAATTTCGTTCCATACAGTAATAATAATAAAAACAAGGTTTATGGTAGAAAATTAAAATGTGATAATGGTAACACAACCGGGATCCAAAATATTTTTTGTGCCGCCATTTTTAAGTTTCGTTTAAGTTTTTTGTTGAGTTTGTTAAGTTTTAGTTTCTTGTTATTTTGTTAGGGTTTAAAATACCTGCAATCGTATATTGACTGAATGACATTTCTTTGTATACATTTTGGACACCTAATTATGAATCAGACTATAGGTGATAAGTAGCTACTATTGAGGATCTATTTTCAATGACTCTCGGGTGTGTAGGATTCTTCATACTTTTCCTTTAGTGTTATTTATAATAGACGCATTATTGAAAAATTTAGGATAAGTTTCAACCATTAGACGCGTATGTAAATAGATTACGAATTTTTTAAAACGATAACACGAGCATGCTATTGACCTGACTGTAAATAATGACTACCGCTAATGTACCTCTGATATCAACCCGAGATTAGAGAAATTAGATTCTTACCTCGGGTCAGTCATACATGCGTTGCTATACCTCCCCTACCACATCATTCAAACCAGAACACAGCAGCGCTTAACACAGCTATTATAAAGCAGAACTAAGTGTGGTGGTACCAGAATACAGCAGCATTTAACACTGTTATTAGGCAGACAATTTGTTTGGCTGCTGCAGCTTCGAACACGAAAATAGGTCATCTATTGACAGTGACAATTTCAATTGTCAAAACTGGTTACATTTTCTTGTTACGAGTGAGTAATCTTTACTAATCTATGCTATCAACAGCTGACAAAGGTACCACACTTACCGTATCCAGTTCATCCACGGTGGTCATAACTCCGAAAGCCCCGGCGATAGCTGAAGGTAGACTGAAGGCATCCATAGCGGTGAAGCGAGCGTGCACCCTCGGGAACTGCTGCAGCAGCAGCTGCTGGGCGACCCGCGTGCCCACGGGCGGGTCCACGCTCCACGCCGACACCGCGTACTGCTTCGGGATCTCCGACAGACTCTTCTCTAGTAAGCTGGAGAAATGATATAGTTGGAAATGTTTGTCATAGGCCACATATTACTGTCCCACCGCTGCACATGGATATTATTTATTTATTTTTGTACACCTTAAACTAAGGGTTACAAAGGGTAAACTTAATGCCTAATGGCATTCTCTGCCAGTCGACCCTCGGTGATGGCGATAACATGTGGTAGGCATAAACAAGAAATACAAACTGTAAGAAAAAAATATACAATATCTACATATAGTAATATCCTCCTAGAGTGAGAGTTTAGGCCATAGTCATGCTGGTGAAGTAATATTAATGATTCGAAATACGTTAATTACATTCCTTCTATAAGCTCTAAAGCATGCGGGTTTCATGTTTTCTTTCATCATTTCAGCAAGTAATCATAAATTTCTAATATGCAGATAACTTTAAACAGTTTTATGACTGAGGATTTGAGCCAAGTTATTTAATAAGAAACCAAGTTTCTATTCACTAGATTGACTAGATTATTAAAGCCATACATGTCCAGCGTGATAAACAGTATCCTATACCAAGTATAGACAATCTTATTTAGTGTTGTTCCAGACCAAGCTTAAAGACGTTACAAAGTCACAATGCGTTGATAAAAAATACTTTACAAAATCGCGTAATTTTTGGGTTCGAACTGTCCTTTGAAAATAGCTCGACGAGCAAGACTTCCATATCGTTGAAATTATTCAGGACCGAAGGCCCGGGGCGGATTGCCCTTGCACCGCCCCCTTCCCCCCTATAGTCCGCCAGTGTCTACAATATTAAAAATAGAGCCTCACAAAGCCACGAGCGCTTCCTCCCTGGTACTGGGCAGGTTGGCGATGGCCAGGCTCTTGACCACGGGGTCGGTGGCGTTGTGGAACAGCCGCCAGAAGAACTCGAACTCCCGCCGGCCGCCGAACTTGATCACCGTGTTGTACACCACCGCGCGCAGGTAGCTCGGGATGCTGCGGATAGATAGGTTATTAAAATGCTATTCGTAAGCGATTTCGTCATAAGTGTAAATGGCCCTTTACTTAACTTTGTCATAATTAAAAAAAAAAACAAAATGCATTTATGTAAATTAATATGTCACTTTTATAAGTATATTTGTAAATTTCAGTTATGAAAAAGTGTATGTTTTAAAGCCAAACTTCGTTAATTTATGTCTCATTATAATTTGTAATTGAAATTTTCTTTTTTCATTTTTTTCTTTTTTCATTTTCATTTTGCACCATACTGTTTTAAACATGGTCAATAAAGAGTAAATAAATAAATAAATAAATACCACTTAAGTTCAGATGTACAGAAGTCTGTTTACAGCTTTCGTTACAAAAAAATAAAAGATTGAAATATAAAAGACAATACATGATTCGTAACAATAAAACCTCGAAAGTAACTTGAAAAACGTATTATCCATACGTTTTTCACCCTCAACTCAATTAATTGTTTTATAGCAATGAGTAAACTAACTAACGTAAAATCCGAATAGACATAGAGTTGGAGTAGATCATGTAAGCATAAACAATACTCACGGATTTTCAGTCAAGTCATCTTGCCCCGCCCACTTTTCAAACTCCGCCCTCGCCCAGTTGAGACAGCGGGGTGCTTCCACCATACACTCCCACATCACGAGGCTCTCCACTAGGAACGCTTCGTTGTCGTCCTTGGGCCGCACCAGCCCGTAGTTCATTTTAGCTAACTGCTTGCTTAGTATTAGGCGCATGTAGTCCTGGAAAAGAATTTAAGTTTCATACATTGCGCAGAATAAAAAGAATAAAAAGTGCTCTAAAAGTAATACTAGAAAACTATTGAGGTTCCATTATTGTCACATTAATGTATGTAGGATGTAGATATGTCAAAAAGGTCCGAGCTAATATGGTTGTAAATCAGAAAAATGCTATAATTGTGGTATTAATGTGTTAGGTTTGTTATATTGTCGAAAGGTATAGTATTTATGTTTGAATGTAAGGACGTTTGTAGCACAAAATTGTATTAAAATTAGCATTGTTGTAGTAACAGATATATAGATAAAATTTAAAAACATCCGAGTTAAAGGTGCTACAATGTTGCGTTAGTACTTTACTTGAGCAACAGATCAAACGTCAATAATGCTGTCTTGGGTAGTAAATAATGCTAAATGATACAATTATTGTTTTTATTGGAAATTAAAAATTTTAATTATAATGTATCGATTTAATATTATCATGCTCATATTTTTATAACAATAGAGTTGAATTAAAAATGTTTTAAGAATTATATGTGACCGCATCAAAATTCACATATACTCACTTGGAAGTAAACATATCCGGGGGTGGTCCTCAGATTATGGTTAAGGAAGGCCATATTATTCAGCAGGGTGTCCCACACGGTCTTGGCGTCCTCCCCGTCCACGACACACGTGGTGAGTCCCAGTGCGTGCGTGTAGCGCAGCTGCCCCGCCTTGGCGAGGTTGAAGGCGTCGTCCAGCAGCTGCGCGGTCGTGAGCGGCGGCGCGGAGCGGCTGTGGAGAGCCGAGCGCAGGAGCTGCCAGTTGCGCTGGTCGTAGTTCACTCGGTAGTAACCTGGGACCATAGATTAGTAAAGATTACTCACTCCTAACAAGAAAATGTACCCAGTTTTGAGAAAATAGTTGCATAAAAAAGTTTTGCCACGTCTCCGTGCTAAAATGTCCCTAAAATGTTTGAAATAATTATTTAACTCGCAAGTATATTATAAATAGTTTCAATTTAATAATTTAATTATAAAAATATTTTTTATTATTCATTTATGCAGGGTGAATTTTTCAAATAGGCCTTTAGGGCCAAATCCGAAACTATAAGGATTAGCGAAAAATGCTGAAAATAGTTACGAGGCCCATTTTGATAAAAACAAAAAACTTTTCGCTAATCCTTATAATTTCGGATTCAGCCTTGAGGGCCTATTTGAAAAATTCACCCTGTACATTAAATTTTAAATCTTAAGCAAACTGTATCATCCTACATCATAAAAAACAACAAACTCACCAATCGCATTAACATTGACATACAGCGCCTGGCTCTCATTCACCGGTAGACTAGCAGAAGCCGTTCTCTGGTCCAGCCACAGTTGGGGCCGCGAGGACCAGTTGCCCGGAGCGTCCATGGTGGCGTAGCTGATGGGTACCCGCCACAGTTGGTCCGCCATGCTTGGGTACGGGTACTTCGCGCTTGTGAATAGTTTCTGGAATGGAACATTTTAATATACATGGTGACGGGATTTATGTTCAAAAGAGTTCTAAAAATAAAATGCAGTTGCAATCACAAACTAAGAAGTAGTAGGAGAGGCATGCAGTCCACGATGGCAAGTGGCTACCAACGTCTATGGTAACAGAAGCGTTATCACCCCTGAAGACTAAGTTGGAACATCTCGGATGAGTATGCCTCCCGTCAGTTATTCCAGCCATGTTATGAAACAGTAACCAAACCAGTGAAATGTTTAAGAAATTTTTTTTTTATCACTTTCTGTACTGAAATTTTTGAGACATTTGCAATATACTTTTTGACATATTTAATTTGATATAAAAAACGTTTCATCCATTAACCAGTTGAAGGTCGTACTGTACTATGATCCTATAGTAAAGTATCTATGACCGAATTCAAGTGGAGCCCCACCAATATTTGGAGTCGATCACTGATACCTAATATCCTCCTTCACAGTTGTCATTTTTATGTCCCAGTGTAGTTGGGAGTTTGTGATGTACCATGGGGCACTAGCCACCATGCGAACCATTTTTGATTGGAAACGTTGTAATATATCCAAATGTGTGTTTCCTGCAGTACCCCACAAACGCGTGGTAATAAAAAGAAAAACAGCCTATGTTACATGTAACACACCTGTTGGAAGGTAACATAACCGGTATCATAATTCCTATTAACATTCACGACAGGGTAGCCGGCTTGGCGGGTCCAGCTGTTCATGAACTTCACTACGGAGAGTTCCTTCAGCGCCGGGTCCTCCCTCGTGGCCTCCGACATGGCCTCCCAGAGATCATTCTCTTCTGCGTTTTGGTACTTCCTGGAATTATTAAATATAAGGGTAATTTGGGAGTAAATGCTTTACACGGAAAAGAATTTGCATTGTAATACTTTTGTATAGGAGTAAAATGCAATCCATCTCCATAAGATGGTATATGGGTCCAATCCAGACCTTACCTTTATTCATGATCACATTTATACAATTTTATATTATATTAATACAAACAAGGCCTGTGCCAAATTAGGTTAGGTTAGGTTAGTTGGTAATGTTTTTTTTTCATTTTTCTCCCAAATAACTGGTTTTATGCGGAAAACATAGAGAACAAAAAATGTTGATATTTTAATCGTCTACAACTTTTGTTAAAAACATTTTTCTCTAACGTTCATGTTTGCTGCAATAAACGCGAAAAACCATTAAAAATCAATTTTCAGCAATTTGACCTTGAAAATATAATTTGCGGTTACTTTGAGTATGGTATTCTTAATCAGCGATACAAAATCCATATGTGTACCAAAATTCAGATCCATCGGAAGTATGAGCTAAATGGAAGTACACCTAAAACAGCTGTTCAGAGATAGTATGGTTCAGCATATCCTCCTGTATTTTTCCTGTATGAAATGTCGTAGACCTTCTGCGAGATATCCAAAGTATGTCCCACCATCTACAGACTTGAATTACAAACGAAAAACTCACCATTTATTCAAGTAAATCGCCAAGCCCTTATAGAACAGCTGATCAGAGATAGTGTGATTCAGCATCCGGATGAGATTGGCGCCCTTGGTGTAGGAGATCTCGTCGAACTTCTGCGAGATCTCCGCGGCGCCGAGCACCTGGCGCGACACGGGCGAGGTGTTCTTCAGCGCGTCGGTGCGGAGCAGCTCCATCTTGTCGTGGCTGAACGAGTCGAACATGTTCCATTCGGGCTCGATCTGGAAGAACAAGGTGGATCGGATGAATCGGTCTTTGTTATATATTGTGAGATCATAATACCAGCACTTAGTTAGAGACTCTTAGTTATACAGATTTTGGGGTTCTTAAGTATTGTATAGCTATATTGTATTCTAGTAGCTATAGATATATGTATATATGTATATTAAAAGACTGTTACAGCTACAATATACAATACAATATGGAGCAGTTTTTAATGAAACTAAGTGAATTGTTTGACAAAGGGAGATCTCCCGCTGGGCTAGATGATAATGCCCGGGGAGCCGCCATGCTCCAACAGTCTCAGTTCGGAACTTGTATATATGCCATATGTTTAGAAACTTTAATAGCGTGATTCATAAAACTCGTGGCGCCATCTCTTGACGAATCGCCACGATTTAACAAGGGATATACAAGGGGGACCAAACAGACTATCAATAATATTTTAAAATTTACAAATGGAACGGAATATGTGACTAAGAAGCAATGCTCACCTTATCCACTCCAACGTACTCAATGTATGTAGCGAACCCCTCGTTCAGCCACAGATCCGTCCACCAACGCATAGTGACGAGGTTGCCGAACCACTGGTGCGCTAACTCATGAGCGATATCTATCGCCACATTCTGCTTGTCTCGCGGTACGCTCTCCTTCTCGTCGAAGAGTAGTGTTGTCTCTCTGTGAGAGAGATGGATGTATTTTTAAACTTCAAAACAGGTTCTGTATTCGACCGCTATTTACATATATATGTATGTAAATTTGTATGTCCGCGATTATCTCAAAAACTACTGATCCAATCTTATATTATACTTTGTGACTTTTTAAAATGTGGTTAAAAAATTTAAGGTGGATTTTAAAGGGGTATAAAATTACGTTATATGGCACTTCTTTTGACTGCTATCATAAACACTAAAAATAAAAAAAATGACTATTTGGTGGTACGGAACCCACCGTGTGCGAGTTCGTCTCACACTTGTCCAATTAGTAATACTAGGAAAGTCTGGCGCCGAGTTTTCATGTGGTTTCATTACTAAATTAATCGGTTGATTGTATAACAAATAGGTTGACAGTTGAAAAACATTTTAATTGACACAATGACTCAGTCAGTCGCGCAAAATTAAACAAGTCACTTCATTGATTGGTGGATTGAATATTAAAATTAGGCTAGAGAATTATTATAAAAACAAAACTTGACTGCTTACTCACTCCTAGAATTTAGACAAATAGAACATACATAGATATATTCTTGAAAAACACCTTCCGCCGTGGAGTAAAAAGAAACTAATAAAAAATATGAACGCCTCGTATTGCTGTATTCCTAAATACAGCCTTCAAAAACTTAAAAAAATAACATTGTATTTATAAGGTAGAAATAGGTGTGGCAGTGGCGTCTCTGGACTCTAATCTTGGAGGATTTTACTACCTTTTATAAAATATACAAGCAATCTAAAATATTTTCTAAATTTTGTAATTTTGTACAGGTCTACTACATAAATTGTATCTCAACATTCAATATCTCTTATACTACTACTAACCAAGAAACATACCGGAATTAACATAATCGGAAGTAACATACCTACCGAAAATCAAAAACGTATTATATTTCCTTACCTAAAGGTGATTAACCCCCAATTCTCCATAGCATCACTGGAGAAGTCCGGTATAGCGATCAGATCGAGCTTATCCAGCGCATACGGCAATCCAAACACATCTTCATAATACGCTAGGAGTTTTGGTGTTATCGACAACGCATACTTCGCCTTCGAGATCAGTTCAGGGCGCGCCCAAACCTTGATTGTCTTCGTTACGTTGTCTTTGCTCATGTAAGTAGTTTCTATGTTCACGAAGTCTGATAGGATGTACGCTACGAGGTAGGTTGACATGCGGACTGACCGCTCGAAGTGGGTCCATTGCCAGTCTGGTTGGTCAGGGCTGAAACATTTTAGTCATGCTTTTATTACCACGCTTATATTAGCTTAGGTTGTATCTATGTATGTATGTAACGGAATCTTTGAACTCGATTTTTACCGACTGAACGGTCCAATTAATTTAAAATTTTGAACAATTATCAAGAACCGATGACAATACACGATTTAAATAATTATATCCCATTGTCCTCATCAGGATCGTCAGTAATCAGGATTAACGATATTCCTTGTGCGATTTTAGCGTGGTTTTAGTTTAGTTTTTAAACTATAATTATTTTATATCTTAACTTAGAGATAAGTAGTCTACATCATACATTTAGTAAGAGGTTTTTTTTAAACTCTTAAACTTAAGTACCTGAATTTATCAGTAAAATTAGTATTAAATGTCTGGCCGGGAATCGAACCCGAAACCGTTCGTGTGGCACACTTAAAATATTTGAAAAAAATACTTAGATCAAAAATGTTCTTATACTTCTTATTAAATATCTACGGTCTTATTCATAAAAAGTTATAGCACACTTATAACGTTGCTATAGTACGATTGTCAAAAAGTGTTATTCATAAACGTATTTTAGGCACTAAACCGTTCTATAAGCCTTCTATAACTTATAGAGGCCAGAACCCTACTATAACAGTGCTATAAGACAAAGATGGCGGACTCTCATCAGCTGATTAGTGATTACTAACCTAATTTGACAATATGTTTTGAATAAATTTTAAATGGCAATGTCCGTTTTGTATATAAACTTGAAATAATTTATTTAAATATCCGATAAATAACATTATTATATCACTATTTCAAATTACAATGCAAATTTTACAAAGCTTAGATATTATTAATAATCTAGAAAACCGTCCACTTCGAAGAACATTGCACCAAAGAGTGATCCGTTTTCTTTAAACGACGAAGACTTTCGGAAGCGTTATCGCTTTAATAAATCGACAGTAAATTTTATAATTGATCTCGTACGTAATGATCGTAAATTAGATCGCGGAGATCCTGGTACACCTTCTGAAATACAATGTTTACTGCCATAAGATATTGCGAATGTTTACAAAACGAAACTTAACAAAACATTTATATCCAACCAATTTTCACTCCTTTATCTTTTAACAACTTTTGCTTAATATCCTATTTTAACAAATAAAATATTTTTAAATTCGCGGTATTTACAAATACAATGACACTGACATGTTATTTGGTTTTATCGACAACCCATTGACAAGAATGTCAAGACAGAATATTTTTTAGTACGAAATAATGTCATTTAATGATGTTTATCTATGGATATTCGTCAATTTGTTCGCCGAACTTCACTATAATGGCAACATTTTCATTTATAGTTGACTTTAGCGACACATTAGTTATAGAAGGTTTATGGAACGTTTATGAATAAGCAATTTTATAGAACGTTTTATAAGCTTATTGAACACTTTAACTAATGAGTGCTTAAAACCTTCTATAAGCATTTTTTATGAATAAGACCGCTAATATATAATAGATAGTAATAGATAAAAGTTAGATAGAAGTTAATTCTTATTATTAAATAAAAACATATCAATAGATAACCCATAACATATTTTTCAAAATACTTACATAGATTCATGTGTAGCAACTTTCATATTGGACAGGGCTACTATGTTCTGTGGGTGGGCGATACTGATTTCAAATTGGGCTTTAAATGCTGGTTCATCGAAACAGGGGAATGCTGCCCGGGCTGATGTTGGCTCAAACTGTGTTACACCAAGTTGCCTGGGATAAATACAGATTAATGAAGTTTTTTTTCTATATACTATAGGAGTAGCAAACACGCATGCCATCCACCTGATGGTAAATGGCTACTGACGCCCATGAACATCTGCAATCAACCCCAGGTATGATTAGATGTTCCTACCTGAGGTCGGCCACAGATGCGCCGCTATCCCTGTGGACTAAGCTGGAACGCCTCAGAAAAGTATGTCTCCCTTACCACACCCTTCAAATCAGAACACTTAACATTGCTGTTATGAGGCAGAAATAGGTGTGACAGTGATGCCGCTTATATTTTTCAAACGTTATACTGCTATTTTATCATTATGTAAATTATCTGCTCTTTATTCACAACTGCCATTTATGGAGGTGATAATTTTATAATGAAATTCATATGAGTATTACATACCTGACTTCACTATTATTGTTTACGTATGAACTCTTATAAAACCCTGTCAAGGAGTTTAATATCTGCCCTTGGAAAGATAGTTCCAGAATATAATCTACGCCTGGTGTAAGGGCTGATGCTAGGCTGAGTATCAACCTGTCTCCACTTCCCTCCGAGATCGATATTATCTCAATATTCCTCACATTACTGTGAGTTACTTGCGTATCCATTGATTGAGGGATTTCTGTCACAATTACAGGTAATTCTGTCGTAATATTTGAAAATTCGGTTGTCATATCCGGAAATTCAGTTGTGACATTATCAAAGTCCGTACTTTCGGTATATGTTACATTCTCAAACACTTCAGTTGTATCTTCGTAGTTTTCTGTCATGTTTTGAACTTCACGCTTAGTCCTCGTGTGAATTGTTTCATTTTCATATATTTGTTCCGTTAACTTAGCATTGCTATTAATACTGAGATTTTTGGAGTGTAATACAATTTCTTTGACAGGCTTGCTCGCCCTTATAGTGATGTAGACTTCACCCGTGAAGCTGGACTTTTCCAGGTCAGCTTTCAGCTTTAACCTGTAGAAGCTAGGAACAATGTGAGGTGGTAGGCGGAGGTCTGGAGATGGTGTGTCGGTCTGGCCAAATGGCTCCATCTCATTCCAGAAGTCTGGTGGTTTCTTTGACACCTGGAATTGATTACAGAATTGGCATTTGTTAATAAAAGTTCAAAATTTTACTGATAAAAATATTAATTTTTATTTTGTTAATATTTAAATATTTAGATTTACACAGAAAAAATAAAAATCCTAGTATACATTGTGTTAACATCTGTACATAGAATGAAAAATGTCTATGAAAAATATAGGAATTAAAGTATCCATTTAAATGGCATAGCAGCCGCCATACTGGCCTGATACACAGGGGATCTCAAGTTCAATCCTCTATTAGAGGGATATAAATTATGAACTGAGACTTGTTTGTTTGTGGGCCTTCATGGCTATTATTTGTGGGTTTTCATAGCTAGCTTAACTAGAAGGTAGCATAGACATCTAGGCATTATTTTTTTTTTTATATCTCCTTGTTTATTGAAATGAATATTTATTACATTATTATATAATTTTTTGAAGTCATTGTTTTTAGATAAGAGGCTTTTATACAACATTATCAACCTATGCCTAACACAGATAGTAAGAGGTCACTGCTGCCCATGGATGCCTATAACCTACTCCACCTTGAGGTTCTACCTAAAGCCAATTCTTCGTGGTCTTCAGGAATACCTTTTTTTGCTACACCCTTCATACCAGATAAAAGCACTTTACACTCATGTTATAAAGATGAAATGGGTGTAGCAGTCGTACTTCTGTAGAACGACAAAAGATTCCACAATTTAAATTTATTTAATTTAGAAATATGGTCCATTATATACCAGATTTGACCTTCACCTATATTACTAGATTTTACGCGTATACTCTTTAAGTATTGCTATTTTTCGATATTCCTGTACCAAAAGTTTTCCTCCCCGATCATTTCCGTTAATATTTAAGGTTTCCTATATGGTGCAAATTAGTTTTACCAATTAGTTTTGTTAATAATAAAATTATGTGTAATAGGATTAAAAATAGGAGCTATACTCACCGTTTCATCACCATAAATTAGAAGACAATTAATCACAGTCAATCCTATTAATCTTAGGAACATTTTTCTCATTTATATTCGATAAATATCACAGACGAAAATGAAATGTGATTTAAATAGAGAGCAATATCTAACTTTATTTTAGTAAATTATTACATATTTTGAATGATTAATATGAGTATAACATTCTATTATCGTTTTATTTGAAAATAAATTTACGTATAAAACATTTTACACAATGTGTTCGAATTT
The DNA here is from genome assembly GCF_041222505.1 of Epargyreus clarus. Classification (NCBI taxonomy): domain Eukaryota; kingdom Metazoa; phylum Arthropoda; class Insecta; order Lepidoptera; family Hesperiidae; genus Epargyreus; species Epargyreus clarus. Next base: position 14,718,762 of record NW_027332227.1, on the reverse strand, counting down.
AAAAGATTGATGTTTTAAACGAAACGGCAACAACCTCACTCACTGCATTTCGACCACAACTGACTGATTTTTTTATATCCATCTTGTCACTATGACTTTGACGTATTATTTTGATAAGTCAGAGGTTACCAATACTACTACAGTTTCCTGTTGTAAATTCAGTGTGGTTTACGCAACCATTGATAAAACAATTCGTGTCATACGTAGTAACGTATGTATAAAATATTGTATTCACAATATATAATAAATTAACAATTTTGTTTTAATTATTAATCGATAACACAGACTTTGCCTTGGACGAGATAACCGCCGAAGGCCCAGTTTTCATGTTTAGTCCATTTCAGACTATTTTAGGAGATATCTAGCATTTGAGTGGTCAAATTAACAGGTTGCGAAATATTACGAAGTCACCTTACGAAGTAACAACCTTACGAAAAAACCTATGCATAGTGATAATGATCTCTTAATTCATTACTGCTATTTATAACTAAGCGTAATTTTAAATCCCTCCTCAAAAACCATCCGTACGATAATAAAAATAATTAACAGGCGCCAGATACTTCAGCAAATGATGATTGTGTTTGAATTACAAATTTTCGTACAATTAATTGATTGCAATGACGTAATACGTAATTCACACCAGTTAAAACTGAATACCTATCGACTATGTTTTGGGTGAATATTTATTATTTAACATTCCCGGTATAGATAAAGATGTACTTAATTATGTATTGATTAAATTAACGTTTTGAATCTATATTATAGTTCCGGTTATTACGCTTATTTAATAGATGATACATTTGTTGTACGGTAATACGACGTAAGTCTGCATTAAGCCTGTAAAGTTTTAAGATTTACAGATATTATTCTACAAAATCATAATAATCAACGAATGGTACGAGTTTTTGTTATATTGCCCTATCTTCTTCCGAGATAAGAAGCTATATTAATTATGGTCTCGAGTCAAATCAAACACTTATCTACCAACTGGATATGGATTCTCATAGGTGCTCTTAGGTTACTTTTTAGTACTCTCATCACCATTCGTTCCAGTGATCTGTTCCTAAGATAGCTCAAAGATCTAATACTGCAATCAACGTGCAAAAGACAAAAATTACTCGTGCTCAGGAACGGGAAAATAATGGATTGATAATCACAAGAACCGTATATTCTGTATTTCAGTTTACGTACCTTGAAAAATGTGATGAAATATACAATGACGCCTACAAGAACTGCTGCTAACACGGCGAAAATAACAAAACTGATGCATATGCAGGTAGAAATGAAAACGCCTCCTTTTCGCCCGTACTGCACCTCTGGGTCTCCATTAGGCTCGTAAGCTAAGAACTGCTGTCTGCTTGTCGATAGAGACATGTTGGTCTAATCTGAAAAAAATAAAAAAAAGGAATTAGGTAAGTTATTAGCGCGTTCACACACTGCGTTTTGGCGTTAGCGTTTTTTTACATACAACGTTATATTTTAATTTGTTCATTAATATCCCAAACTCAAAAGGATAGAAATAATTATAATAAGATTTTTAAATGAAATGGTAATCGAATCCTACTATTTTAACATTTTTTTAGTAACTTATAGGTTTTTCATGTCCAACAAATGTGTATTAAAATGATAATCTTTTAGTAACGACTTAAATTTACCAGATTAGCCATATAATTACGCAATAACGTATAAGATATGGGTTATGAGTTTTGCATTGTGTTAGTTTAATATGATGGTAAGATCAAATAATTGCAATGGCATTTATGATGACTGTCCTTTGTTTCAAACGCCATAACGTGATGGCATGTGGATACACGTGTCTGCATACGTGATCAGAATTTAGTATTGTCTGATTTTGATATCATTGTACCTAAATAACTTCAAAGTTTGGAAGGGAGCACAAACATCTGAGTGCATAAGTACCACTGGCCCGTATATCTGTCTTATAGCAGTTTGACGCGCTTTGTTCTGATTTAAAGGGTCTGGTAAGGTTGTCTCTTAAAATTGTTTCTACCATTTAGCATTTCCACTAGTTGTGATGGGTAGCAATACCTTAATAGCCAATAGAAAGGAGAATCCTAGTTGTACTTGTGATATGATTACAACATGCCCATGGACGGCAGTAATCGCATACCATCAGGTAAATTGCACGTGTAACATTACATTCGTTTCCATAAAAAACGGTTAAAGCAGCAACGCACTGCTCTTATATTCTGGTTTAAAAAGAGTGGATCACAGATATTATGGTTCTTTGTAATAGTAAACTTCTATTTGTACTTAATTGGAAGCCTACCAATCTGCTGTATTGTTTTGACAAATCTTTGAGATAAACCATAGATGGATAAACAAAGAAAATAATCACAAAAATTATTTTCGGTATAAATACCCAAACAGGTGATAAATTACTCATAAAAATATATTTAATTGAGGCAGTTCTACTTGCCTATTTGACTAGGGTTAAGAACCCTTTACCTTTAGAATTTAATCCACAACAAAATTAAAAAAGACATGCACGTGCAAATGTATGAAGTCGGTTAAAAATATTCATATTTTCAAGATACAAGGAACTTCTACATACATTCTCCGTCATAGACCAATTTTATTGTTTTTTTATAATCGACAGTTGGTGTCTACTCTAACATTAGCACTTCTTCGAATTCACTATTACACATTAAGTCACGTTATTAACATAATCTGAACCTACCTACATATAAGTGAAATAAAACTTTTCGAAAGTAATTTCAAAGTAAGTCCTAATTTTTAAGTTTTTATACGATTTCTATAAAAACTTACGACCCGAGTGTTTAAAAATGTTACTCATGTCACGTCTACAATTAATAGGAATTCAAAAACACCTCATAGGACTTGACAGGATCTGAACCTGTCATGCCGTTTGAGCTGCAGGAGGTTCCAAAGGGTAAGAAGTAGGTACATACATACATTAAGGTCTTCTTAAAAACGAAAAATCACACACAAACCGGGCGGCCCGGGAAGGTCGCAACAAACACTATGTAAAACTTTAATGAACAGCTGTGACGTTTAATGGGGGGCTTATGATTATATTACGTGTTTTCCTATACAAGGCATTTTCCTTCCATTATGGTATTGTTGTTACATGATAAGGTGAGCCTGCGAAATGCACTATTTCATGCTTTTTATGTATTGCAGGAACGAAAAAAAATGTGACTTAGACAAATAATACTTATATAGAATAAAATAATACCACCTTGCACCGTGTAACCGGTCTAAAAATATTCCACAAGAAGTTTTAATTTCATAATTCTAAGCGGCGTTTAAGTCCTCCATTTCAAAACTGAGTGTTCCTTTTTTAACCTGAGGCTAACGTTCGTCACGTTACAGACGTCATCAATGGCGGATGACGTATGTCGCCATTAATTACTAGCTATTAAAACCATTAAGATTTAATAATATTTTATTCGAAATTTAAATGAAAATAAAACCTAGCGAAAGTATTTCCATTAAAATGCATGGCAAAGGTATGCGTCAAACGCCCGCATTCGCCACGAGCCGTGCAATTAGACAAGGTTCCACTCATTGATGTCGCTGGCAATCGATAAACGGAATTGTGACCGCTTATCAGCATTACTCACGGTAAGGTGAATAAAAACAATTACGTAAAAAGTGCTGAGTATTTAATAGAACGAATTTCAGGTATGAAAAAGTTCAGAATATTGTTGATGAGGGTAGAGTCATATAGGGAGTGCGATCTGAGATGGATTGGTCGAAGAATCGATCTTGTTGGGCAAAAAAATTATTATTTTAATCGATCTCCAGTAATGGATCGATTCAGTGAATCGATCTATCATCCTAGAAAATCGAAAGTCGATCTTTCGAAGTTGGCTTAATGTGTTATAGACATTTTTTGTTGAAGGATACGTATTACAGTGCTTGCATCGAAGATAGATTTTTGGAGAATCGATTCTTTGGGCCTCGATTTTTTTGTGAATCGATTTATTACACTTCGATTTGAATCGATCCAAGAATCGATCTTGTTCGGAAAGAATCACACTCTCTGAGGTCATACGGAACGAGAAGGATTAGGTCATAGTCCACCACGCTGGCCAAGTGCGTATTGGTAGATTTCGCATACCTTTGAGATTGTTTTTTATTTTATAAATCTGTCAGGTATGCAGGTTTCCTCACGATGTTTTCCTTCACCTTTTAGCAAGTGATAATTAATGTCGATCGAGGGGTCTGAGGTTCAAATTCCAAACTCTTATTTTTCAAGCTTTCGACCGAGAAGAGAGGCCGAGCTTCTTAACGACTAGGCTATCACTGCATATATACGGAACGAAGTATTTCGTATTAATTAATTATAAAAACAAATAAAATTGAGTGCTTAAAAAGGTTGCGTATGATACTCCTACATTATAACAAATGAAACAAAACCTTTTATGTTAAAATCCATCAAGCTGTTTGAGCTGCAGGTCGAGCCAAAAATGAGACAAACATGTACATATATTATGTACTTACATTCGAACATGACAAATAAAAAAAATATTAAATTGTGTGAGGAATTGCTAAAAACGAAAATAAACGACCCAAAGGCCGTCAAAACATATTTTAGTGACTGAAATAACTAATGCCAATATTAAACTGTACATTAATTGTATTTTTTGTATCAATTAACTTGCAATTATTTTTATCAAGGTCTTGAAGATGTTACGGTTATCAAGTGACTTTTTTAAAGTAGTGTTCACAATGTAGTACTTATTTTTACAAGTAATTTGACAAGTCATTTCCCTAATGTCATATCATAATGTTAATCATCATTATCATATTGTTAATCTGTAGCGTACATGTTTTTAGGTATTGTCGGAAGTTAAAATGACAACAATAAACATTAAGCAAACAAAGGTTAGGGTACCGTACAAGTAGGAACCTTAACTCTGACCACATCTTGCGTTCATAAGTCTGTCCTATTTTAAGAAGCTCCTTATTTTCACCTGTATTCTGTAATGTGTGTGCACACGCTTAGTGTTTACCGCAACTCCAACTCTACAAATTTTGACTTGATCAAAAGGTATGCTGCAGTCAAATGTTCTATCCACACGTCTTAAATTGTGACGGTTTGGCAAATCCGGAAAATAGGATAATACGTACCCACTTTAGATACTCACATAATTTATACATACACATAAGTACATAGAAAGTCATTGATTGAAAAATGTGTATTAATATATTGCGGGACGGTACTCTCACGATCGATTCACACTTGGCCGGTTTTTGTTTATTGACAGAAGTATTACCGAGGAAGTAAATAGACGTGTTAGCCTGACTCAACAGTTTGCCAAAACACTTAGAAAGACCCAAGCCATTGACGTCACGACTAATGTGAGGTACTAGGATTGCCACTCGTACTAAAAAGTTGTTTTTAAGGGACTTATGCAGCCCTACTTTTTTATTAAAATTATTTATATCAAAATCGGCTTTGTTACTTCTTTATGCAATTTCGCAGTTTCTTCGTTTTGCATTTAGCCATCAAAGAACATTTATAAAATTCACCTTGTACCCATAATATAACATAAAAAATAATACTATATTTTTATCGGTGATTCAAAGAACGTGGAGTTTTCCCCAAAATAACTTGTGATCAGTGGTTTCCAATATTACAAATAGGTTGGCGAAAAAATGAGCACCAGAAAAATGTATGCTGTACCTACCACATATTTTATCCTACAGATATCCTATCTATTGTCATGAACGTGAAAGCTGTGGAATGAACTTCCTCCTGAGGTATTCCCGGAGCGCTATGACATGGGGCTCTTCAAAAAGGTGCAAAACAAGCTCTCCTTTAAAGCCGGCGATGCATTGGCGACTCCTCTGGTATTGCAAATGTTCATAGGCGACGTTGACTACTTTCCATCAGGTAGCACGTCTGCCTTCATACTAACCTTCTACATTTTTACAATATTCTTGCATGAAATATTATTTATAAAGAAGGGCAACCCTAGTATCTACTTCCAAACCACCAAGGAAAACCATAATCAGCCAGGTAAAACTAATCTACTTCGATCTGGGAATGTACTGATAATACGCCTGGGGTTTTTACGCCCGGAAAGGAATTTTTATGTGACGTAGGTACGTAAAGACATTCTCGTTTTAGGAATTCGATTTTAATGACCATAGCGTTTTTACAAGAAATAAAATGAGAAAGATATGATTTTTCCTTATACCTACCGTGTGCTAATATAGATTGATATTTATTTTTTACAATTCTTACTTATAGTTTTTTAAAAGGTAATCATAATATAAACTTGTGGGCCTAAATCCTGCCGCAAAATAAAATTAATTTGGACAGAAACGACAGCTATCGGGTCAAAAATCTACTCTATATTTTAAGAACTATGACCAACAATACACACTCATAAAATTGATTGGATGGTTTCCGATACAGTGACAAGTGATTTTAGGACATTAAAATTAGTAAATTGCGTTTAATTATGGCGAGCTGTTTCAATCGCCTTTAATTAATTTAAAATACTTGGGATACTTCATAGCTTTTAATTTCTTTGTGCGAAATCCCAATTATTTTCTCCAAAACAAAAGTATCATAAGTTACTACCTACAACATCGGTTAAGGGCTAGCAAAAGTGCAAAAAAATCGTCTAGCCTCTTCGGATATTAGCTGGAACAAACAGACAGACAGACATACAAAAATTAAGTAGTTTTTTTTTATAAGTGCCGTGTATACTTTTATGCGTTTAGCAAATGCCTGTTATTTTGACATTACATACAGATTTTATTTATTTGTACAGATTTGTTATATTATTAAATTTAAACGGCATCTGGCCATCGCTTCCCTTTTCATTTAAATTACACAATTAGCTATTTAATTGCTGGCCAAGGGTCCGCAATTAATTACACGTGGGGTCCGAATGATTAATAGATTGTTTCAATTGCGAGTTCACAAAAAATATTTCCATTTGTGAACTAGCTTTTATATTGTCCTTACGGAAGGATCACAGGCCAAGACACGCATATATAAGATTTTTAAGTTATGTTATGAGTCATCATCATCATAATCATCAACCCATTACTGTCCCACTGCTGGGCACGGGTCTCCTCTCATAATTAGAAGGATTAGGCCATAGTCCACCGCGGTGGCCAAGTGCGTATTGGTACGTATTATGAGTATTAGAAATTAAGTAAGAATTACATTTTTACGTTGAATAAAAATATAGTGAGGTAATCTGTATGAGACTAATATGCCTCAGATTTCTGTCAAAAGGCCCGCAAGCCGGTATTGGTACAGCACTGGGTTGGGAACTTAGGAATGTTCTTCCACGAATGTTTAGTTTGAACACCTGAACGAATCCTGAGATGAAATTAAAGTATTTCAGGGGAGTCATAGCCTTATTTACTAAAAAATGGAAAAACATAGAGTCATGAGCGGAAACGCAACTCCTTTTGTAAGTAGGTACATATGTTTTCAATACGTGAGTTATGAGGTCAATGATTTATACGGAATTTCGTTGCTATTAGGTCCGATTCCGAGATTGACGTCATCATTCGCTTTGATATCCCCGAATCTGTTCTTAGAACTGATTAAGTATATTGGTTCTTAATGACGCAGTGGAGAAATTCCTATTCAGGTACTGGGTTTTTCATAGATTTTGGCTTTTGTTGATTCAGTTTAAATTATTTTAGAATGTGAAATGTAGCCATCGTCATGTCTGTCTAAAGTTGTGCGTTTTTTTACCCGACTGCTAAGGAAGGGTTATGTTTTTCGCGCGTATCTTGTATGTTTGTCTTTCTTTATTTGATCCGATCTAACAAACGGCTGGATGAATTTCAACAGTTAAGGTGTCATTATATTTGTCTCAATGACCCGAGTGTCCTTAGATAGGTGTTAGTAAAAAAAAACAAAATGGCGGATTTTTGGCGCGAAATAGTAACAAATTAAAAAAAAAAAGTTAACCGAACCTATCGAGTAGAGTATCAAATGAAAAAAAATTAAACGGAGATTATAAAAACATATTTGTATATATATATATAAAACAGCAAGGTGACTGACTGACTGACTAACTAAATGACTTTTTCATTTTTCAGAAATCAACGTACAGCCTAAACCAAGGACCTTACACTTCTGAAATTTTGCACATAGGTTCTCTATATAGCGTGAATAAGTACTAAGAAAGGCCTTTTGGAAATTCTACCCTAAAGAGGGTAAAATAGGGTAAAACAGTTTTTTTGAAATCCTTTAATTTTGAAGCAACTACTATAAAATTTTGTATTTGGCTTTCTGGATAGGAACAAGGACGCACTTATTTATCGCCCCCCGAAATATCAACCCCGTAGAGGGTAAAATAAGGGTTTAAAGTTCCTTTGAACAATCGTCAATTTTGAAGCAAACGCTATGAAATTTTGCATCAGGTTTGTTAGATAAAAATAATGAAATTCTACCTCTAACGAGGTAAAATAATGACCGAAACTTTGATTTACTGAATTTATATATTTTATAGACCGTAAATGGTGTATTTTTTCGCAAAATACGAGTAGTAACACGTTCTAAAAAAAATTAACCAAACCTATCGAGTAGGGTGTCAAAATACAGGAAATTAAGAGGAGATTACACATACGTTATATAATATATCTTATATATAAAATTCTCGTGTTAGTTACCGTACTCCTCCGAAACGGCTTCACCGATTTTCACCTAATTTTATATACATATTCAGTAGGTCTGAGAATCGGCCACTATCTATATTTTTTTACCCCTAAGTGATAAGGGTTGTTCATCCTTAACATTTTTTTATTTACTTGGCAACACAACGTTTGCCGGGTCAGCTAGTACATATATACTCGTATATACACATCAAGATGACTGTCTGACTAAGTGAGTGAGTTGCTGTACCAGAGATCGACGCAAAGGGAAACCGCTGAACTTAAGCGTGCTGGAATTTTACACATTTTTTAGGTTCTTTATTATATAGCGTAAATTAGCACTACGAGGATAAAATAGTATAATATTGTTTGAACATCTTTTGTTTTGAAGCAGACACCTACTATGAAACTTTGTATGTGGCTTTCTGGATAAAAATAACGAAATGCCTATTTCACTGCTTTTGGAAATTCTACTTCAGCCTTTTTGGTGCAGTCGGGTTTTTGATTTTTTTAATTAATTACTTGTATTATTTAAATATGTATTATTGAAGTTGCGAATGAGCAGGCAGTCCAACAGAAGTGTCGAATGACATGGACATCTCTAACAAAGTCTGTACCCTTACCATGAGTTTTTACTTTTGAAAAATATGACTGTTTTGTATGATTATTTGCCCATACAAATTCCAATCAGCGCCCCTAGCGGGTTGTATCAGAACTATAGTACCCTTACCATGAGTTTTTACTTTTGAAAAATATGACTGTTTTGGTATTTGTTTACGTATTTGCCCATACAAATTCCAATCAGCGCCCCTAGCGGGTTGTATCAGAACTATAGTATCAGTAACGTAACATTAAATGTCTAAATTGACAAAATGGTGTTTTATGTTTTGTCTCTCTTTTTTGCGAACATGTGAGGCAGACAAAACGTTACGTTTTGTATATACGTGTACGTTTGTTACGTTTACTCAGTCTACTGAAGCAAACGGAACAGAATAATGGATTGTGTAAACGTAACGTAAAATTGTGGGATGTTTTGAAAACTCATGCCCTTACCATGAGTTGTACAGATTAGAGATTGTAAATGAAACTGATCACGGATGCTTTACTACACCTCACTTCGCCTCATATGTGAGTCAAACAGTATGCATACTTTTCCACCAAAACGCTAGATTTGGTTCACGCTAGAAACGCACCTAGTACCTCCTAGTTCAAACCATAATGGTTCTACCCTCTAATGAATCAAATTTTGCCAAATTAAAATTGTAGCTACCCAAGGAATATCTTTCACAAATGCATTTTTAACAAAATTAAAGTAGTGCAATAGTTCTAAAATATACCTATGGCATTGCATAATGTCTTACATATTACAGTGTAGTCATATTAGCGGAAGCACAATACCTACACAGCAATAATTAACCACAATTATTACCTCTCTTAATTAGTTATTAAACGTTACGGTCGTGCGTAGGTTTCAACTTTGTTCTCATTTGCTTTAAGAAAACATTTTGTTGGTAGTCATCATAACATATGCGGGTAACTTGATTTAAAACAAACGAACAGGTGGTCCATTTAATGCTGATCACTGTTGATGGATATCTGTAGTCAATCCCAAATATAATTGAACTATTTACCCCGGTAATAGATGAGGACTCTTGAGTACTTAGTTGGAAGAACCTTTAATAACTATGAATAGATTCTATGAATAGATAGGATTTTTCTTGAGGTTGGAGCAAATGAGCTGTCAGTCCACTTGACGCAAGTGGTTACTGCCGCTTATCATGGACATCAGTGTCCTACTCCATTTAAAACAGATTCTATGTGAAGTTGATCAAAGATGTATAACCATTCGTGTGGACCGTCATAGTCCACCATAAAAGTCGGCCGATGATGATGAACCTCCTACTACTCCACCTTACTATACTCATCAGAACAGATTTTAGCAACGCTTAATACATTGCTATTTTTAGCCTCTAGAAGATACTTATATTTTTTTATTAAATTTCAATAACCAAAAAGGACCTTTTACTTTGAACCAGCGATCTCACAACCTCTCACAACACTACAAACCCTTGAACCCGTGTATTTACAAATAAACATTTTTGTAATTCTAAACACTGAAAGGAAGCACTGATGAGTAAATCAAGTAGGTGATTATTCTAGCCAACTGGCCTTGCAATCAGAAATAGGCAAGGGCACCACTTACGGTACACCACCTACAGATGCTGGCACAATGAAGATTGCGGCGAAGATAATACACCTCCTCATATATTACTATAAGCGGTACTCGTATATTACTAGTATTATATGAACGGCGAATTTAGATAATTTGAACATCTTAGTGGGTAATAGAGACGCATATTTTACTTTTAGTGGTTACCTCTTTGGAACTAATCACTAAAATATAATAAATAGCAACGGCGGATATGATATTTTTTATCACATGAAGGGACAAACGAGCATACAGTTCACCTGATGGTAAGTGGTAACTGCCGCCCGTGGACATCCGTAAGAAGAGATGATCCATAAGAGATTGAGGTTGATCACCGATACGTTGACACTTTTGAGGACTAAGATGGTAAATGAGCTGGCATAGGGGTGCGTATGCATTAAGTCAGAAAATGGTTTTGGGTCCAAAATTTTACAAAATTTACTTCTACTCCATAACGAAACACCTTGTGAAGTGGTGGTGGATGTATTGACGTTCAATAATCTATTATGAATAAAACAAGTTTGATTTGATTTTGATTTGAATGATTTTCTACAAAATATTAATGACATAGGCTATATTTTTTAGCTGTCAGGTTTTTATTATTTAAATAATTCTAGGCTAAACTTTTAAGCATTCTGTTATTTTTTTGTTTTTAGACTCGTATTAATATTGACTAGGGAGCAAAGACATGCGTAGGTTGTACAGTGTGTACAGTCAAAACCCGACTAAACTAAACACGGTGTTATTATTTAAAAGCTTGGTTTACGTTTATCCTACCACGTTGTTTATGTAACCTTCGCTAGATCATGTATTTTTAGCTAACGTATAAAGCTATTCCAGTGATTGATTAGACCGGGAACCATCTCACGCAATTTTGGTTTTAGTATATCAAATTGTTGCTATTTTGTTTTTTTCTCGTTATATATTTACGCCTTTTGTTAACAGGTATTATCTATCACCAGCATTCATAATCAAAATTAAAAATATTTTATTAAAAAGAAAAGATTCTTTACAGGATTATTTTTTTACGTTAGTACCACATTTTTACAATTTACCACAGCGTTTTTGGGGGAAATCCCTGCAAAGGTTCTCAACTGCGGGTGCAGAGAGGATATGCCGGCTTAAACTCCACGGTGATCCTCTGGACGTCCTTTGTCGGGACTGCAAGCACGCCATCGCCCGCGATCCCGAAGGACCAGGCGCTACCATTAATGTGAGTACTGAGTACGGATCTCCTCTTACGATGAGAGGGATTAGACTGTAGTACACCACGCTAGCTACGTGGGGATTGGTAAACTTTAAATTTTTTTTTATCATATTCGGCTTTGTTACTCCTTTGAGAAAATGATGAAAGCGTCATTTACGTTAATCCTTACCGTTCCTAATTTCGCCGTCCACATACGTTAAAATTTTCCTCCAGTATTATAATTGGACAAGGCGAATGACATAAACCATTAATTACAAAAAAAAAACAATTTTAACAGTTTATCTGTAACAGCAGCTAATACTCGCATACAATCGAAACACGTATCCAACCGTAAACTGTGACTATCTAATCGTTCAAGTCAAGGGACATTTAAAACACATTAAACGCCACCAAACACCATTATTTGAGCGCTAATGCGTAAGAAACTACCGATTCTTTGCGGTTTGAGAACGTTGTTCGAGAATAAGTGTTAATTTATTTGTTGACTTTTCTGTTATGACATTGAGGTAGTAATGAGCGTGCAGTTCATTAGTTGGCTGCAAGCCTTTTTATTTTTATGCTTTACTCCTGAACATGGGTCTTTCCCATGGGCAACCATGTTGCTCTAATGTCTCATTTTTAGGGTTTCGTTAACTAAGCCAGGGCTCTATCTCTGAAACCGTGTTTTTGGTTTTGTAAGAGAACTCTCTTTGCACTTTTTTGAAGAGACGTTAAAGAGTTCCGGGAATATCACAGGAGGAAGGATAGTGGAGATTGTTCGGGATACTATCCAGCCCGAGGTGGACGTTTCACGTTTTTCGTAAAAATGTAGATATAGATGTAATAGAAGTTACTCTCTAACCAATCACCATTTGGAGGTGGTAGAACCCTTTGTGGTTCGACTCCGGCGGCACCACCGCCACACCTATTTCTACCTAATAACAGCAGTGTTAGGCGCTGCTGTGTTCCGGTTTGAAGGGTGTGGTAAGGGAGACATACTTTTCCTAGGCGTTCCAGCTTAGTCCTCAGGGGTGGCGGCGCATCTGTGGCCGACCTCAGGTAGGAATATCTAATCCTATCTGGGGTTGATTATATATGTCCATGGGCGGCAATATCCAGTTACCATCAGGTGGACTGCATGCTCGTCTGCTACTCCTATATTATAAAAAAAATCCGTTTAATAGTTTTTAACAAAATTCTTGGCGGTAAAAGTTTGTAGGTATCTGTATTAAATCTCTACTAATACATACTCTAAATGATCCTTTAAATCCTGGCTGACTGGAGAAACAAAATGCAAACTTGTTAGTAAAGAGAAAAACTCTAGTGTTTACTGCTTCTACAAAAGTTGGTTACGAACGATACGTGAACGGCTGAACGCTAATGGCCGTTGATATTTATTATCTGTTGTTGAACAAACCGTACACCGTGTAGCTGCAATCTTTATTGGTTAGAAATTTTGTGTTAAATACATAGATTAGTAAATATACTTCGCCGCCTTGAAATTGAATGAAGCCACAAACGGCTTATTAGTAAGTTCTTTTTTTGAATTCTTGACAAATAAAAACATTTTTAGAGAAAATTTACGAATAAATAACTAATACTGCGTAATTTACATAATAAATAAATAATTATTTCAAATATTTTAGGGACATTTTAGCACGGAGACGTGGCAAAACTTTTTTACGCAACTAATTCAATTCTCAAAACTTGGTTACATTTTCTTGTTAGTAGTGAGTAATCTTTACTAATCTATGGTAAAACAACTACTTTTTCGAAGGAAGCGTACTAATATCTACAAAATGCAGCAGTATTTATACTGTAGGTTTTAAAAAACCAGCTTTTATCTTAATAACAAGCATGACACTTAATGTAATATTTTATTAATAGTTAATTAATGAATAACCATCGTTATCAAACATTAGATTGATGACATTAAGAAGACAGTGGAATATGCTGGATTCAGTGGGCCTTATAAGACCTTCCAAACTTGATTAAGGAATTACTTAAGAAGTAAAACTCTAAGGGCAAATTTTTTATTGGAACTTTATTAAATTTTGCTAACGCAGATTTAAATTTGGGTTATTTTACTTAGGTACATATTTTGATGACAAAACTTTTCATTAATTATTTTATTAAATAACTGCAAAATGCAAATATAGATATAAACAACCTTCATCATCATCATCATCATCATCATGAACAACCCATTACTGTCCCACTGCTGGGCACGGGTCTCCTCTCATAATGAGAAGGATTAGGCCGTAGTCCACCGCGCTGGCCATGTGCGTATTGGTAGACTTCATATACCTTTGACATTTTTTTTTATAAATCTCTCAGGTATGCAGGTTTCCTCATGATGTTTTCCTTCACGATTTAGCAAGTGATAATTAATTTCCATAACGCATATAACTTTGAAAAATCAGACGTGCCTGGGATTTGAACCGGACCTCTCGATCGAGAGGGCGAGTTTCTTAACCACTAGGCTGTCACTGCTTATATTATAAACAACCTTAGTGACTTTTAAATACAACTAAAAAACTTAGGGACCGATAAAAAGTAATGGCATTGGCACATCATTTGGAAATTGCATTGTTATGAAACAGAATAATGAATATGGTCAGAATAATGACGAATACTAATCTTATTAGATACGGAAGCCGATAGTAAATAGTGCTTGTCATAAACTATGAGTAATCAGGAACTAATGTGTATTCAATTGAAGAAAATGTCTCGTAATACACTGTATGCAGTATATAAATCGCTCGGTCACAATTGTGGAAATGATGTAATACTTTAAGTGAAGTTAATATTTCTTAGTTTAAAGCGACTCAACGCAAGAGCTGCACACAAGATACTGTGTTACTATTGTTACTAATAAGTATAATACATAGTTTTTTTTTTGCCAAAATTAAATCAACCCAACCGACTATGGATTCAAAAAGGAAATGATCCGATATCTCTTTTATATTTTTGAAAATATTTAGATACTTTAATTAGTTCCCTATAATGAAAATTTAAGAATAAAAAGTCTTTAAATTATTAACACTGTCTGAAATTTGGCAACTTTTATGACAAAAAATCCACGTAGTCTTTCAATTTACAATTCGCTCAGTAATCTACGACCTCAATCCCTCTGCATCTAGGAGGAGACATATGCCCAGCAATGTAACAGTAGTGACAAAGACACAACACTAGCTTATTTTTTTAAATTAATTATTTATCTCTCCGTGCAACACCTAAATCAATTTTGGCGGGACTTAGGTATACGAGTAACCGCAAAATTTTACAGCCTTCAGTAGAGGCTATCATTTAAAGTTCTTTCATAATCCCAAGCACCACAAAGTCGGGGTCATGAGATGTGAAGGTCGTATACGATAAATTCCCAAATGATTCACATGTTAGTAATAAACAGTAAAAATCAATGACGTCAAATAGTTCAAGATTTTGGAAACACCACCGCACGTGTTGAGATTTGTTCTATTTTACAAAATGCTGTTATAATAATGTCTGGATTCTGCACAGTTTCAAGATGACAGGCCATTTAGCTAAAGCTGCTACAATATAGTTGAAGTATGATATGTGTTGATGACGTAGGCATTGGATTACATGACGTCATTATAAGGAGCTTAATATACTGGTTTCGCACATAAGAGCTTTCGTATATTTTGTTATAAGATCAAGGTAAACAAGAATGCACCTGGTAGGTAAGAGGTTACTACCGCTTAGGGGTCGTTCAAGTATTACGTAACGCAATTTGGGGGGGAGGGGGGGTCTTGTGAAACGTTACGATGCGTTACAGGGGCGGGAGGGGGTCTTCCGTAATACACGTTACGTAACATTTTTTTAATAAAAAAATAGGGAATTAAAACTCCTAAATTGGCAACCCTTTTCATTTACGTTTTACGGGAAATCCCTTGAATGAGCTGGTTCAGCCGAACTAAGTCCTGAGTATTCTGAGTTAGACTAAGTATAGTACAGTATAGCAGTATGTATGCTTTGACTATACTTAAACTAACTTAGAATACTCAGGAGACCTAGTTCGGCTGAACACGCTCTTTGTATAGTCTGGTTGTCATTTTTAATTTGTTCTCGCAAGTTGGCAAATCTTTTCGTTCAGATTTCACGGGGAATCCCTAGATTGTATTGTACGTCATTTAATGTTGTTTCCGTTGTCAGTATTCGTTCGTAGTGTTTATAGACAAGTAGAGATGGGTTGTACTAGGTACATTTGGGACTAGGTATGCCTGTTCCTAGTATTTAAAAATACGTGATCCAGAATCCTGTTCCACCTAGTCCCATAAAGTCTCATTAGTTAGTACAATTTGGTGTGGACTAGGTACTTATTCTTGGACTAAGAAGCTAGTTCGTTCATGCCTTGCATCAATACGTAAGGGCGGTAAGGTTTGCACGCGCACTCACTAGTAATAATGAATTGTAATCTTTCCTTCATGCTTTATACAGGCTTAGAACTATCAACGTTAGATTTATCGAAATAGTAGTCTGATTTATCATTAAAGTTTTCGTGAGCCGGCGCGGCGTCCACCTAAATGACATTCGTATAGATTCGGAATAGATGCACGACTGAACAATTCCGAATTTTCACACATTTGACATTTCATACTTAATTCGCATCGAGTATCTGTTTGATCCGACAGCGACTAGGTGTAGTTAAAAAGGACAAGTATATTTTTGCCTGCCCATGAGTTGATGTTTTATTAGTTTTTACTCTTATTCGCATTAAAAATCTCTTGTTTTATTTCTTAGTATTATAAAGTAAATATGTAAGTAAAAGTATTCTAAGGATAAAAACTATAACATAACTTTTTAGCGAGTTTAGGGTAAAAATTGACACTTGAGTGTTACGTAACGTTAGGGGGGGGGGGGTATAGAAAAACGTTACGGTGCGTTACAAGGGGGGGAGGGGGGGTCAAAAATCTTCAAAAATTGCGTTACGTAATACTTGAACGGCCCCTTATGGACATCTGTAAGCCTGTAACCATTGGAACATGTTCTCCCTGAAGCCGAACACAAATGCGACACCCTCTTGAGGACTAAGATAGTCTCCTCATAACTAAGGGTGGGTTGCACCATGTAACTTTAACATTTACAGAAGCCTAACCAACCGTCAATTCCATGGTTAAAAAAATAATTCGTTGCACCATTTTAGTTGAGGTTGTAATTACATCATAACTAATACTTAACTTTAACCGCTCGATTTCGATCGGTTAAAGTTACTGTATTTGTCAACTTCCCTGTCAAATTCTACTAAAAATTGCGATGACAACGGCACAAATGACGTTAATGACAAATAAATTGGTGCAACACAGAATTCTTACATTCCATCGCTACCGTCAAAGTTACTGTTATATTTAACTTTAACGCAAACTTTAACCGGGCTTTCGATGCAACCACCCTAAGTCAATCGTCGGTTAAGCTAACCTCCAATGGTACCAATTACTAAATTTGTTTCAGGACTTGTTAGTAAATAGTTTTTTACCTGTAGGGCTTAACACAGTGGTTATTCTATCGATCTGATACGAAGAGAGTTCGGGATTCGATTCCCAGTCAGACCTAACGATAAATATAGATTTCTGGGTTTTGATATTCATGTTCTCGTCTTTAAGTATTTTAAAAGCACACATGACAATGTCCTATGAGACAAACTACTGTGTGTGAAGAATTCTGGTACTAGATGCCATGAATTCAATTAGCCTAGTTTTGGTTATCTCAAATTTATCGAAATTGGATTGCATCTAGATTCGAAGTCATCTTAGTATTTTACAGAATAATACTACTATGGTACAGTAACGGGTTAATGATGGTGTGAACCAGGGTCACACGCCAATAATATTGTATTCTTCTAAACAAGTCGAGTGAAATGATAGCACACCTTGTACTTAACCCGCATGTCTCTTCAATGATAAACAATATCTTTGCTATTTAACAGGTTATTATTGCTGTGTAGAGGTGTTCTTGAAAAGGTTTTTTAAGATTGAATCAAAGGAGTTCGTCATGAAACTGCATGAGTCCACAAGATACCGAGATTTTCCGGCCACTGCCGGCCATCTTCTTCTTCTCAAAGTGCCTCTCCGACTAGCGAAGGTTGTCCGTCAATTCTACGAGCTTCCTTCAATCTTTAGCGAGGCGAAATAGCTGGGCAGCACGTGCTATCCCTGTCCACTCTTCTTTCTCCGACCCACTTTTCTTTTGCCATCTACTTTTCCCATCATAATTAGTTGCAGCAACTCGTATCTCATGATATGACCTAAGTAGCAACTTTTCTGCGCTTGATGGTCTGCAAAAGTTCGCGATTTTGGGTCACACGTCGGGGAACCTCGTCGCCGCCCATCGACGTCTGTAATAAACTTCATACACGACGTTGACTAACTTTACCAAATTTGTAAGTCGGCGGGCATCAGCAGTCTTCCACTGAATCGCGAAAGTATTTCACGCTAGGAATAGGTAAAGTGATAGAAGTATACTGGTTCTATAACCTTTCAAAGTACTCTAATGATATTAATTGTATTTATGTTATTGAACTAGTATTAGTCCATCTGATAGTAAGTGGACACGTTCGCACATGGCCATGTGCAATCAACCCGAATAGGATGGATAAGGCAGCTGCGTTCGGACACAGATTTGTTCCCACTTCCAAAAATGAAGTCTGAACACGAGGCCATTTCTTTTTAGCGGTTGATCTTGTCAAAATTTATCGGCTGTCGTCGCGTCATAG
Source organism: Epargyreus clarus (assembly GCF_041222505.1). Taxonomy (NCBI): domain Eukaryota; kingdom Metazoa; phylum Arthropoda; class Insecta; order Lepidoptera; family Hesperiidae; genus Epargyreus; species Epargyreus clarus. The sequence goes on along the minus strand of NW_027332227.1, from coordinate 14,700,009 downwards.
ACCTATTTCTCGAGGGATAGCATGGTCTAGCCTTGAGTATTTGGTTCAAAATCTTAAACAATTAATTTTCTATATCGTCATAGTCAGGAAGAGAGTTTTGTGTTTAAAATCCGAAATCGCTTCATGTTTTTTTTGGCAAATTAAGGCAGTATACATAACTACTCGTAATACAATTTTGTTGTTTTCTATTTTATTAATGTGGGACACATTATAAATATTATTATTTTATTTATTTATTCATTTATTTTTACAAATTGTTCTGAAATCTGGATATTATATGAAAATGTCTGGACGATCGATACGAATCCCGATTTTCAGACAAGAACTACACCCTTCCAGGTGTAGTTACAGTAGTTTACATACAGTAGTTTTATTTCTCTAGAAAGATGTCTTATTCCTATATTTATATAGATTATAGTTATAGTATTTAAATATAAATTCAACATTTTGTGTACACAGGTGATAAGTACTCGTGAGTAATATGTATTGCCAATTCTGTATGCCATTCTTTGTTGCAATATTTATTATATTTTGTATTAGTCATCACGTCAGTCAATTTTCAGTTTTATATTTGTTATTTATTTGTAAAGGTGATAGAACCCTTCTTAGTACGGCTACACCTATTTCTGTATTATTATATAGGTATACTAGCTGACCCGGCAAATATTGTGTTGCCATATAAATATAAAAAATGTTAAGGATGAGCAACCCATATCACTTAGGGGTATGATAAATAGATAGAAGCCAATTCTCAGACCTACTGAATATGCATATAAAATTTGGCGAAAATCGGTAAAGCCGTTTCGGAGGAGTACGGTAACTAACATTGTGACACGAGAATTTTATATATAAGATAATATTATTATAACGGCCTTAAGCGCTGTTGTGTTTTGGCTTTAATACAAGTAATGGAAATAAACTAATAATACCTAAATAAAGATTATGTAAGGTGGCTAAATCTTTCATGTAACTGAATTCGCCACTACAATAAGGTACCCGACCACTCTTGAAACTCAAGAAAAAAGATTAAAACAGGTACTAAGTGATTATTTGACTGATAAAACGGTGTGCTCTGAAGTAGTTATTTTAGAAGTTGATAACAAATGTACTCTAAATATTCGAGGTAAATCGTATTTCATATTCACCTCTGTAAGTCCTTATTTTCGCGTAATAAAATTGTTTCAGGTGTCACCTAGATTAGCTCATACAGTCACAGAGAAAACTATTAAAAAGAAATTTTAATCGTCGATGAAACAATTTTATATTTTTGTATAAAATTCTTACTTAGTAAGTATTAGTAGTTTTGGTTTTTGAAGTTATAGGTCATAGATTAGTAAAGATTACTCACTCCTAACAAGAAAATGTAACCAGTATTGACAATTGAAATTGTCACTGTCATCTATTTTCGTATTTGAAAAATATTAAAAAAATGTAGTTTTTAGATCATGTACGAATGAAACGATATTTCTCACTTTTTTCTTCGTGTCGTGTCTTGTTCCGCGTAAATTACACCACGACAGCTATTAAATGGCTGACAAAAATTTCAGCCGTTTAAGCCATTTAATGGCTACCTTCAATTACAAGGCGGTGAGATATCTATACTTATCTATGTTATAGGTAGGTAAAGGTATTGCTAAAATTCTGCTATGATTTTAAGGCTTTATTATATTTGTACCTAACTAAAAGGTCACGTCACTAAACCCATTTGGCAAGTAGAAAATAATTAATGCATATACTATACTATATAATACACTATACTACTATATAATACAAATGAAGTGGATGTGAATAATAATATTAAGTAAATACTTTTATGTCGTTCGCCACATACCTATAATGCAGACTTATTTATACCACCATATGAATTTTAATTTAATATACTTGTCACGAATAACATACAATAATGTTTACCTGATTATAATAAAATTATAACAGTGAAAGTTATTTGCGCGATAAGACATAATTGCCTTATACCTTCTAATGTTATAATAGACGTAAGTATGCCATAATGTTAGTAAAGAGAAACCTCATTAGAATATGTAAGATATAATTAAAAATTAAAATTACCTTGATAATGTATGGCTACAATATTTTTGTTTGTATTCCTTTTCATACCTTTAGTAGTTACAAAATATTATGTTATTTTTCTTCTCCATCATAATATTTCGAATATCAAAGGGAAATAGGACAAACCACAGATTATACTTATTTTTTTATAATATAGAAGTATCTAACGAGCATTCAATCTACATGATTGTAAGTGGCTACTGTTGCCTAATCAACCCTAGATTAATTAATTAAAAATTAGAACCAAAATTAGAACTTTACCTAGGCAGGTGCCTCTCCGCACAGATTCGTTTCTACTATGAGGATTAAGATGAAACGTAGAGGCGTATAAGTATGTGTCCCTTACCAAATTTTTCAAACCACTGGTGTTATAAGACACAAATAGTTGTGGCGGTGGTGCCTCCAGCGTGGAACTACAAAGGGTTCTACCACCTTCAAAATGTACTTACCTAATACGTAAATATATTTCTCATTTAGTGCCTATAAAGCGTTTTGTTTTCTTCCAAAATAGGTATAAGAAAATGTATTAAATGATAATTAATTGGAACTGAAAGCAAATCAATAATTCTCAGTCACTACTTAAGAATCCGTAATTTGTAACTAGATTTATTCGCTTTCGGCGGTATGACAACAAATTTTAATTAAAGCCAATTGCGTGCACGTTGCGTACAAATTTAAATTTGATTAAAACTTATGTCTAATAAATTTACTCTTTTAAAATATTGAACGTAAATCAACTAACAAACGCCAGACTAAGTTCCAATTCCAATTACAAAAACATTCCATAAATGCACAAATTAAAAATCAAATTTCGAACAACACGACTCACCTTTGCTCTCGTTTTAAAATCAGCGCACCTATTCCACAGACAATTAAAAATAAACTCACAGCACTTCCAAATTCAAATCGTTCTTTTGCACGATTAAAAATTAAACGCTCGAGAAATGTACTAACGCCGTGCACGCACAACAATCTACGGCGGTATGCAGATAACTTCAACACACGCTGGGCGTTATTTTACGTGCACAACACCAATTTAACGTGACCCCTCACCCACCTGTACATTGCTCTCAATTCAGTATCAGTTACAGTATATTTGAAACACTTGAATCATTTCTTGTTAGAAATATTATTTTTATTGCTTTTTATTTTTATGTAGCTACATTTCAGTATGGTCTTTATGATTTCTTTCGCCTTGTTTTTAAATAAAGATAAAAAAAAAATCAATTAGGAGCTCTAGATAAATGGTCGCGGACCATGACGTTTCGTTCAACCTTGTGAATGATACAGGCTGCATTTATATTCCATGTCTTTTGTGACTTAATTGTTGCTTATGATCTTAATAATGCCATGAATGTACTTAATATTATGTAACGTAAGGAGTACCTCACGCACTCGGTACTCTTTTTTCGAAAGTGGTAGTTAATAAGCCACGATGATTACAAGCCTCTCCAAAATAGACCTTAGGGATAACACTGCGATTACTTTCAGATCAATATGAATTTTATTCTGTTTGAATTTATGTGGAGGCGTCCATGACCTAAAGCGACTATTTTCTACACAAATTATAAAAATGAAACAAATTATTATAAAAATAAAACAACACAACAAACGACAATAACAAAGTAACACGTCCCACACGATTTGGTGCTTACGTGTTTGCTTTATTTATTTTCATGACATGGGGGTGAATTGAGGAGGGGGAAAGAGTTTTGCTAACTATCGCTGACAAGGGGGGGGGAGTTAAAAGTTACTAAAATCCTGCTTACGTCATGCTGGAATGGTCACTAGTTTATTTATTTTCCTTAGGATTTGTCACACACTTTTAAATTTAACTACATGCGATATCAGTTAATAATAATACTAATATTTGGATATTAAATGGGAAAATTTGGGTATTATCCTTTGTACAAAAGGAAAGTCCGTTGATGAATAAATTGGTCACAGTTTCTAGATTTGTTGTAATTAATACCATAAAATATAGTACACTTGCAATTGAAGTTCATGTTCAGTATATAATTGTTGTTTATCTCACAATGACTGGTCTAATCGTGAACGAGTTAACCAGATGTCTACGATAAAATAATGTACTTAATTTAAATAATGGTTCCCATTTTGATAAATAGAAAGAAAGATAAAACGAAAGAGGCCAGATATTCTGACGCCAGCATTCTGCGCCATATTTATTTCACATAATTCGAGACCAACTAATAATTTCATTCCTCTAACCATAGATTAATAAAGATTTCTCACTCCTAACAAGAAAATGTACCCAGTTTTGAGAATTGAAATAGTTGTGTAAGAAAGTTTTGCCACGTCTCCGTGCTAAAGTGTCCCTAAAATATTTGAAATAATTATTTATTTATTATGTAAATTACGCATTAATAGTTATTTAAACGTAAATTTTCTCTAAAAATGTTTTTATTTGTCAAGAATTCAAAAAAAGAACTTACTAATAAGTCGTTTGTGGCTTCATTCAATATCAAGGCGGCGAAGTATCTTTACTAATCTATGGTACCCAGTTTTGAGAATTGAAATAGTTGCGTAAAAAAGTTTTGCCACGTCTCCGTGCTAAAATGTCCCTAAAATATTTGAAATTCTTATTTATTTATTATGTAAATTACGCAATATTAGTTATTTATTCGTAAATTTTCTCTTAAAATGTTTTTATTGGTCAAAAATTCAAAAAAAGAACTTACTATAATAAGCCATTTGCAGCTTCATTCAATTTCAGGGCGGCGAAGTATCTTTACTAATCTATGCCTCTAACATGTCTCTTCTTAAAAGGGTACTTAGTTCATTTTTTGAACCCCAAAATATATTTATTTCACTTTTTATGTGCTAAAAGTACGTAAGGCATCAATATCACACCAAAACATAGTGGCGCTTAACAATTTTACGAGTATCATTAGGCAAAAACAAATATATATATATAACGGTTGTTGTCAACCTATTACTGTGCTACTGCTGGGCCCGAGTCTCCTCTTAGATTGAGTAGGGTTCTTAGGCCATAGACTTGCGCGTTGACCAAGTGCGAATTGGTAGACTTTAAACACTTTTAAGAACTTTTTATTTGAAATAGTTCTCAGGTGTGTGAAGGAATTCACAATGTTTTCCTTTACTGTTAAAGCAAGTATCTTATCTAATCTAATTTAATCTAATACACACGTCATAAATTTGAAAAAAAATTTAGGTGCGTGCCTGGGGCTTGAACTTCGGACCTCCCGATTGAGAGGTCGAGCTTCGACTACTAGGCTGTCGGTCTTCTTTACAAAGGAGATGTATATTATTTGTATATAATAGTAATAATTTACAAATATATTTTTCAATATAGTCCTAACCCGTTTATACAGCGTGCAGCAAGTGCCTAATGATCGTGAGCCATCATTGATGACGACTACAAAGTGATCAAAAGGCGGCACGATTGTTCTTTCAATGATGATTTAAATGATGTACTCGTAAAGTACCACAGTATCATTAATTCTATATTATTTAAATACCATTTGTATGACTGAATAATCATAAGTAAACGTGTTTATATATTTCTATTTAACTATAGCATATTCTTAACGGCCTCCGACTACCTTATATTACTTATTATTTTAGGTTTTTACCACGCTTTTATTAGCTTGACCTGTATGTATGTATGTATGTAACGGAATCTTTGAAATCGATTTATACCCACATTAAACGGTCCGATTTATTTATAATTTTGAACACTCACGAGTATCAAGAACCGATGACAATACACGATTTTAATAATATTATCCCATTCACCACATCAGGATCGTCAGGAATCAGGATTAACGATTTTCCTTATGCGATTTTAGCGTGGTTTTTAGTTTTTAAACTATAATTAATTATTTTACAATATGTACATACATATTGTGCATAAAATAGGTTGACATAAATAGTCGATAATATTAGCCGGACTGCATGAGTGGCAAGTGACAAACGATCATGCAGTCCATCTGATGGTAAGTGGCTACTGCGCTTTGACATTAATCAAACCAGATAAGATTAGAATTCTACATGAGTCTGTAGAAATAGGTGCGGCGGTGGTTCCTACGGAGTTTAACCGCAATAATGGTTATGGCCGCAATTTCCTTTAATGTCCCACTGGTGGAAGCGGATATTCTCTCATAATAAATTAAATATTTATTATGAGAAAGATTTTAAACGAAAAATACCGCGGAATGGATACATTTTATTTAGAGAAGTATTATTAATGTTTTTTTTCGTATAGCGACATCTATTAGCATTTACCGAGAACTATGACGATAGGCAGCTATGACGAGGAACTCTCCATTTTAGTTCTGTAAAGCTTTAATAGATGGCGCTAGAATTGACTTCTTAAAACACTGCAAACTTGAAAATATTATTAAACACCATTCTATGCACTAAATCGATATGAAATAATTTTGTCTCAGGTGTAAAAACGGAATACTCGGCATTCATTCTTCAGATGGTTATAACATTTTTTTATTAAATCATGGGCGTGAGTCTTTTCCTAACATTGGTTGAGTATATTCCTCCACAGTACACATTATTGACGCTTTATACTCTAATGTGGGTTGGTGGAGATCCTTCTGTTATCTCTTTCTCATAATTTTAATTTCTTAATTATCTTAATCTTATCTGGGCTTGATTAATGATGTCCATGGGCGGCAGTAGCCACTTACCATCAGGTGGACTGCATACTCGTCTACTATTCTTCTCCATAACGAAACACCTTGTGAAGTGGTGGTAGTTGTATTGACATTCAAAAAGTGCTCTGCAAAGAACCTATTTTGAATTTAAAAAAATGATTTGATTTGATTTATTCTTATATTATAAAAAAGTCAAAACCATCACAGTACTCTGTATATTTTTTCTGAAGTGAAGTCTACTAATACGCACTTGTCGAGCTCGGTGGACTATGGCCGTTCTCATTTAGAGAGGAGACCCGTGCCCTGCAGTGGGACATTAATGGGTTAATGATGAGTCTTACTTCTTGCTCCTCTCTGACACGTATTTTTATTAAGTACGCCAAAGAAATACTTATAACTTCATACGTACATAAGTACACACATTGTTATTACAATTAAGTGTATAATATTTTTTTAAAGTTTAATAAGGACTTAAAACAAGTTAATCAGTTATTACGCTGGTTTATTACGTTACCTAAAAACGTAACTTCGCGAAGACGAGAGTTTATATACCGTAAATATTGTGCAATAACGCAATAGGTTCCGAATTAGTCCTCAAAGGGATTATGTATAAAGCTAACAAGATCAGCGACAATATGACGTGACAATCACATGCCGTCAGCGCAAATAGGGCATATCCTGGAGGCAATTGGGTGGAACTGAGAGTGTGGAGTTCATACGTTCGCGGCCCGCCACGGTAGCCTGTTGTAAGTACCTAATTTGCGTATTTGTTGTTCATTTAAGTTATAGATTATAGCTAAGCTAAAAGAATTAAGAATAAGCTAAAGATTGTTTGTTTGTTTGGAGGCGTTAATCGCCAGTCTAATTGGATAAAATCTTTTTGATTTAAAAGCAATCCTGAGGAAGATATCTTGAATATCTATATTTGAGGCTGATTTGGCTATATTTGAGGACGCTACGATAAATAATAGAATAGGATAAAATCGGAGCTAATTATGAATAATAAAGGGAACATGTAAAATATTATTAAGCTCTCCTATTTACGATACTTAGCTACAATAAGCATGTATGTAAGGGTTCCAACTTGCTAGTGTAGATTGTCTTGCGGTCATGGAAAGAGCTTTTCTTCGCCAAAACATTATCTTATGAAGTTTTTTTTATATTAAAATGATACTTGGGTCCGATTATTTTGTATGAAGGTGGTATAAGTTTTCTGGTTCTGTATGGATTCTGATGGTTCCATTATCTTTCTGTTAGAATGTTGCTGCGCTCTATTTTGAAGAATGTGTTTAGATAAATATTTATATTCATAAGACATTGTTAGTTTTTTGGGGTAATAAGTTAATAACTCATTCGTGATCGGCTTCAGGCGGAACTTTTGTTTATTTAGGGTATCATATTAATATTTTAACACCAGTTGGACGGCATTCGCGATTGCTATCTCAATTTTATTAAAATAAGTTTAAATTTTTATAGTTATTTTATAGTAAGAATAGTGAATTTTAAATTTTTATCAAAACTATGCTAATTTAATTATTGTCATTACGGATATTTTTGCCCACAATTAGGCAGCGCGTGAAGAATCTACTATGCGACTTCATCGAAGGTTGGTGGAAAACCAAACAACCAGTTGCAATTTAGTCTTACTGTTCACGTATCGTAGAGGTGATAACCTGGTGGTCGGAGGTCCGAATCCTAATCCCTCTGATTTTCTAATTTATGTACGAATTATAAAAAATATCAAGGAAACATCGTGAAGACATCATTACGTCTGAGTGTTCTAAATAAATCTCGTTGTAATATGAAGTCTATCAAATTTGAATTTCACCAATTATGACCTAAAATCCTTTCTGACTTTAAGAGAGCCGTGTTCCGCAGTGGGACAATATGAGGTTAACAACGATCACCCACCCAAATGAATTGTGTTGAAGATGGACATCCATTGAAATCCTGATCGCGCGTTTCTTAACTTTGCACATCAGTACTTTCGAACCACGAGTCGCAGCCAACTTAAGGTGTATTATTGACCCTTTATGAGCAGTGATAGCCTAGTGGCCAAGAAACGCGGCCTCTCGATCGAGGGGTCCGAGGTTCAAATCCCAGGCACGCACCTCTCATTCTCAAATTTATGTGCCTATTAAAAATTAATTATCACTTGTTTAAACGGTGAAGGAAAACATCGTGAGAAAACCTGCATACCTGAGAGATTTATAAAAAAAAAATCATAAAAGGTTTGTGAAGTCTACCGATACGCACTTGGCCAGCGCGGTGGACTATGGTCTAATCCTTCTCATTCTGAAAGGAGACCCGTGCCCAGCCGTGGGACAGTAATGGGTTGATGAAGATGATTGACCCTCTATATAACGTTTTTACTAAGAGTCATGATTGGAAGTCGTATTTAATTCTATTATAGTTTGTTAGAACACTGCCAGCCCTAGTGTAGAGCGTGAGTGGCCGGAAGCAATAAATTCACGGGACGTATCTATTCGTGGTCACTTTTTATTTCACACACTGACCCGGTACAGTGACCAGATTTTTAGGTGTACAGGATATTAGGGTATCTTCACACTTTTCGATGAAGCTGTGATAAAAGGTATCTGTGGTAGAATAGAAAAACTGTTTCTTCTACATTATGTATTTATTGTGATATGAGTGAGACATTATTTGCATTGCATCGTTTTTTGTATAGTTTTATATTCATTATTATTAATTAATTTTAATTTATCATTGAAGATATAAAGGGGATTTTTCATAAGTGTTCTTACATTAAATACATTTTTTAAATTGGTATGAAGAAAATTGTAATAGGTATATTAATTTTAATGTTATTTTTAGTTGTACGAGTATATTAAACCTACTCAGATTAGACACCGTAAATCTCGCCAACCATTTATTTTAGATCAAAATAAAAATAAAAATTTCATTTATGTCTATCTCCTTTTATAACTCCACATAAAATTGGATTTTTCAATACAAAGGTTGCTATCAAATTCGTCATTGCTATTTTGTTTTTTTTTCGCAGGTCACATCACACCAGGCAAACGACACACAAGATGTTCAGCCAATTCGTACTCATGTGTGTATATCTTACACATACATGTGTGTCCGCCCATTCTCTGCCACCGGATAAGGTTTGTTATCCCGTCCTGCTCGATTCTCACCTTGTTAATCTCTGCAATGAAAATTGGTTAGAGGCACAATTTGGGTGACTGAGGATTTCAGTATAAGGATTACGAGAATTGACTTTAGCACTACTGCTTATTTAAACATCTTACGATAATATTATTGTGATGATGCAAGATCAGACGAAAGTATATCTCATATATGAGCTCATAGACATATGATTGACACCGTTCTATTGATGGATTGGCGACTTAAACTCGATCTTTTTCCTCACAAATAAGTTTAGAGAATATTTCCAAATGCAGATTAGTAACTCAGGGTTTAGTTCTGAATCATTATTTGGTACTAGTGGTCATTATCATGCATTTTCGAAGAGATCGATTTTATCTTTCTCATAGAATGTTTGAGGAAACAATCCTGCTGGTTAATGTTCACAGAATTATTATCAAAGTCTTGCTAGCTATGACAAATTGGTAAATTTTACATATTCTTGAGAGTATTGAAAATAAAATCTAAAATGGAAAATTTCGAAATTCTCTATGAGTTCCTAATAATATTTAACGTTTTTAGGTAGTTCCGTTCCACATCATCAAAACCCGAAGCATCGATCTGAATAACGCTTATGGCTTAGCCATGGAGAGCCGGCTGGACAAGGTGGTGGAACCAACCGGCTACCGTTTGGAACTAGAACCGTACCTGGAGGACGGAGTGTTCAAGGGCCACGTTAGGATCAACGTGACCTGGCTCCAGGAGTCCGATGAGATCACCGTCCACAGCGCTCATGAGATTGAAATCACTAATTCTGAAGTCAAAGCTCATATCCCGGCTGATTCGTAAGTTTTAAACGTTGATATTTCAATTACAAATTTAAATAAACAACCTGAACTTTAGTTGTGTACACCTATTTTTTCCTCGAGTCGGTCGTACATAGATACGTCGTACAAAGATACGAGCGACTTTAAAGTAGAAATAAGTTTAACAGCACAGCTTCTGTACTCGTTAACTCGTTGCTCTTTGCAGATTATCTGGGACAATACGTTCAACCATTTTGAAAGTTCAACAATATTGTAAGAAATAGATGAATGACCGCATTATTCTTTTAATCCCGAATTCAACTTATAATTAAATTGTTAGAGCGATTTCTTTCTTGTGGTAACATTTACTAGTCTTGTCTCATACAGAAAAGATCTCCAGAAGATCGGCGTAAAAAGGATGAGCCCAGATCCGAAGAAGCCAATCGTGATGTTGCGTTTAGAGAAGCCGGTGCCAGCAGGGTCTACAGGCCGATTAGAATTCAGCTTTAACGGGAACCTAGAAACTGGGACCACGGAAGCGTTTTTCAAGACTACGTATACCACTGAGCAGGAAGTAGAAAGGTAAAAAAACAAAGGTGGTGGAACTTTACGATGACACCATCGAGGCATCTTTCTTTGACTTATATTACAGCAGTATAGCTTCTGTTTATGTTAATTTCATTTTTAAAATCTTGAATATTTTCTAAGTTAGTTATAATTACGTTGAGTTTCATCCGAGCTCTATGTAGAAATTTTTGCTTAGCCATTCGTTACTTTTTCGAAAAAATATCAAAGTTTCTTTGTATTAAGTATATTCGATTCTAAATATTTTAGACAAAAGCACCCATGGGAGCATTCTCCGTTTATTGCCTTGCACACTTCGGGGACATTTTTCGCTAAAACCAACACAGTTCGTATTATAATCTTGTGGCGAGGATGAAAACGGGACCACTGTTTGTCTTGACTTTTAAATTAGATGCTTTTGGGCCCTGTAATTGCTTTTTGTTTGAACACGCCATAAGAATGCAAATCGCCTGTCACTTAGGAATTTGGATCATCAATCAAAGTGTAATCTTTAATTTGTTATGGAAAAGTTTGGCAAGATTTGGATGATTTATGTAGAAGTTTTCTAATGTGTCTCTTGATTTCAATAAACGAATAATGTGTACATAATTTTGATATCGATATTACGCTCTTTATTTATCCAAAGTTTTATTAAAACTGGACATTTACAATTTGTGTCTACTAAAAAATAATAAATTTAAATCTTTGGATAGATTGTCTATTCATTATGGGTATAAGTAATGTAAAGATAATTTGATGTTAATGTCATCATCATCGCCATCATATCCTAGATTTTCATTAAAAATTAGAAGGATTTGTGTCGTAGAGGCAAAGGAAGGTCCAAATTTCTAGACCGTGTGCCTTACCTTCGTGGAAAGAAATTTCAAACCATTACTTCTATCACAAATAAATTCTAAATTCAAAAATCTTTGTAAACAGGATGGTAGCAGCCACCCAGCTACGTCCGAACAACGCACGTCGAATGTTCCCGTGCTTCGACGAGCCTGGGTATAAAACACCGTTCGAGCTGAGCGTGGTGCGACCAAGGACCATGGTCGCACTGAGCAACACTCCTGTGGCCAGGAGTGAGGATATGTAAGTAATTAACTTTAAGAATTCGGAGTTATTTTAATAGGAATAACTGAATTTAACAGCAATAGTAGTAAAATTGATTTAGGAACCTGTGCTATCTATCGAATAAATAGAAGCCTTTGTAGTCTGGGTGCAATGGCATGATGATAAGGTCTGTGTGGGCCACTTTATTATCATCAAAAACATTATCCGATATTCATGTGAGACTTATTTTAGATTGACTAATTACATTAATGATGTCTTCAATATTTCAAGACTGCTGAGTATGTCATTCTGCTTTTTCTTCATTGTTCAGGACTTTTATGGCAGTTTTCCACGCCGGAATACCTTCTTCATATCAGGTTTCAATGTAATATCAATTAATATCAGTAAATAAATACTTTCCTCATCCTTTTATAATTTGACCAATCCGATAGAACTGGGGAGCCAAATGCAGTGTGGGACCACTTCGAGCGAACGCCACCCATGTCCACGTTCACCCTCGGCCTTGTGATCGCTGATCTGAAGCAACTCGGCAACTCTACTATTTACAAGGATGACACTGGTAACGAAATTGGTAAGTCTTTAAAGTTTTATAGTACCCGAAATCGACCAGAAACCTTATCAATAGTAATGGTGTAGTTCTAAAGTAGACTGATACTATAGTATTTATTTATTTTATTATATTTATTTATAATATTATATTTTTATAACTTGAAGTCATTAGAGCGTCCTTTTAAGCAATCGATGCATCAAAGAAAAAAAGGCAATAATATTGTTTTATAAGGAGTATCACACATAAACTTAATGTCTTTATACGAGTATGAAATAATCCTTTTATTAAATCGAATTTTTATTTTTTTCCATCCAGAATACTTTTCGACCTGCGATCGATATCTAACCATAAACTTTTTTCACTAAAACAATAAAAATTGCAGACAGTGTTTTATCATTGTTAAATTTGGCGACCCCATTTTTCAAGTTGAGGCGTTTTTAATTAAAAATCCCTTGCTTGCAACCCGAGCTTGAATTTGAGCGATCGTTTCGCTTTGTTAAGATCTCTGTGGACACTTCTGATTGTTTATATCGTAGATTTTAATTTAATTACCAATGTCTATATTTATATCTGAACACTGTTTGAAGGTGGTAGAAGCTTTTGTGATTCGACTCCAGCGGTACCACCGCCACACCTATTTCCACCTAATAACAGCAGTGTTAGGCGCTGCTGTGTTCCGGTTTGAAGGGTGTGGTAAGGGAGACATACTTTTCCGAGGCGTTCCAGCTTAGTCCTCAGGGGTAGCGGCGCATCTGTGGCCGACTTCAGGTAAGAAACTAATCCTATCTGGGGTTTATTATAGATGTCCATGTTCGGCAGTAGCCACTTACTATCAGGTGGACCGCATGCTCGTCTGCTACTCCTATATTATAAAAAAAATCCTTGAGCTTTCCCACAGCCGGGTTTGAGTCTTCTCTCAGATAGAGAGGGCTTGTTCCATATGGACTATGGCCCATGCCCACTACCCAAATGTGGTTTGGTAGACTTCATACACCTTTGAGAACTATATTTTTAAACACTGCTGGACATGCAGGTTTCCTCCCGATGTTTTTCTTCAAAGTTTTAAGCAAATGATAATTAATTTCTAAATTAATTCTCGTATTATGTGTCTATGATTAGGTCTTACTTTAATAACGTACTTAATGACATGTATTTTCATTAAATTATATATGTGTAAATAATAATAAATTACTTATAATTAATTATAGAACGCCATAGATTTATTTCATTTGGGAACTCGTATGTAATTAAACAGTAGTCGTAATTTAGTTTAACTCGCGTTAATTGTGTTCAATTATGATCGTAATGTAATTATGAACATTGAAACATATTATCCATATGTTTACTATATGTCATAGTGTGAGTAACATGTGATATAACTACATAGGTACCTATGTTGCGGAATTGGAACTAAGTACATATTTAATTGTCTTAGATTATTATGTCTCTTTAACATTTATCATCAAAATAAACCAGTTGCTAACAATTTATTATGATTTTTGAAAAGGTTTATAACTTTTTTGTTTGATAACTTTAAATTTCGATTTTCAGTTGGTTAAGCGGCACCAAGGTTATGCAACAATTATTCACGCAATAGTAGCCATGGGGTGGTCAGATGTCATCTCATGTTTTAAACATTTCCTTCCCTCATTACAGTTTATCAACTGTAAACGCCACTCTATCCTGATATATGAGACGTGTTACTGCAAATTACCGGCACATTCTGATCATCGTACGTTAGATCTTAATATCTTCTTCCCTTCTGCGAAGCCGGTTGAAACTTCATATCATGATTGTCGGAAATATTAATGGTATCGAAGCAGGAAAGTGTCCCTTCATCTCATAGAGCAGTTTCAAACATTAATATTTGATACTTACGTAAGTTCACATGCAATCATTGCAATCAACTGCAACTGAATTTTAACTAAGATATAACTGGCAGGCGTATATAAAATTAATTTTTGTTTTAAACATGATCGACGCTTGCTTCTAGATTGATTAAGACCGACTATTCAAAAAAATGTTCGCCACTAGAAGAATGACAATAGTATTTTTTTTTTATTTAACAAATATCTTAAATTCAATAACTAATACTAAATTTATCGTTTTCGTTTATTTATAACATATGTAGCAGACAGTTTAAATTTGTATTATAGGTCTTGTAACTGTTTTCAGAATTTCTTATTGTTTCGAATTTGGCTATGAGGGCCAACTTGTATCACCCTGTATACATGCATACGTTAAAAACACATTCCCCACCGCAATAACAATTACATGAATATATTTTCTTACCATATAGGCAATTGAGGGAGCCAGAATCACAATTTTTATTTTAAGAACTTATTTTATGTTTTTCGTTTATTAGTTTGAAGTTTTTTAGTTTTTTGCCCGCAGTGAGTAGGTGGTGCAAAACTTGTTACCTTATATACATATAAGTTTTAAATTTATTTCGTAGAGTTGCGTGTATGGGGCCGACCAGAGTTCCTGCAAGCCCTAGAAGGCGTGAATGAAAAGTTGTCCAGGGTTTTTGAAGAAATTGCTACCTTCTGGCAGGTTCCTCTCCCATTACGCAGGCTGGATATAGTGGCTCTTCCCAACTACCAGGGTGTGAAGCCTGCTGACAACTGGGGACTGATTGTTTTCAAGTAAGTCTTTATCATGCTTATTGTATCTTATTTACAAGAGGCTTAACAAAGGTGTTCAAAGGTAGCCACACGACTGTATGCGGAGTTCCTTTATTTTCGAGATTTTCAGATATTTATCTTTTAGCGACAATTTGATATTGGATGGACAGCATGTACCAAGTTTATCTTTTTTCAGGTCTTCAGGTTGCTATTTAAATAAATGTTCACAAAATATTTGTTTTTTTTTTCTAATTTAGTTTTTTCCCAATGTCTAATTCTTTTCCTCATTTCTTACCAGAGAAAGTGATCTAAGCAGTCGTGGATACCTTCAACTAGCCCAGGAGCTGTCGTACCAGTGGCTCGGCGCGTTCACCACCCCCGCTTGGTGGTCAGATGCGCACGTGAACAAGGCTCTCGTTGGATACTTGGCAGCAGAAATTGCTTTCAAGGTAAGTTGAAAGTTTTCTCTGTGGTTTCTGTCACATTTATATTTATTTTTTAACGTATTAAGCATTGCTGTTCTGATCTGAAGGCTGAGACTGACTGAGGCTTTATGCTAGACAGATACTGTTTTCTGTGACCGATTTTACTTAGGACTTGTTTTTTTTTAATTATTTCATTTATACTTAAGTCGCAGACGAGCGCTCATCTGGCAATTGCCTGCGGCGACATCTGTAATAAACTCCAGATTATATAAGATCCTACCTGAGGCTGCTAAGTTGGATCGCCTCGGATAAGTATATCTCCCTTACCACGCCCTTTAAGGCGAGATAGATTTCGGATATCAATAATAGTCAATCAGTGGATTAACTATTTTTTTTTAAAGCACTAAATAATAATTCAGTTAGTAGTAGTACATTCAGTAGTAGTACTTTAATAAAAAAATGACGAATAACAACAGACATTTTATTTTGAACCTATTTGAGTGTGCGTTTTAACGGTTTATTAATTTTCAAATAAGTCATCATTTTAATTATGTCTACCTTATAATTCCATTCCATACCAAAACTACTTGGAAGTTCTAATACTCTAGCATAAACATTCCATTAAACAAAGTTACAAAGTTGTGCGAGACTAACTGAACATTGTATAAATAACATTAGCGTTTGTAACTTTCCGAGTTACTTGCGGCTACTTTGCGAAACCTTAACATTTAATTCGCATACTTAATGTTTATGCATACTTAATGCATACTTAATGTTTATGGTTGGTACACTCGAATAATACTAGAAGCATAGTTACTGACTGAACTGTTTTGAAAACTTTAAGTCTATACTATAATATTATAAAGAGGAAAACTTTGTTTGTTTGTTTGATTGTAATAAATAGGCTCAAAAACTACTGGACCGATTTTAAAAATTCTTTCACGAAAGCTACATTATCCACGAGTAACATAGGCTATATTTTATATGAAATATATTTGATAAATAGATTTTGAGGCGGTACAAAGTTTGCCGGGTCAGCTAGTTTAAATATATCGGAGGTACTCGTCGAATTTTTGCATTTACACGTTGGAATTGTATAATTAACATTGTTATCAACATCAACGTCATTGTCAGTATCCTCATCATGTTTATCATCAATAATTCTATCAACATTGTCGTAAACGAGATAATGTGCTTAATGTATGATAGGAGACCAATCTGTGTGTACCAGTGGTACATTCAGAATGAATAGACTTATAATTATAATAAACCCATTACAATCCCACTTCTGGGCACGGGTCTCCTCTCAGAATGAGAAGGCTTAGGCCATAGTCCATCGCGGTGGCCAAGTGCATATTGGTTCACATCCCTTTGTAAACTTTTTTTAAAGATTTTCAGGCATGCAGGTATCAGGTTCATAAGCTTCACATAATTCAATTACAAGTTAGTAGACTATACACATCTATTAGAAAAAAAATAGGCATATAAAGGACTGAACATGTCTATCTATTACCGACTGAAGGGTTCAATTAATAATTTATTTCGTCTGCTTAGATCAACAACGGTTCAGAAATGGAAGGCAAGTGGCCGATGACGGTCCTCTACTCCCTGTACTACGAGTTCAGCAAGCGGTACCCGCACTCCCGAATCACGGGTATGAAGCAGGAGACCGCGTGCACCAAGATCGAGCTGCTCTTCCGCATGTTCAACTATACTTTGGGAGGCGATACTTTCAAGAGAGGACTGAGGAAGTTTATTGAAGACAAGTATGTTTACGTCATTCTTTCAAAATTAATATTCGACTCATGTATTGTCTTTTATTAGATTGTGGTAGCAAAAGAACATGCAGTTCATCTGATGGTAAGCGGTCACTGTTGCTCATGGAGATCCGTGACCATATAGAAGTGGGGTTTTGAAGAACCTCAAGCCGAACACCGATGCTTTGTCATCCGTGAAGACTATGGTGGTCTCCTCCTTTGAAAGTTAGCCAGCATCCACTTCCCTCCAGTTTAACGTAGAATTGCTTCGCGCTAGAAATAAGTTTGGCTATAGAGCCCTACTCGTCAGGGCATACTGGTTGTATCTTTTAAATGCTGAAACTCTGATATTAAACTTTTTATGTATAAAATGGTTGGTATTTGGATCTCTATCCTATATATTAAAACTCTAGCACTAGTGGAGTCTATTTGTTTATTTCATCTACGTTTTACATAATGGCGGAAATTCGCATTGTCGAAACAAATATCAAACTCTAGGAAACTTACCTATCTCCGTCCGCGGGAAAGTTTCTAACCGCTCGTCGCATGAATAAATTTGCTTATAAATGGTGCTTATTTACAAGAAGTCACTTAAGCAGCAGGTAAGCTTCGAAAACTGAACAATATTACGCTGATTTAAGTTTAACTCTACACTTCGCCTGCGGTTCCGCTCGTTGGTTAGCGATTTATGAATTTATAAGAGATCAAGTAGAATAAATGCTCTTAACCAGAAGGCTAGCAGTACATAACTACTGATGTCCAACTCATGGTAAAATGCCATTGCTACAATTATATATCTGTAAGCAATACCGAACACGATTGAGAGTTGACTATACGAATTCGGCCACTGATGCGTTACTACTTTCGAGGACTAAATTGAAATATGTATGTCTACACTAATATTATAAAGAGGAAAACTTTGTTTGTTTGTTTGGTTGTAATGAATAGGCTCAAAAACTACTGGACCGATTTAAAAAAATCTTTCACGATTCGAAAGCTACATTATCTACAAGTAACATATATTTTATATGAAATATATTTGATAAATACATTTTGACAGTTTGCCGGGTCAGCTAGTATTGTATATGTATATGTCTCTCTCTTACAACTGTTGTTTGTTGGCTCTATTTTTATCAAGCAGGAATAGGTGTGGCTGTGGTGCTGCTACAATGAAACCACGACGGATCCTACTGGAGTAGTTGGACTACATCAAATACAACACTTTATTAATAACTTTTGCAGGAGATTCAAGACCTTTACCGGCGAAGACATCTGGTGTTCTCTCAGCTCAGCTGCAGTGAACGACAGCAAGATCCCGAAGGAGGTTAGCGTGAAGACCATTGCTACGAGCTGGATCGATAAGGACCGCTTGCCACTCATCAGCGTTAAGAGGAACCATGATAGCAATACTGCGGTTTTGACACAGGTAACACTTATTTTGTATTGATTTTTTTGTCTTTCTTACAGGTATTATTACTATCCAAATCTATCCATTTTTCATAGGACAGATAGTGACGATTTCTAGTACGTGGACATTGTTAAATGTCGATCTTATGTCGCTACATTAGATCTGTTGGTTATTAAAACGGTTATAATCCCACTTTTTATGCAGTTAAATATTCAAATGTCTGGTCATACTTTCCGTTTCGAAATGGTTTTTAAAAGAGTTTTTATTCTGAAGTTTAAGTTCACTTACATATATCAAGTACAAGTTCAAAGTTGTGCTCTAGCAAGTTAAGAAAAGACAGACTTTTGGTTAATCGTGTGCACTATCATGTTCATCGCAGTTTGACTGGCTCCAAGGTGAAATCTGTTAGTTTAATAGATTTTTTGTCGTTGACATGTATGACAGAGTATTTTATGACAAAGGTGACAAAGGGTATTGGGTCTTCAGCTACGGCGGCGTGTTGTTTGCTAGAATACGTCAAAATATTTTTTGTACAAATTTCATGCCTCAATTTCAAACAGATTTCATACAAACCCATGGTTTCTTGAAACAGAAAGTATACCTTCGCGAGCGTCCCCATGATGTTCCTGACGCAGCAAGGATGTTATGGTGGGCTCCCATTGTCATCGCACGGAGTGATAAGTTGGACTTTAATGACGTGGCACCCATAGCTTGGATGAAGGACAGGGAGCTGAAGATACCCAACATGCCTGGAAAAGATAGCTTTATTATCGTCAATCCTGAAGAAATTGGTAAGTTATTTGGAATAGAATTTTTGGCATAATATTTTTAATATTTTGCAAAGAGTATCATCGAATAATCTGGCTGAATGAATGGATATGGATATATCACTGGTTATTGGTAATTTAAACGCATAATTTCAGTTATATTTTCATGTGTTTGTTAACAAATGTGATTAGATTTGCATTTTGGCGTCCTGCATTCTATATATACTTCCTTTTTTTTAAACGAGTTTTTATTTTGTACTGCGTTATATGCATACGAAGAAGACTAGATTTTCCCAATGTAATGATTAATGTTTAACCAATCGAGACCGAATAAAACTAGTTATTATTCACATGATGTGTCTCACTGTTGCAATTAAAACAAAGAAAACTCGTACAGTTGTAAAATTTTGAGTGTTTTGTATATATGAAAGTTTCAGAAAAAAACATTACATTATGGAATATTTTTCAGCTCCATTCCCAGTGAACTATGAAGAGGAGAATTGGAATCTCCTATCAGCGTATCTGCAAAGCGACAAACGCGTGCTAATCCCAGAGCTGACCCGAGCCAAGCTCTTGCATGACGCATGGAACCTTGCATATGCGGGGGAGCTGTCATTCGCGACCGCTTTCAATATGACGCTGTTCTTGAGGCAAGAGAGACACCACTTGGTGTGGGACCCGGTCTTCACCATGATCGACCATATCGGAAGACACATCTGTCAGTGTATTCATGAGAAATTCCAGGTGAGGTGTTTTAAAATAATTATTTTGTATCTTCACCATCATCAACGTCAATTTCCTATTTTACAAAATATTAAGTAAAATTTAAATTATCATAGTCTATCATTGGTCTCGTGAGCTAAGCTAGATTTTAATTGATATATTGTAGAGTACCTAGATATGTAATGAGTAAGTATAAACGTATGGCTAAAGTCGTAGCCCCCCACATTATTTATTTTCCTTTGTCAATGCAACATACAAACACAGACCCAGAACCGAACAGTTCAGTCGGGGATAGAACCCGAAACAAATGACCCGAGACAAATGTTTACATAAGATGCGTACTTACTATTACTATTTCACAGGCCTACGTCAGAATTCTATTAAGTCCACTTTACGAGGAGCTCATCAAAGACGTGAGGGAAGACGAGGAGAATTGGAGGAAGAACCTTCGCGGGTTGACCAAGACCTTCCTCTGCCAAGCTGGCTACAAACCTTGCATCCAGGAAGCACAGGAGCAGTACAGCAAGTGGATGCAAGCTAAGAACCCAGATGAGGGGAATCCGTAAGTATTTTTTATATATCTGCATATTTGAACAGTGGTTGAAACTAAAATTTCCTTCTAAATGACGAAATAATTAAAAACCTAAGAAAAAACATTTCGATCACAAAAGTTGTCCAATTAAAACTTGACATATTTAACGTTACATTTTCGCCTCTTAAATTCACGAACGAAAAATTATTTGCAAAGTCGCAAAAAGTCATATTCTGAACAATATTTTTCTCAAAGAAGATGGAGATGCGACGTCGACTTGTTCTACTCGTTTCGTCGAATTAATTCAATTAACGTCGTCAGAACTCGACATAAATCGTCTATAGAACTCGTCGGACGGTAATAACTGGGCCAGATAATCTCGTCAGTCCTTTGCGAGTTGCGGAGCGCACAAATATGAATTTTCTGCCGAGATCTCTTATCTGGAATAAACCGGATTCGGACTAAGATGTTTTTTATGGAATTTAAACTTCTTTGACTGTCACAAAAGAAATGTTTCGCTTTATACTCTCACTTATGTCTTTTACTGGATTATCCGCAAGAGAAATCGTGTGATCTAGTGCTAAAATATGTGCAAAACTTATCCATATACAGAAACTGCTCAAATGAGTCCAAATCCATTGTCTTTAAATTCTTTCATTACGTTACTGAAACCCTTAATCTTTATATCAGCCGCTCTGACAAAAATGCCTTATATTTTTTCTCTACGATATTCTTTGCAATTACAGAGTTCCTTTTAGTAACAACTCCTTTCGTGACATTAAAAATGTTTCCTGCAATATTATAGAAATAAATATCAATTACGTGCTTGAATTAATTTACTTCAGGAGCCTTTCATCCCGCTCAGTGGATCATAATAACTGGAAAAGATCTCATCAGGGCTAGCCAATTACCAAGCGCACAAATTTGATTCATTCTCCGCTAAGAACTCTTTTATTAGATGTTCGTGGCTAACTGTTATTAAACGAATCCCATTAGAGAACTCTGCAGTACCTGCTTAATTGTAATGAAGCTTATTGTTTAATTAAATGTTATTCCCTGGTAGTTTGGGTTTTTTGTCTATTGAAAGTTCTGATTTAATTACGCTTCTTTTATTTTCGTTCGTTACGGTTTGTGGCAAATTTGATTGTTTCCCATTTTCGTTACTATACTGTATGGGGTTATTGTTATGGGATACATTGCACTTAAGTTGGCTACAGTCCGTTCGTAAATGATAGTCGATGAAAAAAAATATTCTTAGAAAATCAGTTTTTTTAATTGATATATCATGCTTATACGACTTTTACTAAAGTGTTTTTTTTCCTGTTAAATAATATTGCTTGCAAAACAGCAATAAAGCACAAAATTTGTTACGCAACAGAAACTTAAAATTATTTGCATTTAAATTTAAACAAATCCTTGAAAATATTTTTTTAAACATACTTGGAATAACGATTTTTGTCTACTACAAAATTCTGTAAATATGGTTTATATTTACATTGCGATACTTGCATGAAATCTGCTCATCTTTTCACAGAATATCCAACCAGTACATCTGCCCAGTCTTCAAGTGGGGATCGCAAAAGGAGTGGGAGTTCGGTCTCCAGAGGGTCATCAACTTCCCTCCCTCCAGGAAGCAGAGCGAGCGGACCTACTTGCTGAAGACCCTGGCCGGTTGCCCGGTCGACGAGTACAAGATTAATCGGTTACTCAACATAACCGTATTAGAAGGCAACGGGAACTTCACTGAGACGGATATATTCCTCATCTTCAGCATGCTGACCGGTGGTTCTCAAGGTTACACCACACTGTTCAACTTCTTGAGCAACAATTGGGACGTCTTGAAGGAGAAGTAAGTATAATATTATCATGCAGTGAGTCATGACAATAACTTGACCTTGTGAAATTATTATTAAAACAGAGGCTAAAATAAACTAGACTACTTAGTTGTGCTTTTTGGATACAGGACAGCAAAGGACAGGACAGCAAAGTAGACTCTCTGTTAAAAAGTTAAATTATTGAGTTTCCTCTACTAACACTACTACTGTTTACTGAATGTAAAATTAGATAACATAAAAAATATATTATTAGAAGTAGCAAAGTATCTGTCAACGTCTATGTGAATTTTATCTTATGCAGAACTAGTTAATAATCTTCACGGATTACATTAATATTAGGTGGCAGGCATGTACCTGACTCTTCGCTTCCTCTATATAAATAATTGTTCACTTACACAGGTTTGCAAGCAAAACCAATCTCTGGGACAACCTGATAACTTCAGCAACATCTCAGTTCACGACGCAAGCTGGCCTCGACCTGGTCTCCAACTTGTATGTGGCCCACCAGGGAGAGTTTGGTTCCGCTGAGCACATCATCGAGAAATCCATGAGGAATATCCGAGAAGAGGCAAAATGGTCTGCTGAGAACCTTCCAGTTATTGAGAAATGGTTGGATGGGTATCTCGCTGGTTCGGATGTTAAAGATGACCAGTTTATCAAGAACTAAGATGAATATTAGCTTTCTTGTTCATAAGAGGTCAATCAGTGTTTTATATATTGTCTGATTTGACATTCAAAACATTATGCTAAGTTTAAGACACTGTTATTGATCAATTTATGAATATTGGATTTGATATTGGTATACTATGGATACATAAATATTTTGGTATTTAAAAATAGTATTCTAGCACCGATTCTATACATAATAATAGTGCATAGATGGGGTCAGAAAATAATTTAATAACTTAGCCTTGATTGTATAAAGTAGGTTTGGTTTGGATTTTAATAGAATTGTAGTTAGGAGGAGTACTGTCGAGTAATACTAAGAGTATTATTCTGAGACAATAATATATTATAACTATAGATACGTTACTAGTTTACTACACAACATAAAAAAGTGAGCGAAACGCGAGTACATTAGCATTAGAATATCAATTGCTACGCCGCGCGAAAGTATCTGGGGTCAACAAACACCAATTGGTTGCTTTTGTATGTTTCAAGTTTTACTCGCTAGTAACTATCTTTACTTATTATATCAATGTTTTGAGAGCAAAGATTAGACTTTGATATAAAACTTTTTAACTTATTTCTTTAGGCTTATTTATCTTTCTGAAGGTTCTGTTACGGGTCACACATTTTACAAAATACATTGTTTTACAAGATATCTTGAAGATATAAAAATTACGCCTTTGAAACTATTTTACGGGAAGTGTAATACACATATCTTTATTATTATTATGCAAATACGTTCTTGTACTAAGGCTGCGGACAATTATAAGCGGAAAGTGTAGAAAGAGCGAGTGTGTTTAGTTGTGGAACGGAGACAATTGTTTAAGGATTCGTTGTAGCTAATTGTAAGTTATTTTATGCTCATCAAGGCTCTGTGACTAAGAATCACTGCTTATTGCAAGTATTTAGGAGTCGGGCTTTATTTAAGAGTTTAATATAATATTTTGTTTAATGATATTGAAAACAATGACACATCTAAGCGCTGTGAATTAGTTTCGATGTAATCATTATTAAAAGTATTACTAGATTATAAATTGTATAAAAGGTGTTTAATTAAAGTATTTAAGTACAAAAACGAATAAATTTATAAAATAATGTTTTATTGTAATGTTTTTTAATAAATCATACCATTAAGGTGGTGCAATGTTACATGTAAATGTTCGATAAAATTATATTTTATTTTACTACTACAAAAAGGAGGATATTTATTTTCTAGTTGTTTTGTAACATAAAGTAAGATGGTGCATTCATATTGCAGAGATTGCAGTAATGACTTCATATTAAGATTTTAAGATTTTAAGATAAGATTACTTCATACTAACTTTTTTAACAACGTAACATTTTACAAATGCAGTATGAAGATCTTGTAGCGACCTCCCGCTACTCGTCAAGAGATGGCGCCACGAGTATTCTGAATCACGCTATTGAAGTTTTCTAAATATCTGGCATATATACAAGCTCCGAACTGAGACTGTTGGAGCACAGCCGCTCCCCGGGCATGATCACCTAGCCCGGCGGGAGATCTCCCTTTGCCAAAATCTTATGAATAATAACGAATCTGTAATTGATATCAAAGGAGGATCAAAGCCTATTTTAGCTCGGAGCAGTGACTATGGAATAATAAGCTCGGATACTTACTACTGTTTTCAACTGTTTTAGCGACTTCCCAAAGAAGAGAGGTTATCTATTCGACGCGTATTTTTCAATACAGTACACATTGTTTTTGATACATAAAAATGATAAAGGTAAGGGTATTATTCTTTCGCATTTTATTGAATTGTACAATCATTTTCTGTAAGTTTTATAAATATTTGTCTATGTATAAAATGTGTTATGTTTAATACAGCTTAATTAATAAATATATATTTGTTTTATTTTCATTTCCATACGTTATGTTATTAGGTTCCTGATGAAACATATTTCTAATTATAAATACATTTTTATAATATAGAAGTAGCAGACGGGAGTGCAGTCGACCTGTTGGTAAGTGGCTATTACCGCCCACAGACTACTGTAATCGACCCTAGATAAGATTCTTCCATTAGATAAGGTTCCTTCCTATCTGAGGTTGGCCACAGAAGCCCCGCTAACCCTGATAATTAAGCTGGAATGCCTCGAAAAAGTATTTCTCTCTTACCACACCCTTCAAACCAGAACACAGCGCTTAATACTGCTGTTATTAGGTAGAAACAGGTGTGGCGATGGAGCTGCCGGAATCGAACCATAAAGGGTTCTACCACCTTTAGATTATAACTATTTATTTAATAATTATTTGTTTTGTAATTAAATAGATTTGTATCTCAACTTTAATGTTATTAATATGTCTTAAGGCAAAGTAGAGAAGTAATAATTCATAATTTTCCTGTTTAGGAAATAGTTTAAATGGCAAATTAAATTATTATTTAACCACGATTACTCCCATCAGTATTTTCCTAGTATAATTATTATAAAATAGAATAAAATGATCCATTTTAATACAATGAATCTAAGGAACAATACATAGAAACTATTTATATAGGTATTTATAATTATTATCTATTACCTATATATTATATTTCTGGTTTTTAACACTACTTACGCTAACTTAAAAAAGAGGTCTAAAATAAAAGCGAATTCTAAATATTTTCTATTTTTAAGTTTATAAAATTCTTCAACATGGCCTTCAATCTGTGAGTTTATCATTGCTTTTAAGTTACTATATTCCATGAATTGTATATCTATTGTCAAGGTCTAAGGTTTAGATAACAGAAATATAATTGTTATGATAACATGCTAATCACATAACAGAATGTTTAGGAGACGCTTAGAAATAAATTTGTAATATCGAAAATTACCAAATATTTTATTAATTTACATAAATACAAAGTTTGAAAAAAAATACAACTAGTCCTAAATATTTTTAACAGAATTTGTTATCTTTTAAAAAATGGCGTTCGGAAGTGTCGTTTTGGTATCCGTTGGTACGACTTCTGTATATTTTAGATACTACGACAGCATTGTAATGTTTTATTATAATAAGCTAAGTTATATAATTTGATGCGATGGCCTGAGATTAATGTGATCATACATTTTCCTTGTACCGAGAGTTACGGTGTTATTAATCGGCATTATTTATTATGTGATGAGATATAAAGTTGGTATAATCCTGGTTCGACTCCGAATACACTATCGCTAGATCTATTTCTCTCTAATAGCAATAAGTAGCTTAGTGTGCTGCTGTGTTTTGGTTTATAGGGCATGGTAAAGATGTCCCTGTAGTTCCAGGACTAGAATAGGGCTACGGTATCCCCTGCATGTCGTAAGAGGCGACTAAAAGGGGCTTCCGGGGTTGCGGGCGGCAAGAGTGGGAGCTCGAACCGCCCGGCCAGCGGCACCGGGAAGGACGGCGGTATGTGTGGTCGCATACCGTCGTGCCCACCAGACGGTGTGGCGAGCGTCAAGCTCACCTGGGCGGAGCAAGATGGGGCAACACGCTAAGAGGACTCCGGTTGCGTTCCTTTGGAGATCCCGGAGTCCTCTACGCAGGGCCGAGGACGGCCACCGGGGGGGTTTTATTGCGGTAAGTATCCCACAAAACCCCGTACCGCTCTCACGGCATAGGGTACCTTTTGAAGGTTTCCCCCTCGTAAACAAAAAAAAAGAAAAGGGTATGGTAAAGAAGAGACACTTATTTAATGCGTTCTAGCTTGAGTCATATAGGGCATCTATGACTCACGCATTTCTGACATTACGTAGTCTCTAGTCCTATCTGGGGTTGGTTATAGATGTCCACAGGCTGCAGTTACCACTTACCATCAAATGAACTGCATATTCGTGTGTTCTAAAGCTCTTCTAAGGCTTTTCCTAAGGAGACCACGAAGGGTTCGACATTAGAGAAGAATCCATTTTTTAAGTGTATAAAACGGGATTATTATTACTAACTGTCGTGTTTTTATAATAATCAAGCAGAATGAAGTACAAACTCCAAGTCTTTACGGTCCATTTTCAGGGCAAAGTGAATATCCGGAGCGAAGCAGCGCTTCTCCGACGCTTCCTGTGGAATATTGGAGAAACGTTTAGCGAAATTACTGAGTTAAAACTCTTGCTTCTAACTTTGTATTTGGATTATAAGTATTAAATGATGTACAAAGTTTACCAGTCGGTCTGTCGGCAGTTGAGCAGCTGGCAGTTGACTGTTTTTGTAAATATACAAAAAAATCGAAATTTGTAAACTATGTAACTCATTTATATAATATTTTTTGGAATCTTTAAATCCAAAAAAATTAAATTCTAAATTGTATATATGTACATGTGTTTTGAGAAGCTAGGCAGAAGGCTATGTGTTTAGTTTTTCGTTGTGTTCCTGTGTTTCAAGGCATACCTATTAAGCTTTTGGCTGCTGTTAGTTTTGTAAGATAGAAGCCTGTAAACTTACACATACACATACAATTTTAAGTTACACTTAGCAGTCTCTTTGAAGAATCAAACTAGCTTATAAACTTTCTGCATGATGATAATGTCTGCAAAAATTCGTGAAGAAAGAATAAGAAACTTAAAACATAACTAATGTAAATCAAGGTATCGTGGATAATTTACATAATTGAAAATGCAAGTATGAAACAGACATTTAGGCCTCACCCTCGGTAGATAAATCTTTTGTAAAGAACTCAACTGAGTCTTGAATACTGATAAACCATCTTTCAGGTAACACAGGAGTCGGCAACCTGCGGCTCTTTCTATGTGAAGCTGCGGCGATTTAGTTCCATATACAAATATGATTTAATCTATTAAAAAAAATCGTACATTTTTTATTAGGTTTATATTTTCTATTTAATAACTATGTAAAGCTTTTTTGATAATTGTTTTTATTGAATTATATGTTAGTGTTGTAAGTAAATGTAAAATTGTTTTAATTACACGCTTTTTATTAGCTTCACCTGTATGTTTGTATGTTTGTTTGTATGTTTGTAACCGACTTCTTTGGGCGCGATTTTGACCCACTTTAAACGGCCAGATTTCGTTCAAACTTTGTAGATTTATTGAGGACCGATGAAAATACACGATTTTAATAATTTTGTACCATTGTCCTTATCAATATCCTCAGGATTAACGATTTTCGAGGCGAGAGAAAGCGCCTTATGGAGCGTTCAGGCAAAGTTACTAGATTGATTTTTAGCTTTGGAAAATAATAATATTATTTCCCTATAACTCAAATGTACTGAAACATATGTATAATGCCATCTTGTAGAATGATTTTTAGGATTCCGTACTCAAAGGATAAAACGAAACCCTCCGCTGTCTGTTCTTGAGTCACAGGGCTTTATCTCTTAAACCGTAATAGATAGACACTTGATTTTTTTACAAACGATGCATGATGGTGGTCGCTATAACAACAAATACTAAAAATAATAAAATAAATATAGTTTAAAAAACTAAAAAACACGCTTTTATGTTAAAATCAACTAAAAAGCAAAAAATAATCTTCAATCTAGGAATCAATTAAGGAACAGTAAATAGTATAATTGTGGAAAAAGTGTGGGGCGCTTTTCGAACCTGATAAATGGAGCACCCCACGCTTTTTCCACAATGATACTATTTACTGTTCCTTAATTGATTCCTAGATTGAAGATTATTTTTTGCTTTTTAGTTGATTTTAACATAAAAGCGTGTTTTTTAGTTTTTTAAACTATATTTATTTTTTATTTAAATAAAAAGTGATTATGTAATAAAACCATAAACATAATATACATAATTTGTTGTAAATAAACACTACTTATGTATGGAGAAAAAATATATTTCTTATGAATAAAAAATATTATTGTTTTTATGTAAAAAAACTATTTATGCAAGTACAGGTGAGAAAAAAAATTGTGGCGCTTTAAAAATTTTTAAATTTTGTGATTGTTATTTTAGGTTCTTCCAACTTAAAAGGTTGCCGACGCCTGACTGTTAACACGATAAAACTCCGGTAAGCATTTTTCCAATACTTCTATTGCGGAAGCTCGTCAGATGGAGTGGAGGCTTCTACGCTCAGGAAATTCACTTTGCCTTCGTGTAATGTTCAGACTTTAGTCTGTATTTGTTTTTAATACTTCTGCATTAGTGTGTATACACATACATATATACACGAATTTTAATAATACATGCATTTAGCTTTTTTACATATAGGAGTGGTAGACGAGCATGCTGTCCACCTGATGGTAAGTAGCTACTGCCGCCCATAAAAATCTGTAATCAAACCCAGTTAGGGTTGGATTCCTACCTGAGGTTGGCTACAGATGCGCCACTACTCCCGAGGTCTAAACTGGAAAGCCCTAGGCTTTCCAGGACCTGTAACTTTTTTTTTGCTTATTAGGAAGCATGATATCTGCCAAGTAGCTTCCATCAGCGTTGATTCAAATTTGCAACCCTTTTTATCATATTTTTCTCGACTTTCCTTGAGATTTCCGCCGGTAACACTTCGCATTCCAGTCGAATATTGTTCTTAAGAGCTGCGTTTGACCCGTGACTTCAAGTAGTCCCAAAGAAAGAAGTCTGGTATGGTTAAATAGAGCGATCTTGCTGGCCAAGCCTAATTGCCAAAACGGGAGATTACGCAACCAGGAAACGTTTCCATCACAATATCGATTGTGGCTCATGCTGTATGTGCGATTGCGCTGTCTTGTTGAAACCACATGTTCATCAAGCCCTGATCATCCAATTCCGATAGAAAAAAATCGTTTATCATGACCCTTTAGCGTTCGCCAGTAACATTCACTGTATGTATAGCCGATGGCGTCCCCAAAAGAATACGGCAATCACTCCTCCCGGATGAACGGCGCACCAGATAGTGATAGTTTAAGTGAATGTAATGACTCAAGAACAGCAACAAACCTTAGACAATCGCAGCTGTTAAGGAGAGTAATCGACTGGAATGCGAAGTATTATCGGCGGAAATCTTAAGGAAAGTCGTCGAAAACCAGGCGCAAATTTGTGTCAACTATGGTGGAAGACACTTGACAGATATCATATTTATGATTGGAAAAAAAAGTTACAGGTCTTGGTAAAAAATTCTATTAGGTACTCAAAATCCCTTTTTTTATTCAGTACAAAAGTTATTCAAAAACAAAATAGGGTGATTAATTTTGCGCCACCCTATACAACCATTAAACTTACCCCCACTTACCATCAAGTGTATTGCGTGGTCATTTGCCACTTTCATAACGACACGCAATTATTTATATCATTTTAGTTACATAAACCAAATTATTTTCAATATTTTCTTTAGTCTTGTAATATGAAACATTACAATATTTTATCTTAATTCTTAGAGGGACGAGTACGAGTGTAACTGTGAAAGTTACCATATTTGACGACTGTGTTGATTTAAATTTATTTTGCTACTTTTTTACCGATTTAAAAAAAAAATAAGGTTTCCAATTCATCGAAATCGTTTTAGTTATTTCATTCTAGAATAAATTAACCTATTCCCTGAATACTAAAGTTGATATCGGTCCGTTTCATATTATTTTTATCGCCCCATAGTATTTTTGCCTGACCACACTCTAGATTTCAATATATTTTCGTCACAAAATATTCCTTCATCACGATTATCATTAACCCATTACTGTTTCACTGCTGGGCACGGGTCTAATCACAAAATGAGAAGGCCTAGGCCATAGTTCACCGCGCTGGCCAAGTGCGTATTGGTAGACTTCACATACCTTTGAGATTTTTTTGTATAAATCTCTCAGGTATGTATGTTCCTCGCAATGTTTTCCTTCGCCGTTTAAGCAAGTGCTAATTAATTTCTAATACGCACATAATTTTGAAAAATCCGAGGTGCATGTCTTGGATTTAAACTTTGGACCCCTCGATCGAGAGGCCGAGTTTCTTAACCACTAGGCTATCCCTACAAGATTCTTCACACTTCGCAAAATACAGATGAAACAAAGATGCAATAAACAGAATAAGAAACTATATGTCATCATGTCATATGTCTCATCACACTACTCCTCATTAGCCGTCACACTTTCTACTTACTTGGATCTCTTGCTAAAATAGACGTTGCAATTCCTCATTAACATTATTAGCCGAGCTCCAAGAATTTGCTTGTTTACTCAAGAATTAGTAAGAATACAGGCGCTGCAGTGTTTTGAAAAGCAGATCTAACTAAGTTACCCGTATTTGTTCGGTTGTCTCGGGTCTATGTTATCTGTGTTGACTTTAGCCCCTCGGACACACGGACCTTGAGATTGTAAAACAAAACGCTCGCTAGATAGCAAAGTAACTGTTGGTTTGTTAAATAAATGATTTGGAAGTGGATTCGTTTAGGCAATGATTAAACGATGAGAAAATATCTGTTGTAAGTCTACATACATGTACTTGTTTCATAAGATAGATTTATGATATGCATAGAATACGACATGTAGAGTAAGATAGTACAGACTGTTTCTATGTACTAATTATATTGGTATTTCTTATTAATAGGAATATTTCGTGATTTTGGTCGACCCCGGGATCGAATATAAAATCCGGTATTACTTGTATGATATGGTCATAATATAATATTTTACCACGATATGCAAATAATTTAGGACGAGAGTTTGCTTAATTTAGTTCAATAATTAGGTTATAGAGCCGTTAATGCAAAATGTTTGATTTGATATCTAATAACTCTTATAATAACTATTATGAACCTTATTTCATTTACGCCTTGCAAGTTTTCTTGTCATACTCGTATATGCCTGTCCATTTCCCATTTTAGATCTTTTTCTGCACCCTTACCATGAGTTTTCAAAACATCCCACAATTTCACGTTACGTTTACTCAATCCATTATTCTGTTCCGTTTGCTTAGTAGACTGAGTAAACGAGACAATAAGTAAGTGCTCAACTATTTTTGTCTACCTCACATGTTCGCAAAAAAGAGAGACAAAACATGAAGCGCCATTTTGTCAATTAAGACATTTAATGTTACGGTACTGACACTATAGTTCTGATATAATCCGCTAGAGGCGCTGATTGGAAATTGTATGGGCAAATACGTAAACAAATACCAAAACAGTCATCTTTATCAAAACGCAGAAACTCATGGTAACGCTGTTTATCCACCAACCACGATACCGAGCCGATACCGATAATTAATGACGGCGCCGAAGTAGCGTACATACATTTGCTATAGCAGCTTGTCCACCCAACGTCCGTCACCCGAGCACAGTCATCCCATAGTAAATGTATGTGTACGCTACTTCGGCGCCGTGATTAATTATCGGTATCGGCTCGGTGACGGTGCAGTGGACAACAGCCTAAGGGTACTGATCCGATTTATCCTGGGTGTCTGTGTGTAGCTAGTTATTTGTGTCAAGACGACGCTCGCAATTATCGAAGCGGGAATAATAGTGTCACTGTCGTTCTACGTGTAACTACTGAGATGTTACGCATTTGTTTAATCCTCGGTAAGTTTGACAGCTTTAGTTTTAATTGTTAGGGAGTCAGTGAGACTTGTTATGAAAATGTAGCTAAGAATATGAAACCACTGGGTGTTAAGTGAGTGAGCTTACCGGTATAAGTTGATCGTACTCGTTTGTGGTTATTTAATCAAAGTGAAAAGAGTGGTATATTATACGGATACTAGCTGACCCGGCAAACGTTGTGTTACCATATAAATAAAAAAATGTTAAGTGTGAACAACCATTATCACTTAGGGGTATGGAAAATAGATAGTAGCCGATTCTCACACCTACTGAATATGCATATAAATTTTGGTGAAAATCGGTAAAGCCGTTTCGGTGGAGTACCGTAACTAACATTGTGACACGAGAATTTTATATACTGATATACTATTGGTTAAAATTTGGCCACTATATCAGGGGGTGTTACTTTACTTCTGAAAGATATATGCGCATTAAAATACTGAATTATTACTTGTTATGGAACGGAGATGGAAAACATCTCGAACAAAATCTATGCGCCTGAAAGTTTTCAAAAAAATCTATAGGGCGTGTAAAGTCTATCAATTCGGACTTGGTCAACCCGATGCGGCTAAATGTGCTATGATTGCCTCTAAAGACTGGGTTGGAAATACTCGTGTAAGAAGACTTATACATATGGAGACTCATATGCACAATCCAAAACACAGAGTTGACACCACACAGATATTGACATCGAAATTGATCTGGGCGTGGGGTGTAGTAACTATAAGTTTTCTAGCTCAATTAGAGTAAGATTGTTTCAAAAAAATGTGGCAAATATGACTGCGTGTAATTCACCGGTTCTTCTTCATAAATGTAACGTTGCGAAGTGGTGGTAGATAAGGACGTTTAATAAATATAGTTCAAAAACTAAAAAACACGCTTTTATGATAAAATCAACTAAAAAGCTTTCGGTATTCTATTTCATTCTTTCATACATGCAGGGTAAGATAAGGATGTATGTTGATCTCTTTCTAATGAAAAACGGAGTTACTCATTGACAAACATACAAGTGAAGGTAATGTAAAGCGTGTAAAAAGAGTTATTCCAGATATTTGAAAAATCCTTTATTTTTTACCCAGCTGCCAAGGACGGGTTATTAAAAAATGATTTTATTAAATAGATAAACTACGAAAAACATTATAATTTTTCATATTAAATTAAAATACATACCTACCAAACTGCTATCACAAAAAGGTCGGTAAACTACGTAGTATAACATAACGAGGGGCACTGAAAGGGAGCCCTCAAAAGGGCCCGTTACGGTGAAGTGTCCCTTTGCATGTGCGCCATTGTTGAACTGATAAGCCCTTGAATACGGAGTTCCTTTGATATACTGAAAGATGTGTTATAATACTAATATAGCTCTCACGGTATAGTGTTGTGTAGGGACAATGTTATGAGTTTGAAAGGTAGAATGGGTAGTATGGGAGGTACTACTGCCATATCTAGAGTGATGCAGTTACGTTAGGTGGAAGGGTATGAATGCCGAGGGTTAAATATGAGGGATCCTTTCGTTCTCAGTTTTGCAGTGCAGTGATAGCCTAGTGGTTAAGAAACTCGACCTCTTGATCGAGGGGTCCGAGGTTTAAATCCCAGGCACGCACCTCTGATTTTTCAAAGTTATGTGCGTATTAGAAATTAATTATCACTTGCTTAAACGGCGTAGGAAAACATCGAGAGGAAACCTGCGTACCTGAAAGATTTATAAAAAATCTCAAAGGTATTTACGTGAAGTCCACCAATACGCACTTGGCCAGTGCGGTGGATTATGGCCTAATCCTTCTCACTCCGAGAGGAGACCTGTACCCAGCAGTGGGACAGTCATGCGTTAATGATAATTTCGTTCTCAGTTAGTCATTTCAAAGTATTTAGAACTCTTTGTGGTTCGACTCCGGTGACACCTTCACCAGCTATCTCTGCCTATTAATAGTAGTGTTAAGCGTTACTGTATCTCGCTTTGAAGGGTGTGGTAACGGAATAAATGTTAAGTTAATTAATACTAAGATTTGTCTCTCAACATAGTGATTCAATCTTCATAAAATTTGCTCTCTCAATCCAGCGGTCAGAGGTACGAATATTTCGAATGCCCGGAACATTTGTTGCATATAGTTACCCATGTGTGCTTTAGAAATTAATTATCACTTGCTTTAACGGTGAAGAAAAATCTTAGGAATCCTTTAGATTTGAGAGTTCTTTACAAAATGTGCTCGAAGGCGTGTGAAGTCTACCAATCCACACTTAACCATTGCGTTAGATTTTGGACAAAATTCTACTCACTCTGAAAGGAGACCCGTGCCTAATAATGGTGCAGTAATTAACGACGAAACTTTCTATTGCTTCCAGTGTCAGCTCTAGCTCTCTCTCGCGGTGAGACCGGCTCGTGTCCTCCGACACTCTCTGTTGACATATGTGACGCGGCGTGCGGGCCTAACGTACAGTGTGGCGGCAAGCAGATATGCTGCCCCACGGCCTGCGGCGGCGCTATGTGCGTCGACCCTATGACGAAACGGCACTTTGTTAACTTAGGTGAGGTTTGTAATAAGTAAAGATGGTATAATCAGTATAATTGTACCAGGCAGTTACCACTGCTAAACCTGTTTCTTGTTTAAAGGTAACCCTGAAATTTTCCAAAAAAATTGAAATTCTATCAGCTGTCATTATAGCCAGGCAGCTAAATTTTCATATTATGGTGTTTTTATAGAAGTAGGTTAAAAGAGTATGTGGGCCATTGGGATAAGTGGCCACCCCACTACCATGGACATTTATAATTAAACCTAGATAAAATTGAATCCACCCTGAGGTCGACAGGTGCGTTGCTAACTTGCTACTACCAAGGACTACGTTGGAATGTCTCGGATAAGTATGTCTCTCTTATCACACCCTACAAACCAGAACATAGCAGCGCTTAACACTGCTGTTATGAGGTCCAAATAGGTGTGGCGGTGTCGAACCACAAAGTGTTTTACCACCTTCATACTTACATAACTCATTAAGGATGGAAGGAACGTCGTGCGCATTGTTCTAACCATTACTAATGAAGCGTTAAGGAAGTTTATCGCAAAGCATATCAATTTTAAGGAATATCATTAAAAGATTACGCTCTGTAGTTTTGGGAATACGTTTATAAAGGTCTAAGTGCTTTAGTTTTTTAGACTTGTTTTTCCTGTGGTTATTATCGTTAGTTGCATAAAACCTTTATCTGAAATCTTAAGATTGATTACTGGGTTTTTACATCAAGGATAATAAAAACATAAAAAATGTATGTAACAGGCAAACGATTCCGTAAAAGTTTATTGAAATACAAATCATTATGATAACAATTCGCATGTTTATTAATATGTTTCTTATTTGATTAATAAGTAGAGAAAGGGGTAATCATTAATTGAGAATAACTATTACAAATTTTAGATATCAATGAAATACTTTGATAGAAAAAAGCGAAATTATTTTTAAACATATTACGTAAAAAATATCGTAAATATATGCATTTTATTTAAAGCTGGTGTTTTTCAGTGTAGGCTGTAGAGTGCTAATAATAATCGGTCGGTCGTCTGAACTATCCCTAGAAAAGAGAGACAGGTGCCTGGGATTTGAACTTCGGACCCCCAGAATAAGAACCGAATTTCAACAATAAATATATAGAAATATATGGAAACAGACATATAGAAATAGGAAATCAATCACACCTTGATACACACAAAATATAAATGTTGATGACTATTGGAGATGATCGTGTAAGACAGTAACACGTCATTTATGTGTTTAAAATAAACACTTTGAATTTATTTATAGTAGTCTCTTTGTGAATAAAGTATCAGAGGATAATAACAAATATTATTTTAAAACCAATGACGCAGCTATTCATTTTATTTTTATTCTTTCGACAGTTGTGTAAATGAAATATTATATTTAACAAAAAATATTATTTTTTCCAGATGTTGTCATCATCACGTGGGAAGTAGACTTGACTTAAATTTTATAATAAATATAGCAGAATATTTGCTTACCTTTTAATATTACTTTTGACCATATTAATGAGATTTTTGTACGCACTTATGATTACTGCGAATAAAGTAAATGAATGACATTTATTTAAAATCAATATTTTAACTGAGTTCAGTTACAAAGGTATTGCTACCTTTGGGGACTGAGCTAGAATGTGACTGATCTAACACTGGGAACACTATGTGGTAGTTAGAAGTCTTCTTCGATTTGTAGGCACACTATAAATTGGTGTGTTATATGTCGTTACTGGAAAGGCTAAAAGTCTGTCACGCAAAAAAGACCTTTTGCGTGTTAGACTTTTAGCTTTGCTTTGACGATCCGCGTGGCAGAGCAGTCACCATACCGGTGTAACGCACAAAGGGTTCCGGGTTCGATCTCCGTCCAGACAGATATCTGAGTGATGAATTTAGATATCTGTTCTAGGTCTGGGTGTTTGTGTATTTGTCTTTGTGTATGTCCTTAGCACCCATGATGCAGAATCCTAGTGTGAGGCTGTGAGTGTAGAAAGCGTTTAAGATTGATGTGGTTCCGGCATCCGGGAGTAGTTTAAGAAAAAATATTGTAAGACTACTTATAAGTGGAAGGCCTGTACAAAATATATTTAATTTCATTTTGTTTGTTCAAATTTCACATAGCTACTTTTAACTACATGATTCTGTTTTTACAGTGAAAGATGGCAGGTGTCCAGAATATCCTCGGGGTCCATGGGTCTGCAGCCACACATGCACAGGCGACTCCGACTGTCCCAGGAAGCTGAAATGCTGCCCCAACAGATGTGGCGCGCTCACCTGCCAGAAACCAGAAGCGGAGGAACCATCGCCACCGGTTTATTGACATTACCCCATCTAGTAGCAAGTAGAAATATCAGAAAAGAGAAGAAGAGAAGATATATCGGAGTACAAAAGATTTAATGATAATTAGAACTTGCCTTTTTGAGAGTGTGGTCAAATATTGCAACTGAATTTTAAACAGTTATAGTCCGCGCCAAACTTCTAGTCCTCTCTGAAGTTGTTGCGCACAGGCTTAATTAGCATATACTCTGTAACGTAAGGGCACACTAACTGCGTACCCGTGGGCGAGAGAAGGCAGCGGCCGGGTGCCGGGGGGGGGGAGTCCCGTGCTGTCTTCGTCCCGCTAATATCTACAATTTGCTGTTGCGACGTGACTCGTTTCTATATTCGGAGCAGACTAGCAGTTTTGCGCGGACTCTAACAGTTAACCAATACCGATTGAGCTCATATTGCGCACACAAGTTCCGTTAGGACGATAATGCATGATAAGCATAGTGGTTTTATTCTGAATCCAATATGGCGGACACCTCACAATTGCGGACCAATTTATTATGTATCTCCATGATATGGGTCTCAAATGAAAGATTTTTATGAGAACAATAAGTAAAACCTTTTAATACTTGAAGACCTTTTTATATAAGAAAAACAAGCGCAATCGTAACATTAATTAGAAATATATATTTATTCCTGTTTCTAATTGTATTTCTAGAATAAAATAAAGTTATTAACAGCTGTTTTCACATTATTTATATTAGGGAGATAACATACTAGCGACTAAGCTAATACACGAGCGACAGCCCGTGCTGTCGACTATCGTTGACTGTCTAGCAGTGCTACTGTCTTGCAATAGCTTGAGGTGTTCAGCGAACGTCAGCGATGGTCATTGGCAGTCGAAGTCTGTCAGCGACCTACAACAAAACATAATCGCTGTTTTACGACAGTGTTTTGTATATGGTCGCCCGGTCGGATAGGCGGCGACCGTCCGCGACAATCGTCGGCGGGGGCTGTCACTCGTATGGTAGAGCTCTAAGAATAATTTATTAAGGTGTTCATGTATCTATGTTCATGCTAATAAAATTATGCTCACAATTCGGAAATAAAAGGTCTTTTGCCGACCATGGTTGTTTTTGTTTTTTTTTTTAATGTAAGTAGGTACGAGGTTTTTGTTATTTTGTGATATAAAATAAAGAATATGAATACGAAAATCTCTCATTACTTTGAATTATACATTCTCGAAATTTTAATTTATCATTAATTACTTACAGAAAAATTAAAGTACAAAATATATTTTACTTAACATGACACATGATCACATTTTCGAAATACCGAAGTAAGATACTGGTTTTTTATTTCGGTTAATCGAAACCCACATGAGCAATAATGAGCATAAATTAACTTACAAAAATAATTAAATTGTTAAAAATGTTGACGGACGAGGTAACAACTTTATCTTTTCTTGTCTTTATACTCGTTAAAAGAAAACTGGTCTGAGAAATGATAAGTGAATAAATAAAGTCAGTAATTATGTATTTCCTTTAGAAAATAACTTGAGTGATATGAAATAAATGTTACCTTGAGATAAAATGTATTTTGAATTAATGTTGTTGTTAATTAAAAAAAATATTTCTTTATTTAAGGTTCACCAACGTAGTATACACTTATATAAATTACATTGCAAACGTTTAGATAAATAAGTCGCGTAACCACAGTTATAGGTAATCTCGGCATTAACAGAATTGACGCTCTAATAAATTAAAATATAATTAAAGTATGATTACAATTTATATTAAATATAAGATAAGAATATACATTATACAATTTTATACAATAACTAAGAATATATTGATAAATTAAATATATTGAAATTTAAATTAAATTTAAAATTAATACCTTGGAATTAAATTAATGTTAGTAATAAATTTATTTTATTTTGACAATATCCATGTTATACTCTTCAACTCTTTACTGCTCTCCTGGTCACATCTCAGACGTAGAGAAAGAAATAGAAAGGCAGATTTCATAACATACTTCTAAGACTCTTAACTTATTTGAGGTTGAGATGTTCATGGCCGGCAGTAGCGATTTACCATGAGGGGGACTGCATGCTGGTCTTCTACTCCTATATTTAAAAAATAAAAGTTATATCTGTAGTGCATTCTTGTTTGCTAGTTCTGTAGTATAATAATATATCAACTCCAATCCTTATCCCTCACATAAAGTGTCACTTCATCTTTTAAATTAATTACTTTTTAATCACATAAACCTCACGCATCAGAGAAATAGAAGGCTTAGGTCATTGTCCACCGCGTTAGCCAAGTGTGTATTGGAAGACTTTACATACATTAGAGAACTTTTTTAAGATTCCTAAGGTAAGTAGGTTACCTTACGTTGCTAATTATTTTTTAATACGCAAATAACCACAAGTGATAATTAATTTCTAATACGCACATAACTTTCAAAAATCAGAGGTGCGTGTCTGGGTTTGAACCTCGGACCCCAATCGACAGGCCGAGTTTCATCCACAAGGCTACTGACTTCTTCATTCATACTAAACAACTAAGCATACAAGATGTTGTTCGTTTTGATTTCTGTATAAAAGCCGCGATGTTGGTCAGAGAAGGTCATTCGTTAAGGATAACGTTAGGATAACGGTATCCTAAGCTACTTATAATATTTGTATAATACTTGTAACATTCGCAATGTCTCGTCGTTTCCTCTTCGTGCTTGGTGAGTTTACTTTAGTTTTTGTCTTATTTTTATTTTTTATTACCCGTAGGAACATTACTATCGGTAATGTGTGAAATCTATGGTTTAACTTGTATCATTACTTGTTATCCGCTGCTGGGTACAAGCCTCCTTTGAGAATGAGAGCGTTTAAGGTTGGCTAATTGAAATTGGTAGATTTCACATAGTTGAATTGGGGCTCTTCAGAAAGAGCTCTCCTCCAAAGCCGGCAATGCATTGGCGATTCTTCTTGTGTTGCAAATGTCCATAGGCACTTGAAATAAATAAATAAATAAATAAATGAGTCACTTGAAATATTCACAGAATATGTTTAATGGTGGCCGTTATAAGAATACCAAAAATACCAACAACAAATACTAAAAATAAAAAAAAAACTTCATAATAAATGGGTGTTGCCACACAAGAATGTGCTATTTATCGGCGGTTTTCGATGTATCTAAAACACCGTAAGAGACAGTTGATTTTTTTATGGTTTCTATGAAAAAAGATAATAAAAATAAAAAGCTGAGCTTTGGTGGTACGGAATCGAACTTGACCAATTATTTAAATTAGTTTGGCGACATCGCCTCCACAGTGAAATCACGAAGAGTTATACCTTAAAATTTTGTAGTCTCACATCATCATCAACCCATTAACGTCCCACTGCTGGGCACGGGTCTCCTCTCATTATGAGAAGGATTAGGCCATAGTCCACCGCGGTGGCCAAGTGCGTATTGGTAGACTTCACATACCTTTGAGTATTTTTTTTATAAATCTCTCAGGTATGCAGGTTTCCTCAGTGATAATTAATAACTTTGAAAAATCAGAGGTGGGATTTGACCCCTCGATCGAGAGGCTGAGTTTCTTAACCACTAGGCTATCACTACACTTTTTAGTCTCATATGTATGTACTTAATTAGTTTTTATTTCCACAGTTCTCGCCATCGTGCTGTCATGCTTCCAGGAAGCCGCAGGCCAGAGTAGAGGTATCCATTAAATCTAGATTCTTACGGTTGATATAAAACTTCTTTCCTACATCTGATATTTGCACCGTGCCTCGTATTGAGAAGGAATTTCTTTTCTTAGGCTCCCCCTAGACGTACAACAACATTGTACAATAGTTTTTATTGTACAAAGAGATTCAAAGACGCTCTGAATACAAACGAGTAACTATATTGCGCAATAATACGAATAACACGATACAATTGATTGAGAGTAGTAAAAATA
The DNA here is from genome assembly GCF_041222505.1 of Epargyreus clarus. Lineage (NCBI taxonomy): Eukaryota > Metazoa > Arthropoda > Insecta > Lepidoptera > Hesperiidae > Epargyreus > Epargyreus clarus. Next base: position 14,658,265 of record NW_027332227.1, on the reverse strand, counting down.
TTGCGCAATACTGATGCTACACGCTGCAATGGAAAAATATGGTGTAATAAAAATTAAACTCACTCAAACTTTCGGTCAATCATTGCGCAAAAGGCTATTTGACACTTTGTGTGTTTATGGTATACCGCCGTATGTAGTTAAAGATTGTCGCTCAGTGTTTTTAGAACCGTTACAATACATATTTAATTTGTGCATTAAGAACTGTTCCTATCCCGATGTTTGGAAGGTCACACGAGTTGTACCAGTACAAAAGAATAATTTCGGTTCAGATGTAAGTGACTACAGACCGGTGGCTGTATTATCAGTGTTCGGCAAATTGTTTGAGTCAGTATTGCATCAGTTGATAAGTGTCCAGGTTGAAAGTCAATTATCAGATGCGCAACATGGCTTTAGAGTCGGTTGTTCCACGACTAGTAATTTATTATCTTTTTACTCATACACTGCTAAGGCAGTTGATGAAGGTTGCCAGGTTGACACTGCATATTTTGATTTTCGGAAGGCGTTTGATACGGTTGAAAACGACATCCTTCTCCGTAAGTTTTCTGCTGCCGGATTTACTCCTGCCTTACTAAGTTTTTTCTCCTGCTACCTCCGAAACCGGAGGCAGTATGTGCAGTACAATGGATTTATCTCTGAACCGTATTATACGTTTTCCGGAATAAGCCAGGGTTCGAATTTGGGTCCTTTGACATTTTTCATTTTTATAAACGATTTGCCGGACACAGTTAGTACGGCTCGCTGTCTGTTATTTGCAGATGATCTGAAATTATTTTTTAAAGTCAGGAGTGCATCTGACTGTATTGTGTTGCAAAAAGACATACAAAATATCAGCAAATGGAGTGAACGTAACAAGTTAATGTTTAACGAAGCTAAGTGTTCTGTAATGTCTTATACTCGGGCCCATAATCCTATTGAATACAAATATCAGTTAGGTGAGGTAGTCCTAGAAAGAAAGGTAGCAGTCAAGGACTTAGGTGTGCTAATGCGTAGTAACCTAAGCTTTGCTGATCATATTACTGCGGTAACTACCAAAGCCTATAGGTCACTAGGATTCGTACTGAGACAAGCTAAAGATCTGGAGAACGAGAAGGCGATGAAAATGTTATACAACAGCTTTGTAAGAAGTTTGTTAGAATCGAACGCAGTTATCTGGAGTCCACATGAATATAAATACAAATACATGTTGGAAAAACTCCAAAATAAATTTTTAAGGTGGCTGTACCGTAATAAGTATGGTTACTTTGTAGGCTTTCCATACGTATATCCAAGTTTATTCTTACTTGGCATGTTAGGTTATGATTCCCTCGCAGTTAGACGTGATATTTCATTGATTGATTATTTTTATACATTATTAAGGGGTAATATATTTAATCCATCAGTGCTTGAATTAATTTCGCTAAATGTTCCTAATATAAATAATCGTGTGCGTCGGGGTAAATTATTCGCCGTTCCGGGGTGCAGATTGGTGTTAGTCAGTGAGTCGCCGTTAATTCGCGCGTTGACATTGCTTAATAGTGTCCTGACTTCGGATACCAGCATTGACCTGTTTTACACGGCACCTGCTGTATTTCGTAGAACAGCTAGCGCCTATGTTCAATCACTTGCTAATAAAACTAATTGAACGCATTAGGTTAAGAAAATCTGTAATGTTTAGTTAGTATTTCGATGTAAAAAAATGTAAATAAATAAATAAATAAATAAATAATTACAAAATTCTTTAAAAATAACTCAAATTACTATGCTGCAGAACATAAAAATGTAAAAACAGCTATGTAAGTACCACAAATACTCGTATATTATTCATTTACCAATCTTTATACCTTTTCACTTTAAAATTTTTGGCAAAATGTTATTTTAGGTTATGTTGTAAACAAATATCATATTTACAAATTGTAAAATCACTTTTGTTAACGCTATTATATTATATTGTATGCTTTACTTACATCAAAGTGATCTTTACACACAAAAACATTTGAATGCGATGAAATACTCTTTGGGTCTCTTCGAGCTAACTTTAACCACTTTTTGCTTTTTTTGGGATTTGTTGGAACGGAAACAAATACTTTTTGTGGAGCCTTCAGTGACGTATTGCGGTACTACAGACCATTTCTTTTAATAAATTTGGTTACATGAAAATATGATATTATGAAGCAGCGAAGCCGCCTGTAGTACACTTGTTTACACGCGTGTGACGTCACTCGAATCATATGGTGTTCGCCATTACAGTGACATCGTTTTAAGCGCGAGTCTTTGAATATAATTTTACCACTATTTTTTATTGAAACTACTTACTGCGTATTTCCTGGAAATATACATATGGTGTGTTTATTATATTACAAGGAATGGTATAAAGAAAAATAAAAAAAAACAGTCAAATAGCCTATTTTCACTATTAAACATAAACGATCAATGATATTGCACAATTCGCAATATTGCACAATATGACGATTGTGTATTTGACTATAGCCTAGTGGTTAAGAAACTCGACCTCTCGATCTGGGGTCCGAGGTTCAAATCCCAGGCAAAACCTCTGATTTTTCATAGTTATGTGCGTATTAACAATTAATTATCACTTGCTAAACGGTGAAGGAAAACATCGTGAGGAAACCTGCATACATGAGAGATTTATAAAAAAAAAAATCTCAAATGTATGTGAAGTCTACCAATACGCACTTGGCCAGCGCGGTGGACTATGGCCTCATCCTTCTCATTATGAGAGGAGACTCGGTCCCAGCAGTGGGACAGTAATGGGGTTGATGATGATGATGATGATGATGATGATGTATTTGACTATGAATGTGTCCATGGTACCCACAGGGACTCCTAGTGTGGGGCCGTGAGAGGAGAGAGCGTCTCATAAGTGTCTAGGACTTACCAGAACTTCCAGAACAGGCGCTTTGCCCTGCTGTCATAAGACAGAAATAGAAATAGTTGTAGCAGTGGTGTTACTAGTTGAACCACAGCGTGATAAATTACTCTCTTTCGCAGGAAAACCCGGCAGATGTCCTGCTAATAGACCTGGGAGTGGCGGAATCTGTGCCCAGCTCTGCCGGAACGACTTCTCTTGCCGTGGATCACAAAAATGTTGCAGGAACGGTTGTGGAACCAGCTGCGTACGACCTGTGTGATTGTAAAACAAAATGTTTGCGTTACTTCTTTGAATTAGATTGTTTTTGATATTAAGAAATGTTTTTTGTTGTAATTTTAACAAGGCAGAATTAAAGGACTACTAAAATATTATTGTTTTCACTTATTCACTTATGCGTACTAAGGTAAATAAAGTGAAAATGTCAAAAATAAATGAATATATTTGAACTAAGAAATAAGGATATTAAATGTTCTGTAATTTCCAAAAGTATGTCGGTGTTGCAAAATTTGTTTTTTTTTCTGCGTTAAATAATTAAACGTGCATTATGCATTTACTCAAAACTGAATAATGCATTTTTTATCAAAATATTTTTATTTCATAAGTAGAGTAACAAAATATAAAACTATATAACTAACATAGTTTACCTTAAGGGTATAGAAAAATGGTATCTTAACTATACCCTTAAAAGGGGGCGCCCCTTTTATTATTTTTTCTTTTTTCGTATTTGTTGCTCAGTGCTGCTGTGTTTAGTTTAGAGGCATGTGGTCAGAGAGACAAACAATTCCACCATACATTACTTTCTTATAACTTTAACGGTTAAGGCAGCGACCGCCAAGACAGCTCTTAGACGGCTAGAATTTTTGCGACTCACTTGATACTTATTTTTATATTAGATCCAAACCAAACGTTAATCTTATTTTGATGTATAAACTACATATATTATTGGAAAGTTAATCCTAATCCGATTGGCCGTTTTTGCTACAAGAACACACAAACACTTAAAATTTTCACAGAATATGTATAATAGTGGCCGCTATAACAAATGCTAAAAATAAAAATAAAAAAAAATCAAAATAAATGGGGGTCGCCATACAAAAAAATCGTTATTTTTTGGTTTTCGTTGTATCTATAATACCGTAATAGGCAATTAAAAATGTCAATGCATTCACCTTTATGATTGCTATGATAACAGATACTAAAAATAAAAAAACAAATGAAAATGGTGATACGAAGCCCACCGTGTGTGGGTTTGACTGGCATTTGGACAACTATTTAAATTAGTTTGATAGCATCACCTCAACCGTAAAATTACGTAGAGTTAAACCTTAAAATTTGTAAGTCCCGTATGTATGTAATTAGTTTTTATTTCCACAGTTCTCGCCTTCGTAATATCATGCTGCCAGGACTGCGCAGGCCTGCGTATAGGTATTCATTTAATCTACATTATTACGGTTGATATTAAACCTCTTTTCTACGTCTGATATTTGCACCGTGCCTCTTATTGAGTAGGAATTTCTTTTCTAATATTGGTATGCGAACGTTATGGCAAGTGGCATTGCTCGTACATGAACATCTGTAATCAAGTCCTGTTAGGATGGGGCTCGCGCCAAAACTCACCAATGGATGCATTGCACTCTTACCCCGGGTCGTCAAAATGCGACCCGCGTGGCGGAGTGGTCACACGCGGTGCGGTTCGATCCCAGCGAGACAGATATCTAAATGTTGCTGTGTATTTGACTATGAATGTATCCATGGCACCCACAGGGACTCCTAGTGTGGGGCTGTGAGTGTAGAGAGCATCTGATAAGTGTCTAGGATTTACCAGAACTTTCAGAACAGGCGCTTTACATGCTGTCGTAATCTATACTAATATTATAAAGAGGAAAACTTTGTTTGTTTGATTGTAATGAATAGGCTCAAAAACTACTGGACCGATTTTAAAAATTCTTTCACCATTCGAAAGCTACATTATCCACGAGTAACATAGGCTATATTTTATATGAAATATATTTGATAAATAGATTTTGAGGCGGTACAAAGTTTGCCAGGTCAGCTAGTGTATAAATATAAATAGTTGTCGCAGTGGTGCTACTAGTCGAAGCACGCAGTGATCAATTATTCTCCTTCACAGAGAAACCCGGCAGATGTCCAACTATTGGACCTGAGGATGTGGGAGTCTGTGTCCAGCGCTGTCGGAACGACTACTCATGCCCAGGATCAGAAAAATGTTGCAGGAACGGTGGTGGCGGAACCACCTGCGTACCACCCGTGTAGCTGATTGTTAAACAAAACGTTTGCAATACGAGTAGTTCCTTAAATTTGATTATTTTTGATATTTATGAAATATTTTATGTTACAATTTTAACCAGAAGAAATTAAATGAATACTATAATATTAGTTTTTTCTCTTATTCACTTATGCGTACTTAGGTAAATGCAATGAATAATGTCAATGTGAAAAATAAATGAATATATTTGAACAAACAATTAAGGAAATTAAATGTTTTGTAATTTCCAGAAGCATGTGGGTGTTGCATTTTTTTCCTGTGCGTAGAATAATTAAACGTGCAATATGCATTTACTCAAAAGTAAACAATTTTATTTCATGTATAAACTAAACTAAATATGAAACTATATAAGTCATATGTTATAACAAGATTACATAATGATATTCATTACTTAATAAAATAAAACATGTTCATAATATTCATCGTATGCGCCTTTCGTAACATTTCACTCATATTTTTTGTAAAGACGTCTAAAGGAAAAAATAATCCATCTAACGTTGTTATAGGGGAAAACCATGGATGTCACGATTGAGAGATACACGCACGTAACCGCACGTACACTTTGGGCATCGTTTCCTTGTTAAGTATACTTTTTTCCGTTATTACGTGCCCGCTAAGCGCGGTAAGAGGGGATTTACCCTACAAACGGATGCGAATAATGACGTCTAACAATGTGATTAGGCTTTCCCACTAAAAAAATAGGATACAATACACATTACAAAAATATTATAAGTATAATATATTTATATAATATGATTCAAAAATTTAAACGTAAATTCTGTGTTCTATTTACGAGTATAATTGCATGAAATAAAAAGCTTTATTATGACTATTTAATACATCATCAATTCCTACATTAATTTAACCTAATTAATTTAATTTAATTAAGAAATAGTGTGGAAACGGTCCGGTTTACCTCGTATGGCAGCAGACGAGTATCCTATACATTTAAATAAAACTACCCGAGTGTGTATACAGACACCTTATTAAAATACATGAAGCCCTGTGGGCTATGGGAAGACAAAGAGACAAACATACGTACATACGCTCAAAAACATTTTTTTTATAATATGGAAGTAGTAGATGAGCATGGTAAGTGGCTACTGCCGCCCATGGACGTCTGTAATCAACCCCTGATAGGATCAGATATTCCTACCTGAGGTCGGCCACAGATGCGCCGCTACCCCTGAGGACTAAGCTGGAACGCCTCGGAAAAGTATGGCTCCAATACCACACCCTTGAAAACAGAACACAGCAGCGCTTAACACTGCTGTTATAAGGCAGAAATAAGTGTGGCGGTGGTGCCGCCGGAGTCCAACCACAAAGGGTTCTACCACCGTTCAAATTCCCCGAAGAAATAAAACTACACATACTTTAAATTAATTGCTAATCGTTAAGTGAATTATGTAAACATTCACGGCATATATTCGCATTCATTAATCGCTATAAAACAATTACGGTATAATCATCATGAAACAAATAAGTTTGCACTTGTTCAAATTTGGGAATTACTTAAATAAATAGTATGCAGAAACTCAAGAGTTTAATATCTTAATAGGGTTAATTAGAAATTATTTTTAACCCGACTATGATAATTTTCGGAGATGATTTTTGGAGCGTAGGTCCTATGTCTTGTTTTTTGCCATAAGGGAAGGACATAGGTTAATATTATAATCTATACTAATATTATAAAGAGGAAAACTTTGTTTGTTTGTTTGATTGTAATGAATAGGCTCAAAAACTACTGGACCGATTTTTAAAATTCTTTCACCATTCGAAAGCTACATTATCCACGAGGAACATAGGCTATATTTTATATGAAATATATTCGATAAATAGATTTTGAGGCGGTACAAAGTTTGCCGGGTCAGCTAGTAATATAAAATTTGCCCACACCCTTCGTTAAAATAATATTCTAATTATCCTACCATATTGGACAAAACCACCACTTGTTGGGATTTGTTAATAAAATCTTCATTATATTTATTTCACGGCATATTGCATGACCTACATAAGTCTTTAACACGCTCTTATTAGTTTGGGTTATATGTATGTATGTAACTTAGTAAGGGAATTTTTGAACCCGATTTCTATCCACTTTGAACGTTCAGTTTAATTCAAAATTTTGAGGAATTATCAAAAACCGACGACAATACACAATTTAAATAATTTTGTACCATTGTCCTTATCAACATCCTCAGGATTAACGATTTTCGAGGCGAGATTGTTCGTGCGCCTTAGAGAAAGTTCATCGCAAAGTTACTAGATTGCAATAATTATTGCTTTTTAGTTCTGATACAGCGTGTTTTTTAGTTTTTTAAACAATATTTATTTTTATAATATAGAAGTAGAAAATAAGTATATAATGAGTATGCGATGTACCTGATGATTCTTTGCCACTACCGCCTATAGACATTTGTAATAAGCCTTCGATAGGGTTGCTTGCTACCATGAGAACTAAGTTGAAATGGCTCATATCTGTCTAAATCTCTCTCTTACCACTCTCTTGAAACCAAAACACAGTATTGCTCATCTATCCTTATACTGATGATGATGATGTTCATGATAGTAAGCAATAAAAACGATTCTTTTAAGTCTTATATTTTATTATTAAAAATGCATCAGATGTGCAAGTGATGTTAAACTTTTTTTGAATAGTGTAAATGCACTTCCTGTGAAAATAATTCACTTTGCAAATAATTGACTTAACATTATCAATTCGTGCGTTTTAATTACCGCAGGATTGATATAAAAAAGGTAGGTGGGTAATTTTTTTTCATTCGATTGAAGACATCGTTCGGAAAACTCGAAAAACAAGTCAAAATATTTCTTTTAAACACAAAATGTTTCGCTATTGCCTGGTTTTTCTTGGTGAGTTCACTTTATTATACTTTCATAGGAGCCCTTCGGGGTTCGGCATCGTAGGCACCACTGTCACACCCGTTTCTAGTATACTACGGCAGTTTTAAGCGCCGCTGTGTTCAGGTTTGATGGTAAGGGCACACTTATACGGGGCGTTTTAACTTAGTCTTCAGGGGTAACAACACAATGCTAACAAGCCAATGGATATCTGTCATCAACCCCAAATAGGATTAGATATTCCTACTTGGGGTCAGCCACAGATGCGCCGCTACCTCTGAGGACTAAGCTGAAACGTCTCGGAAAAGTAAGTCTTCCTTACCGTACCCTTCAAAACGCAACACAGCAGCGCCTAACACTGATGTTATTAGGCCGAAATACGTGTGGTATTGGTGCCGCTGGAGTCGAACCATAAAGGGAACCTTCTACCACCATAAAAAGCTAAAGGACGTCTCAGGTTTAATGAGTGTAGCAATGGAGAGACATTCATACGGGGTGTTTAACCAGGGGTAACAACGCATCTATTGTCGACTTTAACCAAATTAGCTAGAAGACGCAATCTTTTTTGATGTTTATTACACATTTCCTTATTATACAGCAGTGAAAGCCTAGTGGTTAAGAAACTCGGCCTCTTTATCGAGAAGTCCGAGGTTGAAATCCCACGCACGCACCTGATTATTCAAAGTTATGTGTGTATTAGAAATTAATTATCACGTGCTTAAACGGCGAAGGACATCATGACGAAACCTGTATACCTGAGAAATCTTAAAAAAAAAATCAAAGGTATGGGAAGTCTATGAATACGCACTTGGCCGGTGCGGTGGTCTATGGTCTAATCCTTCTCATTCTGAGAGGAGACCCGTGCCCAGCAGTGGGACAATAATGGGTTGACGATGATGATGATGAAGATTCATAGATAAAACACTGTAAAAGATTGTGCCATGATGACGATGATAATGAGCAGGATTATAATAATGATGATAATTATTTCCACAGTTCTCGTCATCACGGTGGCTCACTGTCAGAACAGCGCCGGTGGTAAGTTCTTTGTATTCTCTATTTAATTACCGTGAGTAATTCAAAGCAATTAACCTTTTTATAAAGAAGTATATAAATAAAATTAAATAAATCTGGTAAATCTGGTAAGTAAAGGAATATGCCCATTCTTGGTACTGATTTTTCTCATGCGTCAAAATATTAAAATTATTTTTTGATTTTTTTACATAATTTGTCGATCAGAATAGTTTCTTTGAACAGGGGATTCCATTTAAGATAAAATAAGACGAAATGTTGATTGTTGTTCTTAAAAATTAAAATGGCGGAATTGTATACTCGGAATTCAATAAGATCTATTAGTGTTTTGACTAATGATTTTTCTCATGCATTAAAATGAAAGTAATATTAAAATTATTTTTTGATTTTCTTACATAGTTTGTCGATCAGAATAGTTTCTTTGAACAAGGGGGTTCCATTTAGGATAAAATAAGACGAAATGTTGATTGTTGTTCTTAAAAATTAAAATGGCGGTATTTTATACTCGGAATTCATTATTTTAGGTTTTTAGGATTATTTTAGGTTTTTTTACCTACTACCTTTAAAAGTAAATGGAATATGTTAATCGAACTACATTATAGGTACCTACTATAAGTTAAAACCGACCATCAATCTATCGTCGGATATTTTCGATTTTGAGGTTATGTAACATTTCGGTAAATAACTTCAGAACCCGGGTGCTGATTTAAAAAATAATTATTGGTGGTAGTATTTGGTTAATTATACATCGTCCACAACAAGTTTCAATTTGATGCAACTCTGGACGGCGGTCCATACTTTCATGGGCATTGTCCTTTATATTGATAAATCGTGATGGTTGAAGTCATAGATAAGTAAAAATTACTCACTTCTAACAAGAAAATTTAACCAGTTTTGAGAATTGAAATAGTTGCGTAAAAACGTTTTGCCACGTCTCCGTGCTAAAATGTCTCTAAAATATTTGAAATAATTATTTATTTATTATGTAAATTACGCAGTATTAGTTATTTATTCGTAAATTTTCTCTAAACATTTTTTTATTTGTCAAGAATTCAAAAAAAGAACTTACTAATAAGCCGTTTGTGGCTTCATTCAATTTCAAGGCTGCGAAGTATCTTTACTAATCTATGGTTGAAGTATACAGAATCAACAATTAGTTTTACCTGTCTGTGGAAGGTAATATTTTTGAGTTATGTTTCATACGAGAGTCGTTGGATTCGACAAAATTCTGGGAGTACTATATATATTTTTAGGCAGTCGGGCTCATGTATTTATAACTATTTTTCAATTTATATTTGTTTGCTGCATGATCGTAAAGATTTATTTGGAAAACTCCGAACTGCCGTCTCTAAAACTTTATCCAGGAATCTTAGATGAGTAAAATACATAGATAGATCACTCCTGCAAGAAAGTGTAACCAGTTTTAAGAAATAAAATTGTTGCGTCAATAAAGTTTTGCCACGCATTTATTTCTTACGTAAATTATACGTATTAGTTATTCACATTGGAACAGAAAGTTTTTTCTGTTCCATGATTATTCAAAGGTACATTTTCTCTAAAAAAGATTTTTATTTGTCACAATTTTAAAAAATAACTTACAAATCAGCGTTTTGTGGCTTCACCCAATTTCAAGGCGGTGAAGTATCTTTCTATTTTACTTATCAATGCTATGAATATATAACTTTAAGTTAAGAAATCATACGTTTGTACCGTTGCTGTAATGGAAAGAACTGTATAAAATTATCATTTTTCACAGTAAGAGATGGTTCGTGCCCCCGGATAAAGAAAGGGACAGCGGGAACCTGCGTCAACCGGTGCAACGCCGACTGTGACTGCCCTTCACCACTGAAATGCTGCTCAAATGGCTGTGGCACCTACTGTGCTCAACCAGTGAAATGTTAATTATAATGGTACCTATCGCGGGCTCCATTGAGGCTATCCATATAAAAACTTGATCGCATCTCACATTGGTTTCTATATCTTGTTTATAAATTAGAACAATTAATCAATCCATTTTCTTAGTTTTTCGTTACTGAAATTTGGTTTTATTAACTGATGTTTCATTTTGCTTATATTTGTAATTTTATTAATATAATCATCGAGTTATTCGGCCTGCCGGCTTTTGTCATAAATTTTCCATTTTCGCACTTCTAAGTTTCATTTGTGAATAAATAATATATTATGCATTATATTTACTTTTATTTCCACCAACTCCTCCAGTATAATATTAGTGCAAAAATATTTTGATAAGGATTATTTAAAGATTATATTTCTGTTGCTGTTAAGCATTTTTTTTCATTATAAGTAATAACAAAGGCTTTTAAGGGTAACTTCTATAAAATGGTGTTAAATAGTGTTGAAAACATACAATCGCTTTAATTTCTGTTTTAACCTTCGATCACTAAGTGATCGAAGGTTTTAACACCTATTTCTACCTAGTTTTGTAATTTCCGTTTACACGGAGTTTTTTAACTAGGAGAGTAAAACATTATCTAATAGAAGTTCTTACCGAAAATCGAAAATAAATATAGGAATTAATAAACGGAAAAAATGTACCAGACTTAGTAAGTAAGTATTCAAACCACACACGCTAACACAATCGGTATTTGACTTGACTATACAGATATGATTTTTTCAAATAGGCCTTCAGGGCCAAATCCAAAACTATAAGGATTAGAGAAAAATGCTGAAAGGACTTACGAGGCCGATTTTGATAAAAACTAAAACTATCTAATAGTGTCGCTTATAAGGATCAAATTCTGGGAAGTAATTTTATGTGACTAATTAAAGACAAAACAGTCATAAATCTCGCTCACAGTGTCTCAGGTACACTGACATTAACGTCGTCCATTTATCTGCAAACAGATCGCATTCGTTTGTATCCGAGTAGCTTATAAAACGTTCTTGATCTTGACACCTGATATGTAGTAATTTCCTTGTTTTGTAGTTTATATAAAACGGTTAGCAAGCACAGTTCCTCATTCGCAGGGAGGCAGCGCTTGAAAATCCTAAAACAGTAACATATAATTAATAGTAATATAATAAATCTGAAATCTTCAGAATGTTCCGCTCCTGCTTAATATTTGTTGGTGAGTACACTTTATTTTACTATTTTATTAATATATAAAATAGTAAAATAAAGTACATAAACATTGTGTTGTATAAAATAAATATGAAAATATAAGATTTTTTTCATAAGACAAAAATGATAATGATAATCATTATTTTTCACAGTTCTCGCCATCACACTCTCGCACTGCCAGGACTACTCACGTAAGTTTCTGTGTTTTATTATAATATTTTTTCTAAACCTATAAAAAAATTAATGGAATTTAATATTTTTATAGAAATTGAAATTTTTATTTTTATGGGTTACAGTAACATAATATATTATCTAATAAAAATATCTTTTATGTAAGATTTCGTATCAATAAATTGTAATGAGTTAAGTAAACAAAACAAAATTAAAACTCAATACTCAACGTCATGTAGTTTTGGGTGTTTTTTTTTGGAAATGCAGTACTGAATTCGTCTATATGTTACAGCCAAAGTGATAAATTCAGATATTATACATAATATCTCGCCATTATGTATAATATCTGCTCAGTTTGGTCAAATTGATAAATGACACGGAATAAATCACATTAACCAGCCATTATATATAATATCTTCATAGACTGGGATAAAGTAATAAAACAAGTATAGGTAAAGATTCAACTTTCCTTAAGCATAATTATATTTTTTGTAATTTTATAATGATAAACATATCGAATAATAGACACGTTGAGATGTTTTATGTCCAGTCTCTGTACACGATGTACGTAAATCAGCTATGGGGTGGAGTAATAAAATACATGCCTTACTAAATAGTAAATATTTATAAGTGATCAGAGATAATTCTCTGATCGCTTATAAATATTTTAAGTACATTATTGACTTTACATGAATTTGACCCACCCGCTCGCAGGGCGCTGCAGCGCCCTGCTTACTTAGTTTTATATTTTCTTTTATGTTCCAACCTAAACTAACCAGTCTTAAAGAATTTCACACCGGCTTTGTATTGGTTAGGTTAGGTTGGAGTATAAAAGAAAATAGAATACTAAGCGAGCAGGGCGCGGTAGCGCCCTGCGAGCGGTTGAGTCCAATTCACGAGAATTCGGACCTAAACTGTATGATTCAAAGTTACTGTAATACAAACAATCAAGATGACGTTGGTACAACATAATTCATCATTAATAATTTTAGTTAATCTTAATATTTACCGTACTTCGGGATTTTGCAATAACATTGATTACTTTCACTAGCTATTATATATAACAGCCGGATAAAGTGATTAATTTATCACATGTCTGGATAAATTAGTTATTATACGTATTAACTAGTCATTATGTATCATTATGCTTTTTGATCACTTTGACTGTAGCATATAGAAACGGACTGAAATATCGTCTATAAATAAAGTAATTTACCCGGGTACTAGGGCTCTAAAAATTTCATTGTTTTTGTGTTGCAAGGGAGTATAAAACTTTATTTGAATTCGCAGCAAGACGTGGTTCGTGTCCAAGATTACCCCCGGGGACAGTTGGGACCTGCGTCGAAGCGTGTACCGGGGACAGCAGCTGTCCACAGCCACAGAAATGCTGTACCAACGGTTGTGGACGCGTTTGCACATATCCGGTGTAATATTGCCTAGGATTTGCTCGATCGGTGTGCATGAGGCTCTCCATCCCAGGACAACACCGATTGAGATCAATTGTGAACGTCTTTTAAAGTATTAAAATTATATGAATAAACTTGTACTACCAGAACTTAAAATTTATAAAATATGCTAAGACTTTTTGGCTTTAGAATTTTTGTATGTGCTTATGTATTAATTTTATTTGTGAATAAATGACATAATAAATGCATAATATTGAATTTAGATTTCTGTTCTGGGTCTGGGTGTTTGTGTATTTGTCTTTGTGTGTATTCATAGTACCCACGATACAGGGTATCCTAGTGTGGGGCTGTGAGTGTACGAAGCGTCTTATTGTTTTAATGTAATGATATTTGATTGATTATTATTTTTACATCATTCTAAAAAAAAAATGCTATTTGTCTCTAACCTTGTAGATTGAAACAAAATTACCTCTTATCGAAGTACAAAATACCTGCTTTCGACTAGTTTATAGCTCGCAGATTGTGTACAAAACAAATACAGGTCTGTGGTATAGCTCTTCAATGCGGCTATCAAATATATATTTTTATTTCTTTTCTTTATTTTATTACAATTGTTGCAACTTTTAAAACTTTAATATATTATAAGAAAATTTCAAGTAAATTGTATTGTAATCAGGTTTCTATAGTTTTTCTTATGTAAATTTATTTACAAATATATTCCGTAGCACGACCACGCACACTCCGTCAGACTCCGATAGTGAGCGGCCAATAAAATAATCTCTGTACGTGCCGTTCATTTAAATTAACTTTATTTTTCATTTTGTACTTACTTCTACTGTTGTCATAATTATAAAATTACCAAATAAAAAATGAAAAATTGATGGTACCGAACCCTCGGCAAGATCGACTCGAACTTTGACAATTTTTATTATAATAATAAAATGTTCAGTTTCCAAATTTTTCCATCACGATAATGTTACAGAACTATCGATAATTCGACTATGAAAAGTTGACTTCGAAAATATTTATGTTCTTAAATCGATATGACTATCGATATTATCGATAGCTATTATTCGGCAATAGTATTGATAAGTTACAATTCTACAACTGGTACGTATAGTACCGTTTGGTAATGTAATGCCATCGATACCACATCATCATCGACGATACTGACGAATAATTAATAGTTTTACAAATAGTATTCCTCTATTTTATAACACACCTTATGGTAAGTAGCTACTACTACTTATAGTCAGGTGTAATTATAGTTCTTTTGCGAAATCACTTAGAAGATAAACATAAAAATGAATATGATGAACAAAAAAAAAACGAGAAAATTAAAAACAAGGGCGTTACGATCCAAACCTGGGTTTAAGTAAATATACTTAAGTGACTGCGTCAATATCCATCCATGTAGAATTTCCTTTTTTTGTTAAATATATTCGCCAAAAATTCGCATCGTTTCGAATACGAATGTGAATGGCAAAATATATGTATATACGTCACTAATCATTACACGTGTACTTAATTAATTGGGATTCTTATAATACAGACTTGACACAGCTGATACGTTTTTACTTTGTTTGTTTTGTTTTCGATATAAAACGGTAAGCAAGCACAGTTCCTCATTCACAGAAAGGCAGCGTTTGGAAATTCTAAATTAAAATAAATTGAAATCTTCAAAATGTTCCGCACTTGCTTAATATTTCTTGGTGAGTTCACTTTATTTTACTGTACTTTTATAATAAATAATAATAAATTATGTTGGATAGGCTGTGAAGCGGCGCAAGTATGCTAATATCTTACAGAGTTACATGTTTGTGCCCTTCGCAGTCGAGACGATGGTTCGTGGGGACCGGAAGCGAAGCATTTTATGAAGAATTACATCCTCTATGGATGTAATTTTTTTCAAACTGAACTCGTTCGATTCCCGGCGAAGGAAAAAGATATTTTAAAAAACTAATGATGCAGTTTTAGTTTTTATCAAAATCGGCCTCTTAACTCCTTTCAGCAGTTTTCGCTGATTCTTATAGTTTCGGATTTGGCCCTTAAGGCCCATTTGAAAAATTCACCCTGTATATTTAAGGGATATTTTAAACTTCATCTTCAATTTGTTAATGCAAGTTTAGACAGAAATTATAACGATAATCATTATTTTTCACAGTTCTCGCCATCACCCTCGCGCATTGCCAGCACTACCCACGTAAGATTTTGTGTATCTTATTTCCAAACTGGTCCATCTTTCAATCATCTAAGGATGACTTAAAAACCTGTCTTGATATTTATATTTTATTATTAGAAACCGTAATGAGTTTAATATACAAAGCAAAATGCAAGAGTCGCCTTCCTGAGAGAGTTTTTTGGAAATTTGGAATTGGAAATTTTGGAGTAGTGAGTACTGAATTCGTTTATAAGAAGGTCTGGAATATCGTCTAAAATATAGAAATTTACCCGGATACTAGGGCTCTAAAACTTTAGTTATTGATGTGTAGGAAGTGAGTATATAAAATTATTTAAATTCGCAGCAAGACGTGGTTCATGTCCAACATTACCCCCGAACTCATCTGGGATCTGCCTCCAAGAGTGTCGCGACGACAGCGGGTGCGCAGAGCCAAAGAAATGCTGCTTCAACGGTTGTGGACAAGTTTGCAGGAATCCGGTATAAACATGATTTGCTCGATCGGTAAGCATGAGGCTCTCCATCCCAGGGTACGCCGAATGAGATCAATTGTAAACATCTTTTATAAAAGTTATGTATAATTAAGTGTTGTTATTAAACTGATATTTTATTTTTAATTGATTATTATTTCTACACCGTTCTTCACAAAAAATATATTGCTATTCTATCTAACCTTGTTGATCGAAACGTAATTACGTTTTATTGAAGTACAAAATATCTGCTTTCTACTAGTTTATAGCTCTGTAATGCGAACAGACCTTAAGCTAGAAGTAAGCATTCAAAAGTTTACGGTCGAACAATACTGACCTATCAAATATACATTTTTAGGGTTCTAGAGGGTAAAAATGGAACCCAATTACTATTGCCCCTTACCATAAGGTGTAATTATAGTACTTATGCGAAATCACTTAGAAGCTAAACATAAAAATGAATATGACGATTTAAAAAAAACGAGAAACTTAAAAACGAGCGCGTTGGCGACCACGATCCAAACCTGACTTAAAGTAATTTATCACTTTCATAATATACTATGGATGTTTAATATATATATATATATATTATTTATATTTTTGTATCGTATCTATATACAGGTATCTACATACTTCCCAGATTTTGATCCTTATAAGCAACACTATCAGATAGTGGAATAATATAGAGGGTGTATTTTTTTTTCAAAATGAACTCGTTCGATTCCCGGCTAGGGAAAAAGTAATTTTAAAAAAGTAATGATGCAGTTTTAGTTTTTATCAAAATCGGCCTCGTAACTCCTTTCAGCATTTTTCGCTAATCCTTATAGTTTCGGATTTGGCCCTGAAGGCCCGTTTTAAAAATTCACCCTGTATATACTTATACTTAAATATTAGTTTAATAGTTTATAGTTTTGTTTTTATGCACGCTAAATTTGTTTTCATATGAGCATTCCGATCTCAGGGCTGCTGGAAGAGATTTCATTTCGAAATAAGCAGTCCTTTGTGCTCTATTTTCATAATGTTTGCTTTTAATAATTGTTTTTTCCGTGTACAAAAACTTATAAATAAATATACTTAAGTGACTGCAATGCCAATATCCTTCCATGTAGAATTTCCTTTTTTTGTTAAATATATTCGCCAAATAATCGCATCGTTTCGAATACGAATGCGAGTGGTAAAATATATGCGAATGAGAACATTCGTTACATCACTGATCATTACACGTGTACTTAATTAATTCGGATTCTTATAATACAGACTTGACACAGCTGATACGTTTATACTTTGTTTTGTAGTCGATATAAAACGGTAAGCACGCTCATTTCCTCATTTAACGGAAGGCAGCGTTTGGAAATTCTAAAGAAATAACATAAAATTAATAGAAAAACAAAAAAATTAAATCTTCAAAATGTCCCGCACTTGCTTAATATTTGTTGGTGAGTTCACTTTATTTTACTGTACTTTTATCTTTCTTGTATATAAAATTCTCGTGTCACAATGTTAGTTACCGTATTCCTCCGAAACGGCTTTACCGATTTTCACCAAATTTTATATGCATATTAAGTAGGTCTGAGAATCGGCTACTATCTATTTTTCATACCCCTAAGTGTTGTTCACCCTTAACATTTTTTTTATTTATATGGCAACACAACGTTTGCATGGTCAGCTAGTAATAAATAATAATATATTGTGTTGTGTGTAGAAATAAATAATAAAATAATCAATTTGCAATTTACAGTCGTAGATTTGTCGTAGGTTACAATTCTAAGTTGTTGATTTATGATGATGATGAAGATTAATTGATATATATGCTTACATTATATAAATTTAAGGGATATTTTAAACTTCATCATCAAATGATAACGATGATCGTTGATTTTTACAGTTCTCACCATCACACTCGCGCATTGCCAGGACTGCTCACGTAAGTTTTTGTGTATCTTATTTCCAAACTGGTCCATTATTTATCTTACTTTAAGGCTTGCGTTTGGCTGCAACGTTACCTGATGTTAAGTGAGATGCAGCCTTGGGTAAAACACGCTTGCCTAGAAGTAGCCTATTCACTATTCACCCTTGACTTGAACAATCCCAGGTCGTATGTATCGGGAAACAACGAAGGCGGGAGTGTGTTCCATTCTTTGGCGGTTCGCAGCAGGAGTTGAGGAGTTGAGGAGGAGGAGCAGGAGTGAGTTGCTAAAACGCTTAGTCCGCACAAGAGGAATATCAACCAAATATTGATGGTATCCCGCGGTTCTTCTAGATCTTTCAATTAAGTTCTAAGGATGACTTAAAAACCTGTCTTGATATTTATATTTTATTATTAGAAACCGTAATGAGTTTAATATACAAAGCAAAATGCAAGAGTCGCCTTCCTGAGAGAGTTTTTTGGAAATCTGGAATTGGAAATTTTGGAGAAGTGAGTATTGAAATCGTCTATAGAAACGGTCTGGAATATCGTTTAAAAATATAGTAATTTACCCTGGTACTAGGGCTCTAAAACTTTAGTCATTGTTTTGTAGGAAGGAAGTTTATAAAATTATTTAATTCGCAGTAAGACGTGGTTCATGTCCAACATTACCCCCGAACTCATCTGGGTTCTGCCTCCAAGAGTGTAGCGACGACAGCGGGTGCCCACAGCCAGAGAAGTGCTGCCCCAACGGTTGTGGACGCGTTTGCACGAATCCGGTATAAGCATGATTTGCTCGATCGGTAAGCATGAGGCTCTCCATCCAAGGGTACGCCGAATGAGATCAATTGTAAACATCTTTTATAAAAGTTATGTATTATAAAGTCTTGTTATTAAAATGATATTTAATTTTTGATTGATTATTATTTCTACACCATTATACACAAAAAATATATTGCTATTCTTTCTAACCTTGTTGATCGAAACATAATTAGGTCTCATTGAAGTACAAAATATCTGCTTTCTACTAGTTACTCGTAATAGCTCTGTAATGCGAACGGACCTTACGCTAGAAATAAGCATTCAAAAGTTTACGGTCAAACAATACTGACCTATCAAATATTACTACGGAACCCAATTACTATTGCCCTTTACCATCGGGTGTAATTATAGTATAGTAGTTATGAATTTAAAAAAAACGAGAAAATTAAAAACGAGGGCGTTGCCAACCACGATTCAAACCTAGGTTAATGTAAATATACTTAAGTCAGTGCGTCAATATCCATCCATGTATAATTTCCTTAAATTCATATGTTAAATTCCTTTGTTAAATTTCCTTTGTTACATATATTCGCCAAATAATCGCATCGTTTCAAATACGAATGTGAATGGCAATGTGAATGAGAACATTTTTGCTGAAGATTGCTCCGCTGACGACGCCTGCCTACAACCTGAGAAATCCTGCCCTAACGGCTGCGGCCACAGCTGCAGGCAGCCAATATTTTAATAATTTTAATGGAACCTACTAACTGTCCGATAATATATGAGGCTAATTTAATAATTTTTTAATTTAATTAAATAAAATAAAATTAAATTAAACATTAAATTTAATTTAATAAATTTATTAATTTTTTTATTATTGTTTAATCAAATTGGGTTTTGAAATTGTCACTGTCACTGAAATTGTCAATTATATGAAACTGTTGTTACTTACAGAAAGACCTGGTACATGTCCACCTGTAAAGGGGGGAACATCTGGAACCTGCGCTGAATATTGCACCGGTGACGACGGCTGCCCACACCCTCAGAAGTGCTGCTCTAATGGTTGCGGCCACAGCTGCAGGCAGCCAATATAGCGTGATCCATGACCTCATATTATATTGGCCAATAAGCCAATATAATATGAGATCATGAATCACGCTGTGTTACACTTTTTGTGGGAAATTTATGTACCTTATTGTACCTTAAGTCTTCAATTTTAACTTTAATGGTTTATTTAGATTTCCATTAGATTAGGATTAACCTGGACAGCATAGATTAAGATTGTATTATTTTTTTGAAGAGTTACATGTAATGACAGTTTTTGGTGGTGAAAATTAAACGTTTTGATTATATTACCTATATTCACTCGTATAATGTAAGTGTATGCGTCAGAATATTTTTGATTTACTGTATCTTCTACTTGTGTATTTACTAGATTTTGAACAAATGACGTGCGCATTATACTGGCTTTTTATTGATTATAGCACTAGTAACTACATCGTACCAACATCAGAACTAAGTGGTAAAGCAACATTTTTGTCATAAGATTAGTACCATTGAGGTAGAAGGTATATGATTAATTGTTAATTTTTTATTTCAGTATCATCTTATTTATTATTTGTATTTATTATTGTATTCGTATTTTTAAAACGTGTTTAGATAAAAAGGCCAGTAACACGTTTCAATTTAAAAATAGGGTTTTAATCTGTAGTCGGTTGTGAGTAACTAAAACATATTTGTAGGTATGATAAATAATTATTGTTTACTTAAATACATATTGATATATCTGCTGTTTCTATTATTGTCTATCGCTCTTTGTTACTTTCGCATAACACCTGCTGCAAATTCTCCTCATCCACCCAGGGTTGACTGGTAGAAAATGCCATCAGGCATTATGTTTGCCCTTTTGTACATTTCTTCTTAAAGGTGATGCAATATTTTTTAAATAAATAAATAAAGTTGTTCATTTTATAAATATTGCCACTACTTTCTAATGTTGCCGAACTATTAAATGTTGACCGTAAAAATAATTATGGCGATGAATGCATAGGATATAGTCAATAGAAATAGTATGGATAAATAGCAATACCTACTATATATAATAAAAATAATATCGCTAGCCAATAGCAACTTTATATCTAAACTAATAAAATTAACACTATTGGAATTATCGACATAAGTAAATTAACTGTTTGTAATTGTTACTATCACCAGTTTTGCTATGTGTCATATTTATCCGAAAAAAATGATATTATACAATTGACGCTACTGAGAATGTTGACAGAATATTGGTACTATTTGTTTTTTTCACAATCGATAGTGAATGCCCCAAGGTAATAGAGTTCGTAATCGTGCTATATAATATCTATAGCACTATTCACGGGTAAAATAGCAGGGCACAGCTCAATGTAGGTATATACCTATATAGTATAATATATATATCTATGTAAGTTCGAAAACTTAGGATATTTCTGAAACAAACAGACAAACAGACACAAAAACATTTTAATAATGTACTTTTTGTACATTATACCTATATAGTATAATATATATATCTATGTAAGTTCGAAAACTTAGGATATTTCTGAAACAAACAGACAAACAGACACAAAAACATTTTAATAATGTACTTTTTGACGTAAGTATCGTATATTCTTTAAATGAATAAGTAAAAACCTGTTATTTTGCCATCACAAACAGACAATTGAATTTTATTTATTTGTTTACATAGAAAATGTTTATTATATGCAATTAAAATGCATTTGTGACGCAGACTTGACACAGCTGATTTGTGTGTATTATGTTTGTTTTGTATTTGATATAAAAAACAAATGTTAGCAAGTAATGCGTTTCATTAGTTGGAACACATTACCTGCTAACAACAAAACAATAACGTAAAGTTAATTATAAAATATGATATTTCATATTATCAAAATGTTCCGTTATTCTTTAATATTTTTAGGTAAGTACACTTTATTTTATAATTATATTATCCCATTCTATATTATAATATACGTTACTAATTTATTGATGTAATTTGATCATAATTATGATGTTTATTTCTACAGTTCTCGCCATCACGGTCGTGCACTGCTACTGCTCAGGTATGTTTCTTTACACTTTTTATTATTACTTTTTCGGTGTTCTGCTCTATATTTTAAATATGTGTTAAGACTGACTAAATAACCTGAATACCGGTTTTAATTAACTGTTATAATTTTATATTAGTTTCAGTTATTGGAATTTACATATAACTAAAAATGAAGTTTTCTTTGTGCTTAACTAATCACAGATTTTTCTGAATTAGCCAATTTTCTATTATGAAAATAACTTGGATACTTAAAATTAAAAGTCAATTCTTAAACCGCACCCTTCTACCGAATATTATCCAAAAAGTACAGGACTTAATAGAGAGAATGGAGCTTTAAGTTCCGTTGTCGTGTTGAAAGGTACCTGAAATTGTTGTTATTTACAGAAAGACCTGGTGAATGTCCGCCTGTAAAGAATGGAACTGCTGGGACCTGCGCTGAATATTGCTCCGGTGACAGCAGCTGCCCACAACCTCAGAAGTGCTGCTCTAACGGTTGCGGCCACCACTGCGCGCAGCCTATATTTCCAGGTTATCTATTTGACATGTATATACAATTATACATATATGACATAAACTGTATGACATAAACTGTATGATTCATAGTTACTGTAATACAAACAATCAAGATGACGTTGGTACAACATAATTCATCATTAATAATTTCAGTTAATCTTAATATTTACCGTACTTCGGGCTTTTACAATAACATTGATTACTTTCACTAGCTATTATACGAGTATATAACAGCCGGATAAAGTGATTAATTTATCACATGTCTGGATAAATTAGTTATTATACGTATTAACTAGTCATTATGTATCATTATGCTTTTTGATCACTTTGACTGTAGCATATAGAAACGGACTGAAATATCGTCTATAAATAAAGTAATTTACCCGGGTACTAGGGCTCTAAAAATTTCATTGTTTTTGTGTTGTATGGGAGTATAAAACTTTATTTGAATTCGCAGCAAGACGTGGTTCGTGTCCAAAATTACCCCCGGGGACAGTTGGGACCTGCATCGAAGCGTGTACCGGGGACAGCAGCTGTCCACAGCCACAGAAATGCTGTACCAACGGTTGTGGACGCGTTTGCACATATCCGGTGTAATATTGCCTAGGATTTGCTCGATCGGTGTGCATGAGGCTCTCCATCCCAGGACAACACCGATTGAGATCAATTGTGAACGTCTTTTAAAGTCTTCTTATTAAAATTATATGAATAAACTTGTACTACCAGAACTTAAAATTTATAAAATATGCTAAGACTTTTTGGCTTTAGAATTTTTGTATGTGCTTATGTATTAATTCTATTTGTGAATAAATGACATAATATTGCATGCATAATATTGAATTTAGATTTCTGTTCTGGGTCTGGGTGTTTGTGTATTTGTCTTTGTGTGTATTCATGGTACCCACGATACAGGGTATCCTAGTGTGGGGCTGTGAGTGTACGAAGCGTCTTATTGTTTTAATGTAATGATATTTGATTGATTATTATTTTTACATCATTCTAAAAAAAAATCTATTTGTCTCTAACCTTGTAGATTGAAACAAAATTACCTCTTATCGAAGTACAAAATACCTGCTTTCGACTAGTTTATAGCTCGCAGATTGTGTACAAAACAAATACAGGTCTGTGGTATAGCTCTTCAATGCGGCTTTCAAATATATATTTTTATTTCTTTTCTTTATTTTATTACAATTTTTGCAACTTTTAAAACTTTAATATATTACAAGAAAATTTCAAGTAAATTGTATTGTAATCAGGTTTCTATAGTTTTTCTTATGTAAATGTATTTACACATATATTCCGTAGCACGACCACGCACACTCCGTCAGACTCCGATAGTGAGCGGCCAATAAAATAATCTCAGTACTTACTTCTACTGTTGTCATAATTATAAAATTACCAAATAAAAATGAAAAATTGATGGTACCGAACCCTCGGTTTGCAAGATCGCCTCGAACTTTGTCAATTTTTATTATAATAATAAAATGTTCAGTTTCTAATTTTTCCCATCACGATAATGTTACAGAACTATCGATAATTCCACTATGAAAAGTTGACTTCGAACGTATTTATGTTCTTAAATCGATATGACTATCGATATTATCCATAGCTATTATTCGTCAATAGTATTGATAAGTTACAATTCTATAACTGGTACGTATAGTACCGTTTGGTAATGTAATGCCATCGATAGTATCGATGGCAGTATCGATTCGTTACCACATCATCATCGACGATACTGTCGAATAATTAATAGTTTTACAAATAGTATTCCTCTATTTTATAACACACCTTATGGTAAGTAGCTACCACTACTTATCGTCAGGTGTAATTATAGTACTGTTGCGATATCACTTGGAAGCTAAACATAAAAATGAATACGATGAACAAAAAAAAAAAACGAGAAAATTAAAAACAAGGGCGTTGCCACGAATCACGTTTCGAATACGAATGTGAATGGCAAAATATATGTATGTACATCACTAGTAATTACACGTGTACTTAATTAATTGGGATTCTTATAATACAGACTTGACACAGCTGATACGTTTTTACTTTGTTTGTTTTGTAGTCGATATAAAACGGTAAGCACGCTCAGTTTCTCATTCACAGGAAGGCAGCGTTTGGAAATTCTAAATTAAAATAAGTAAATTGAAATCTTCAAAATGTTCCGCACTTGCTTAATATTTGTTGGTGAGTTCACTTTATTTTACTGTACTTTTATAATAAATAATAATAAATTGTGTTGAATAGGCTGTGCAGCGGCGCAAGTATGCTAATATCTCACAGAGTTACATGTTTGTGCCCTTCGCAGTCGAGACGATGGGACCGTGAGGACCGGAAGCGAAGCATATTTCTATGAAGAATTACATCCTCTATGGATGTAATTTTTTTCAAAATGAACTCGTTCGATTCCCGGCGACGGAAAAAGATATTTTAAAAAACTAATGATGCAGTTTTAGTTTTTATCAAAATCGGCCTCTTAACTCCTTTCAGCATTTTTAGCTGACTCTTATAGTTTCGGATTTGGCCCTGAAGGCCCATTTGAAAAATTCACCCTGTATATTTAAGGGATATTTTAAACTTCATCTTCAATTTGTTAATGCAAGTTTAGACAGAAATTATAATGATAATCATTATTTTTCACAGTTCTCACCATCACACTCGCGCATTGCCAGGACTGCCCACGTAAGTTTTTGTGTATCTTATTTCCATACTGGTCCATCTTTCAATCATCTAAGGATGACTTAAAAACCTGTCTTGATATTTATATTTTATTATTAGAAACCGTAATGAGTTTAATATACAAAACAAAATGCAAGGAGTCGCCTTCCTGAGAGTTTTTTGGAAATCTGGAATTGGAAATTTTGGAGTAGCGAGTACTGAATTCGTTTATAAGAAGGTCTGGAATATCGTCAAAAATATAGAAATTTACCCGGATACTAGGGCTCTAAAACTTTAGTCATTGATGTGTAGGAAGTGAGTATATAAAATTATTTAATTCGCAGCAAGACCTGGTTCATGTCCAACATTACCCCCGAACTCATCTGGGATCTGTGTCCAAGAGTGTCGCGACGACAGCGGGTGCACAGAGCCAAAGAAATGCTGCTCCAACGGTTGTGGACAAGTTTGCAGGAATCCGGTATAAACATGATTTGCTCGATCGGTAAGCATGAGGCTCTCCATCCCAGGGTACGCCGAATGAGATCAATTGTAAACATCTTTTATAAAAGTTATGTATAATGAAGTGTTGTTATTAAACTGATATTTTATTTTTATTTGATTATTATTTCTACACAGTTCTTCACAAAAAATATACTGCTATTCTATCTAACCTTGTTGATCGAAACGTAATTACGTCTTATTGAAGTACAAAATATCTGCTTTCTACTAGTTTATAGCTCTGTAATGCGAACAGACCTTACGCTAGAAGTAAGCATTCAAAAGTTTACGGTCGAACAATACTGACCTATCAAATATACATTTTTAGGGTTCTAGAGGGTAAAAATGGAACCCAATTACAAATACCCCTTACCATCAGGTGTAATTATAGTACTTATGCGAAATAACTTAGAAACTGAGCATAAAAATGAATATGACGATTAAAAAAAAACGAGAAACTTATAAACGAGCGCGTTGGCGACCACGATCCAAACCGGACTTAAAGTAACTTATCACTTTCATAATATACTATGTATGTTTAATATATATATATTATTTATATTTTTGTATCGTATCTATATATACACTTATCTGGAGGCACGGCAGTGCCTCCGCCAAGTCGAGCCAAAGCCAAAAAAAGCGGCACGGCCGTAGCATTCTTTTCTCGAAGCAATTCGGCCCATTTTCGACCTCCTGTAACTTCGTTGCATATGAAGCTAGAAGCCTGAATTTTCAGGAGCCAAGCAAGCATTGTGTAGACACGGTATATTTCAAATTTCATTAAATTTGAACCAGTAGTTTAAGAATTACAAGTAGTCAAAGTTCGTAATTTTGTCACTCACTCACTCACTGACTGACCGATCATCAAAAGTTTAAGGCACTTCTAGCAGACATAGAAGGTTGAAATTGAGAATACAATTAGTGTTTAGTATATAACTCATGGGAAAACTAAAATATTTTGCAATTTCTGTCCAGTTATCTAGATACACCAACTACATTAAATAACTTTGTATCCTATATAAGTTATATAGGATGACAAAGTTACATTTGCAGTTAATGAATCTGTGTTTCTGTCCGCGAAATGTACGAGTAGTAGGGGAGCCCATGATGTTAAATGGGTAGAAACTCGAGCGTCGATAGGACCTATACGATTGTGTAGATTACACGTTAGAGTGAAGAAAAGGTTGTGTGATATTTTTCGATTCACCGTGGGAATAGTTTCTAGACGATTCGAAAGATGTAAAAGCAGAGTCAGACATACTCAAGGCGCGGCAGGTTAGTGATAGAGTATATATCTCTGATGCCGGAAATATGTTTATCTGCTGGTTTGCATATTGGGGCAGCCGTGCGAGAGGTAAAAATGGAAAAAAAGTAACCAGCGCATTCGATTTTCAAAGGGGATATGAAGTTACCCCAGATGAGTCGCCCATTCGAAAGACTGACGATCCGATTCGAAAGACTGTCAGTGACTCTTCGAAAATGCAAAAAAAAAACGTTATCATGCCACACTAGAGGGCGTAAGATTATTATACAGGAAATTCCAGCTGATGTTTTACTTATCATAACCCTTCATCTGACGATTTAGTGGAGGGGTTTTTTATATTGACGATTTGAATAAAAATAGAATGAGAATGTATGAAGAATAATGTATTTTCCATAAAATTAGCCTTTTCCTTTAGTTTGTTACACAGCATTACTTTCCAGGGATTCATGCTAATGAGTAGCGCTATCAGATAAAAAATGACCGCACTCGAGTATGTCCAGGTAGAGATTTTTTTGCAACCTTATTACTCCCTAACGCTGCCCTCAAATCGTCAGGTTAAAATTTATTGTTTTCAGCATGTAATTAAGCTACTATAGATAATACTGTTTTTTTTTTAATAATCTGACGGACTTCCCTGGTTGAACCCCCAAAATGGATGGTTTAAGATACTCCATAGGATGTAAGGTATCTCCCATATCTTAATCTGCCGCGTTCGAGTCACTCTCAAAATCCCGTCTTGGGCTCCCCTACTATTATTGGCGACGACTTCAATTGTTTCTATTCTCGAGACATAAGACGTTTTCTATTCCAACTTCAATTTAAATTCAATACAAATAATTGGTGAAGTGCGAATCGAACTCTTACACTGAGGGTTCCGTACCACAAAAATATTTGGTTTTTTATTTTTATTTTACTAATTGATATTATAGCTGCCATATAATGCATTGTGAACATTTCAACTGTAACATCTACGGTTCAATCATTAAAATGAAAAACGCCAAAAAATAGCAGGTCCTTATATGTTTGTCCCTGTAGTTCCTGGACTAAAAAAGGGCTACGATATCCCGTGCCTGTCGTAAGAAGCGACTAAAAGGGGGCTTCCAGAGTTGGGAGTGGCAGCAAGGAGCTCGAACCGTCCAATAAGTGTCCCTGGGAAGGACGGCGGTATGTGTAGTCGCATACCGTCGTGAACACGGGATAGTTTAGGAGGAGCGAAAACTGCCCAGGGCAGAGCTTGATCGGGGCATTGCGCTTGGAGGACTTTGGTTGCGTTCCGTCGGAGATCCCGGAGTTCTCCAACAAACGTTGAGGACGGCCACCCGGCGTTACTCCCACGTCGTCGAGTACCTTTTGAAGATTTCCTCCTCATAAAGAAAAAGAAGGTCCTTGTATGGCAACTCTCCTTTATATGAAAGTTTTTCTTTTTACTTTTAGTACTTGTTGTTAAAGCGGCCACCATTATATATATTCCGTAAAAAAATAAGTTTCTATCTATTAAGGTTCCAGAAATAGAGCTCTTTGTCAGACAGACAGCTTAGAAATAGGGTTCCGTTTCTACCCTTTGGGTATGGAACCCTAAAAAGTAATATAATATCAAAAACATTCCGAATTTCTGACAAATGTCATGACAAAAAACTAGATGTTACGGCTAATGTGCCTAAATCAGTTAAAACGCAGATTAGCTTGCCCATTACCTAAAGTACAAAACGAAGATTGTATCAATTTTCACCCCTTGACGTCGACCCGTGCATGTCATGATGCGTCGTCGTGTCGTGAATTTACGACAAACATTGTATATTTTCACGAAACAATATCGCTTTGTGGCACAATGTCGCTATGTGTCACGATACGTCATCGTGTCGTAAAAAGGCATGTGTTTTAGCCCTAAGAACAAGTCTGAAAAGATGTTTCGAATTTTAACTACATAGGTAATCTGCATATTTTCTAGCTAATTTTAAGACTGCCTAGTTAATGTGTATGCTAACGTATTCTACAATATAACGGTAACATACAAAAAATACAATAAATGTCGTGAGGTAAAGCAACTGTCACCGTATTATAAAATAATAATAAGTTTGTTTCCAAGGAAACAAATGTGCAAATTTCGGCCTTATTGCGCTTAAATAAATGTCTGTATGAAAATAATAAGCTTACATATACAAATTTACAATGTTCACAATGGAAAATCCCTAATAACTTCTAAACGGATTACCCTTATTACACAATTCCTTTTGCCCTATCTGTTTTAGACCTAAATCTACCAAATGGCCTTAAAGACAAACCAATATCTACACAAACAAAAAATCATGTTTTCAACTTACGTAATATTTGATACGTAATATTACATAAATTAAGTTAAGTTCGTTTCAAATTATTCAAATTTACTGTTAATTTCTTGAAAAACGGTTTCACTATTTACTAATAGTGCAACCGTAATATTATCCATAGAGTTACTACTCTATGGATAATATCATCGCAACTGGCCACAACGTAAATGGTATATATAAATTTAAACAATTTGTCAAATCACCGATATGTAATTTGACAATGTCAAATAAATATTGGCATAGAAGACTAGCCCATATTAATCCGGAATATATGCGAATTTTAAAGAATATTGTGACTGGTCTTGATAATGTGAACATTACGACGGATATGACGACTAGTAAGAAACCATTTCCAAACCTCTGAACGCGAACGAACGATATACTGGAGATCGTACATACAGATATATGTGGTCCCATGGAAGCTACTTCACTCAACGGTTCAAGGTACATGTTATTATTTATCGACTATTATTCTCGAATGACACGATGAATGTTTATTTTCTAAAACATAAGAGTGAGTCTTTAAGAAATTTCAAAAATATAAAGTGTTGAAAAAGGAACTAGCAAGTCGAACAAATGTATGAGATCAGATAGTGGGACGAAATTTTGTAATAGAGCTTTCAATATTTTCTTGTCTACAAATGGAATTCTACATCAGAAGGCGATACTATGTAAACAAATTGTTGTGGTTGAAACAGCTAACAGAACTATTATTGTAAATGCGAGAAGTCTAAAACGAATGTTATCATTATTAAATAAATATTTCATTTCATTTCAGAAGTCAGAAGTATATTATAAATTGAAACGAATTTGAGCAAGAGCAGTAAATACTGTGGTTTATATCAAAAACCGGAGTCCGACGAAGTCAGTGAAAGATTACCAATGATTTTTGTCGGATATTCAGAAGAAAGTAAGGGATGTCGATTATTTAATACGAAGACACGTTAAATCACAATAAATAAATAAATCACAATCAGTAGAGATGTTTTTTCCTGAGGATAATGGGAATAATTTCAGTTGTCAAAATAGTAACTTTTTTAGATTTAATTTATTGTCATGTTCGAATGAAAGTGATGATGAATGGCAAGATTATTTACATAACTACAAAGACTAACTACAAAAATTTAATTGGCTTTAAAAAATCTGTTGTTGAGATTCAACTAGTAGAAGGTACCGGAAAGGAAAAGAGTAGAAATATCTACAAAAAGGAATGAGATGCCATCAAAAACAATGCTTGTAAAAAGATCCAAGTCTCGCCATTCAGTTCTTCTACCGTAAAAAGTTTTGAGATCTATGTAAAACCAAGCCGGTAAATGTATGCAGTCCCTACTTAAGGGACCTTCTGTCTTAAGGTATTATCTCACTATCTAACCTAACAACATCTCATGGGACCATACCAATATTAAAAATCTTTTATGTTCTAAATAAATCGACGTGGCAATCGTACTAATGTTACCTGTGTGATGCGATATGATAAGATGAAAACACAATGTGACTTGCAGTACGATTGCCACGTTAATTTATTTAGAACATAAAAGATTTTTAATATTGGTATGGTCCCATGAGATGTTGTTAGGTTAGATAGTGAGATAATACCTTAAGACAGAAGGTCCCTTAAGTAGGGACTGCATACATTTACCGGCTTGGTTTTACATAGATCTCAAAACTTTTTACGGTAGAAGAACTGAATGGCGAGACTTGGATCTTTTTACAAGCATTGTTTTTGATGGCATACTTAAATATTAGTTTAATAGTTTATAGTTTTGTTTTTATGCACGCTAAATTTGTTTTCATATGAGCATTCCGATCTCAGGGCTGCTGGAAGAGATTTCATTTTGAAATAAGCAGTCCTTTGTGCTCTATTTTCATAATGTTTGCTTTTAATAATTGTTTTTTCCGTGTACAAAAACTTATAAATAAATATACTTAAGTGACTGCAATGCCAATATCCTTCCATGTAGAATTTCCTTTTTTTGTTAAATATATTCGCCAAATAATCGCATCGTTTCGAATACGAATGCGAGTGGTAAAATATATGCGAATGAGAACATTCGTTACATCACTGATCATTACACGTGTACTTAATTAATTCGGATTCTTATAATACAGACTTGACACAGCTGATACGTTTTAACTTTGTTTTGTAGTCGATATAAAACGATAAGCACGCTCAGTTCATCATTTAACGGAAGGCAGCGTTTGGAAATTCTAAAGCAATAACATAAAATTAATAGAAAAACAAAAAAAAAATCTTCAAAATGTTCCGCACTTGCTTAATATTTGTTGGTGAGTTCACTTTATTTTACTGTACTTTTATCTTTCTTATATATAAAATTCTCGTGTCACAATGCTAGTTATCGTATTCCTCCGAAACGGCTTTACCGATTTTTACCAAATTTTATATGCATATTAAGTAGGTCTGAAAATCGGCTACTATCTATTTTTCATACCCCTAAGTGTTGTTCACCCTTAACATTTTTTTTATTTATATGGCAACACAACGTTTGCATGGTCAGCTAGTAATAAATAATAATATATTGTGTTGTGTGTAGAAATAAATAATAAAATAATCAATTTGCAATTTACAGTCGTAGATTTGTCGTAGGTTACAATTCTAAGTTGTTAATTTATGATGATGATGAAGATTAATTGATATATATGCTTACATTATATAAATTTAAGGGATATTTTAAACTTCATCATCAAATGATAACGATGATCGTTGATTTTTACAGTTCTCGCCATCACACTCGCGCATTGCCAGGACTGCCCACGTAAGTTTTTGTGTATCTTATTTCCAAACTGGTCCATTTTTTTTATCTTACTATAGGCTTGCGTTTGGCTGCAACGTTACCTGATGTTAAGTGAGATGCAGCCTTGGATAAAACACGCTTGCCTAGAAGTAGCCTATTCACCCTTGACTTGAACAATCCCAGGTCGTATGTATCGGGAAACAACGAAGGCGGGAGTGTGTTCCATTCTTTGGCGGTTCGCAGCAGGAATGTGTTGCTAAAACGCTTAGTCCGCACAAGAGGAATATCAACCAAATATTGATGGTATCCCGCGGTTCTTCTAGATCTTTCAATTAAGTTCTAAGGATGACTTAAAAACCTGTCTTGATATTTATATTTTATTATTAGAAACCGTAATGAGTTTAATATACAAAGCAAAATGCAAGAGTCGCCTTCCTGAGAGAGTTTTTTGGAAATCTGGAATTGGAAATTTTGGAGAAGTGAGTATTGAAATCGTCTATAGAAACGGTCTGGAATATCGTCTAAAAATATAGTAATTTACCCGGGTACTAGGGCTCTAAAACTTTAGTCATTGTTGAGTAGGAAGGGAGTTTATAAGATTATTTGAATTCGCAGCAAGACGTGGTTCATGTCCAACATTACCGTCGGGGCCTGCATTTGGGGCCTGCGTCATAGCGTGTCGCGACGACAGCGGGTGCCCAGAGCCAAAGAAGTGCTGCTCCACCGGTTGTGGACAAGTTTGCAAGAATCCGGTATAAACACGTTTTGCTCGATCGGTATGCATGAGGCTCTCCATCCCAGGGTATGCCGAATGACATCAATTGTAAACATCTTTTATAAAAATTATGTATAATAAAGTCTTGTTATTAAAATTATATTTTATTTTTTGATTGATTATTATTTCTACACCATTCTACACAAAAAAAATATTGCTATTCTATCTAACCTTGTTGATCGAAACATAATTACATCTTATTGAAGTACAAAATATCTGCTTTCTACTAGTTTATAGCTTTGTAATGTGAACGGACCTTACGCTAGAAATTCAAAAGTTTACGGTCGAACAATACTGACCTATCAAATATTACTACGGAACCCAATTACTATTGCCCTTTACCATCGGGTGTAATTATAGTACTTATGCGAAATAACTTAGAAGCTATAGATAAAAATGAATATGATGAATTAAAAAAAACGAGAAAATTAAAAACGAGGGCGTTGCCAACCACGATTCAAACCTAGGTTAATGTAAATATACTTAAGTGAGTGCGTCAATATCCATCCATGTATAATTTCCTTAAATTCATATGTTAAATTTCCTTTGTTACATATATTCGCCAAATAATCGCATCGTTTCCAATACGAATGTGAATGGCAATGTGAATGAGAACATTTTTGCTGAAGATTGCTCCGCTAACGACGCCTGCCTACAACCTGAGAAATCCTGCCCTAACGGCTGCGGCCGTAGCTGCATGCAGCCAATATTTTAATAATTTTAATGGAACCTACTAACTGTCCGATAATGTATGAGGCTAATTTAATATTTTTTTAATTTAATTAAATAAAATTAAGTGAAATAAAATAAGATTAAACATTAAATTTAATTTAATAAATTTATTAATTTTTTTATTATTGTTTAATCAAATTGGGTTTTGAAATTGTCAGGTCATGTGTTGTGAGTCTTATGAAGTGTCACTTCGTGTAATAGTTTATCAGAAAATTTACAAAATTTCCAAATCTGACATGCAATTTTGTATCACTAATACGTTACTATATTACGTATTTGGCCTGTAGTATTAACCTGGAAAAACATTGTGTACTTTAGTATATTTACTTTAATTAAAGTTTGTATGTATTAATTAAATTTGAGAATAAATAACATAAATTGTATTATATTGACTTTTTATTTTTTACTATTAGTACACCGTACCACATAAATATATTTGTATTATTTTCTTATTGCTTTAGTTTACATTGTAATTATCGTTTACTTGACAGTTGTACGTATTTATTAGGTTTAAGTTTAGAGCTAAAGTGAATCGTTAAAAGTTACTTTTACTTATCACCTTATTAGTCAGTTTTAATAATATTTGTCATCATAATACATCAGTTTTAATAATATTTGTCATCATAATATATCAGTTTTAATAATATTTGTTATCATAATATATCAGTTTTAATAATCGATATTATTTAAAGCCTCAATGCACTAGCAGTGAATGCAGAGGAGGAATGCATATAAATGATCATACTTTCAAATCAAATCAAAAATATGTTATTCAAAATAGACTTTTTACAGAACTCTTTTTGAACGTCAATATATTTACCGCCACTTCACAAGGCGTGTCATTATGGAGAAGAAGTGGTGAAAGAAGCTCTATAACAAATATCTTTAAAAAAATATAGTATCTACAATGATAAACATAACCTAATGGTACATGTGGCGCTGGAGCTACTTCAGACCACACCGTTTTATCTGTCAAATAATCACTTACTTTATAGTACGCTTTTTTACAAATAGTATTTAGTATCGATAGTAACATTATTATCATTCGCCAGTGCCACCATTATAATATGAATAATATCTATACTATCGATACCAAATAACCAAAAGCATTGAAATAACTGATATTATTAAATTCGCTATGGGTAATTGTCACTATCCATTGTATTGCTATGTATCGAACTTATCTGAACAATAAATACTATCAATACTATTGACAATATCGTCGGAATATCAGTACTATTGTACAGTATAGTATTGAATGGTATAAACCCTTTGTGATTCGACTCCGGCGACACCACCGCTACACCTATTTCTGCCCCATAAGAGCAGTGTGAGACGCTGCTGTGTTCTGGTTTTTATATTTAAAATTTAATTATTTATTTAAAGTAACAAAGACTTATTTTTGAATTACAATTACAATTTTAAATTACATTACAATTTCAAATGTAGAAAACTGCAACGAGAAATAAAACTACAGTCTACTCTATTGCTTATCATCTTCAGGATGCTGTTGGAGCTATCCCGGACACGGTACATCAGGGAGCTGCATCTTTTTCTTATTATGGTGTAAAAATAGTTTACATGAGCTTCTGCAAACATCCCTGATGCACTACAGTATCTTGGTAGTCCCATCAGCATCATGAAACCATTATTATATTGAACTCTAAGAGCATTGTAAGATTTTTGGGTGTAATTTTTAGGTGTGGTAAGGGAGGAATACTTTTCTGAGGCGTCCCAGCTTAGTCCTCTGGAGTAGCGGCGCACCTGTGGCCAACCTCGCATAGGAGCTATAAATCCTATGTGGGGTTAATTTCAGATGTTAATGGGCGGCAGTAGCCACTTACCATCAGGTGGAATGCATGCTCGTCTGCTATTCCTATATATATAAAAATCATAATATTATCTTGTTTTTTAAGTAAACTTCTCCACATTCACTATGCTTCTATTAATTCATAGTTGTATGTACTTCATACTTTTATATGTAAATAGTAAAAGGCTGTTTTTTGTCGTTATAAACAGACACTTCAATTTCATTTAGTTGTATAGTTAGAAAATGTATTAAATGCCATTATAATGCATTTGTGATACAAACTTGACACAGGTGATTGGTATGTGTTATGTTTGTTTTGTGGTTGATATAAAAAAACAAATTTTAGCTTGTAATGCATTTTATTAGTAATACAATACCTGATAACAACAAACAATAACGTAAAGTTGGTTAAAAACATTATATTTCATATTATCAAGATGTCCCGTTATTCTTTAATATGTCTAGGTAAGTACACTTTGTTTTATTATTTTTTATCCCGTTCATTATCGCGGTAATATTTTTCAAGGGTTTAAAAAAAATGTAATTCACATGTCTGGATGGAGTCACAAATGATGAATTTATTTTTATTTTTATGATATTTAAACTAACAAATATAATAAGAAATAATTTCTATGGATATTATAATATTCGTTACTAATTTATTGATGTAACTTGATCACAATGATGATGTTTATTTCTACAGTTCTCGCCATCACAGTCGTGCATTGCCAGTACTACCCACTGTCAGGTATGTTTTTTTATACTTTTTTATTATTACTTTTTCAGTGTTCTGTTCTATAATTTATGTTTGTGTAATTGACTTAATAACCTGATTACCGGTTTATATAATCGTTATAATTTTAAATATGTTCCAATAAGTTTAATTTATATATTACTACTAGTGGTGGCCGCGGCTTCGCCCGCATTGTAAAGAAATAATATGACATACCTACATAAAACGGAAAATTTGTACCTGCATTGGAATGAAAGTGGTGCCATCTGTCGAAAATTGGTCTTACCAACTCCCAAACCCTCGTGGGCTCTTGGACAACAACTTTGCTAAAGATCATCACTT
The DNA here is from genome assembly GCF_041222505.1 of Epargyreus clarus. Classification (NCBI taxonomy): domain Eukaryota; kingdom Metazoa; phylum Arthropoda; class Insecta; order Lepidoptera; family Hesperiidae; genus Epargyreus; species Epargyreus clarus. Next base: position 14,621,740 of record NW_027332227.1, on the reverse strand, counting down.
GATCAAATGCATAGATTCCGATTCTATAACTACTTACGAATTAAAAATTAATTATAAAAAACCTTTTCCAACGGACTAAATTGTGAATCTAAACCATTCTCAAGTCCCCTTGAACACACACAACAAATTTCATCAAAATCAGTCCAGTCGTTTAGGAGAAGTTCAGTGACATACACACGCACACACAATATATATATATATGTATTTCTACAAGTGTAATTTTCTATGCGCATAACATAATCACAGATTTTTGCTGAATTAAACGTTTTGCTATGATTAAAATAACATGGATACTAAAAATTAAAGGACAGTTTTTTAACTGCACCCATCAGCCCAAAATCATGAAGAACTTAATAGATCGATTGGAGCTTTAAGTTTCATTGTCGTGTTGAAAGGTATATGAAACTGTTGTTACTTACAGAAAGACCTGGTACATGTCCACCTGTAAAGGGGGGAACATCTGGAACCTGCGCTGAATATTGCTCCGGTGACGACGGCTGCCCATACCCTCAGAAGTGCTGCTCTAACGGTTGCGGCCACAGCTGCAGGCAGCCAATATAACGTGATTCATGACCTCATATTATATTGGCCAATGGCCATGTACCTTAAGTCTTCAATTTTAACTTTATTTAGATTTCCATTGGATTTAGGACTAGCATGGACAGCACAGATTGAGATTGTATTATTTTTTTGAAGAATTACATGTAATGATAGTTTTTGGTGGTGAAAATTAAACGTTTTGATTATATTACCAATATTCTCTCGTATAATGTAAATGTATGCGTCAGAATATTTTTGATTTACTGTATCTTCTACTTGTGTATTTACTAGATTTTGAATAAATGACGTACGCATTATACTGGCTTTTTATTGATTATAGCACTAGTAACTACAGTTCTTAGTGGTAAAGCAACATTTTTGTCATAAGATTAGTACCATCGAGGTAGAAGGTATATGATTAATTGTTAATTTTTTATTTCAGTATCATATTATTTATTATTTCTATTTATTATTGTATTCGTATTTTTAAAACGTGTTTAGATAAAAAGGCCAGTAACACGTTTCAATTTAAAAATAGGGTTTTAATCTGTAGTCGGTTGTGAGTAACTAAAACATATTTGTAGGTATGATAAATAATTATTGTTTACTTAAATACATATTGATATATCTGCTGTTTTTATTATTGTCTATCGCTCTTTGTTACTTTACATAACACCTGCTGCAAATTCTCCTCATCCACCCAGGGTTGACTGGTAGAAAATGCCATCAGGCATTATGTTTGCCCTTTTGTACATTTCTTCTTAAAGGTGATGCAATATTTTTTTTAAATAAATAAATAAAGTTGTTCGTTTTATAAATATTGCCACTACTTTCTAATGTTGCCGAACTATTAAATGTTGACCGTAAAAATAATAATGGCGATGAATGCATAGGATATAGTCAAAAGAAATAGTATGGATAAATAGCAATACCTACTATTTATAATAAAAATAATATCGCTAGCCAATAGCAACTTTATATGTATACTACTAAAATTAACACTATTGGAATTATCAACATAAGTAAATTAACTGTTAGTAATTGTTACTATCACCAGTTTTGCTATGTGTCGTATTTATCCGAAAAAAATGATATTATACAATTGACGCTACTGAGAATGTTGAAAGAATATTGGTACTATTTGTTTTTTTCACAATCGATAGTGAATGCCCCAAGGTAATAGAGTTCGTATTCGTGCTATATAATATCTATAGCACTATTCACGGGTAAAATAGGAGGGCACAGCTCAATGTAGTTATATACCTATATAATATATATATCCATGTAAGTTCGAAAACTTAGGAGATTTCTGAAACAAACAGATAAACAGACACAAAAACATTTTAATAATGTACTTTTTGACGTAAGTATCCTATATTCTTTAAATGAATAAGTAAAAACCTGTTATTTTGCCATCACAAACAGACAATTGAATTTTATTTATTTGTTTACATAGAAAATGTTTATTATATGCAATTAAAATGCATAAACGTCACAAACGCAGACTTGACACAGCTGATTTTATGTATTATGTTTGTTTTGTATTTGATATAAAAAACAAATGTTAGCAAGTAATGCGTTTCATTAGTTGGAACACATCACCTGCTAACAACAAAACAATAACGTAAAGTTAATTATAAAATATAATATTTCATATTATCAAAATGTTCCGTTATTCTTTAATATTTTTAGGTAAGTACACTTTATTTTATAATTATATTATCCCATTCCATATCATAATATTCGTTACTAATTTATTGATGTAATTTGATCATAATTATGATGTTTATTTCTACAGTTCTCGCCATCACGGTCGTGCACTGCAACTGCTCAGGTATGTTTCTTTACACTTTTTTATTATTACTATTTCGGTGTTCTGCTCTATATTTTAAATATGTATTAAGACTGACTAAAAAACCTGAATACCGGTTTTAATTAACTGTTATAATTTTATATTAGTTTCAGTTATTGGAATTTACATATAACTAAAAATGAAGTTTTCTTTGTGCTTAACTAATCACAGATTTTTCTGAATTAACCGATTTTCTATTATGAAAATATCTTGGATACTTAAAATTAAAAGACAGTTCTTAAACCGCACCCTTCTACCGAATATTATCCAAAAAGTACAGGACTTAATAGAGAGAATGGAGCTTTAAGTTCCGTTGTCGTGTTGAAAGGTACCTGAAATTGTTGTTATTTACAGAAAGACCTGGTGAATGTCCGCACACTTTTTACACACTTTTTCCACAATTATACAATTTACTGTTCCGTAATTGATTCCTAGATTGAAAATTATTTTCTACTTTTTAGTTGATTTTATCATAAAAGCGTGTTTTTTAGTTTTTTGAACTATATTTATATATTATATATATTGCACGACTCATGATGCGAAGCATCAGAGAGTGCTTTACGATCGAAAAATTTTTTTCGCTTCATTTTGGCGGCTATTTTTATTATTATAGCCTTGATAGTTCACGGAATCAAGATATTTTGCATACTATTGTCGAGATAATTTAATGGAGATTAATTCCATACTTTTTAAAAATTGATTTACTGCAATAGAATTGGAAAAAAACACCAAAATAGGTCAAAAAATTTTCCTGTCCGTCATGTGTGAAACCTGAAAACACTGTAACTTGTGAAAAAATCCATCATTTGAGTTAATTTTTTTTTTAAATTCTAATCGACGATTGTAGGTCACTGAATGCGAATGATTAATTAATTCAGTGTCGTTTAATTGCAATTAATAAAAAACGAAAACTACAAGACTGTATATCTATAGATATTATGTACATTTATTCCACCAGGGGCGCTTGTGCAGTACCTTCTTCCTACTACAGCTGTTGTTTCGGCAATTAATTTTGAACGACTTAAGTTTTTTTTTTATATTTCATAATTAAATGAGCATTATGAGTCGTGCACTTTTGGATTTTCCAAACTTATGATTTTATGTAATATAAACGGTAGTATATCACCACAAAAAAGGGTAAAAAACTAAATTTTTAACAAAAAGTACAACCGACTTCTATGCCACTACAAAGTAAAAAATATATTTAAATAAATGTTGGTCAGAAATACATATGTACTAAACATATGTATTGTAATGTAATGTAACAGCATTAAACGCGGTTCGGAGCTCGGGGGTTTTTGGGTCCTTGCTAACGTGTCACAAAAAAGGGTAACAAACGAAATTTTTAACAAAAAGTACAACCGACTTCTATATCACTACAAAGTAAAAAATATATTTAAATAAATGTTGGTCAGAAATACATATGTACTAAACATATGTATTGTAATGTAATGTAACAGCATTAAACGCGGTTCGGAGCTCGGGGGTTTTTGGGTCCTTGCTAACGTGTGCTGATGCCTAGGTTTGGAAGGCCTCCTGCTTAAGGCTTAGCGCTTTAGCACAAGACCCATCAAACAAGGGCTGACTCCGCCCGCCGACGGGCTCGACAGAGTTTGGAATGAAACACTCCATACCCTTTTTTTTGTTTTTTTTGTTTACGAGGGGGAAACCAAAAGGTACCCAGTGTCGTAGGAGCGACACGGGGTTATGTGGGATTCTTACCGCACTAAAACCCTCCCGGTGGCCGTCCTCAGCTTTGCCAAGAGGACTCCGGGACCTCCTACAGTACGCAACCGGAGTCCTCTGAACGCGTTGCCCCTTCGGGCTCCTCCTAGGTGAGCTTCAGGACTCACCACACCGCCTGGTGTTTACGACGGTATGCGACCACTATTACCGCCGTCCTTCCCGGAGTTGCTTGCTGGACGTCTTGACCTCCCAATCTTGCCGCCCGCAACCCCGGAAGCCCCCTTTTAGTCACCTCTTACGACAGGCAGGGGATAGGACCGTAGCCCTATTCTAGTCCCGGGACTACAGGGACAACACTCCATACCCTGCCGTATCACGTCGGTTACAGACTCAGCACACGACCTAGGGTCACCCGAAACGAAGCATAGCTGCTTCCACGGGTACGAAGCCAGGAACTCCCGGAATCCGTCCCAGTCTGCTGACTTGTAGTGCCAAACTTGTCATCTCCTAGGGGGACGCGTCATCACGGGGTACACGAAGGGCACAGTCGAACTTTCCAAGCAATGGTCAGAGGATCCTAGGGGAGCCTTGACCATTACTTGGTAGTCCACCGGATGGGTAGTCAGCAGTAGGTCTAGCAAAGAGGCAGTACATCCTGATGTACCCTGTGGAACCCGGTACGGTAATGGTACCCTGGTGAAATCAGGTACGACTTGAGAGAGCCCATATGCCAAGGAGAAGTCATATGCAGATCTCCCGGCAATGTCGGTGGTCCGGGAACCCAGCCAATCAATATGATGAGCGTCGAAATCACCAACTCTGCCTAAAGACACTGCTGCAGCATTCTGTCGGTTGCCCACTGGACGTGCTCGAATAATCGAGTTGTCTCAACATCTCCGCTATAGGACCTATACAGGCACGCGTAGACACGGGTAAGACCTCCGACGTCCGCGCACAACAATTATAGGTACTTGTCTTCGAGAAAGCTGAGACGGCGATAGCAGACATCTCCCCGAACATACACACATATCCCGGCTCGACACCTGAAGGCATGTTCTAAATTGTAGCCGGGGTACTCTAAATGCGATGTATCGTCCTGATTGGAATGGACTCCTCTGATATTGCACTTATCCACAGTAAATGTGGAAGAGGTCGCCGCTGTGCAACTTTTCTTATTTTTAAACTTCCTCATTGTGGTTGGTGTTAAAAAAGGGAGGGAATTTGAAAGGAATAGCAATGCTCCTTCAACGCCTCACGGGACAAAATATGAGTCTCGTGACACCGAACTTACGGAGGTGATGTGGGATGCTGGCGCGGGGGACGGAAGGACAAGGGTCCCCCCCGTGCACGACTACCTGGCTCCACTTCGGTCTCTTACTCCGGCAAGTTAGCCGCACAACGGGATTTTTTGCCGGCTGGCGGGACAGCCTCCCGGGCCAAAGGTTAACAGTGTTAGCCCGGGTTCGGGTCCCCAACTAACCGGCGGGCGGCCAGCGGACAACCGTTTCACCGGGTCTCCCTGGCCCCCGCGCTAACGCACCACGCCCCCGGGGGCAACGACGCTTAAAGAGACCCACCGGACCCATTAAGTATGCCGTCAGAAGCACCACAAGAGGATGGGAAGGGAGGAATAAGGAAATGAAGTAGCTCCCAGGCGCACTACCGAAACACGACGAGTCGTTATTAACGGTAGACTCCGACCTGAGGGTGGTAGCTAGCCAGGCAGATCCCACGAAGAGACCTTACCACCAAGCGACATCTTTGGGAATTACGCTAGTCGGTGTCAGATCCAGCAACCTGTGGGACCGTCGCAGTTGGATATTAAATGCCCGAGTAGACGCTGCTGCCCATCTACCCGGTAGATGCCCTTAGTCGGCTTCTACGACACCCACGGGCAGGTATGGAGTGGTCTATTAGTCGCTGGAGCCACACGGCCAAATTACTTTTATACATAATTTTTTAAGTCAGGATTTGCCGCCGCCGAACTTTCTTCTTTAGTTTACAAAAATTAGTCCTCTGAGAGCGCCGTTGTTGTGATGTAGAAACAAATATGTAAAATTATTTACACTTACAGAAAGACCTGGTTCATGCCCGATACCGAAGGGGGCGGGAACCTGCGACGAACGGTGTAGTGGTGACAGCAGCTGCCCTCAACCTCAGAAATGCTGCTCTAACGGTTGCGGCCACCACTGCATGCAGCCAATATATAACTTCCCAGAGACAGGTTATCTACTCGACACGTATATTTTTTTTATGTGTGTCCAGCACTTTTTTGGCGATACCGCAACCGATCGACATGATTGAAACACCATTGTATGCGGCTACTTTCACAGAGAGTCCCATTTCGAGGAAATTTGAAAAATTTTGCTAGTTTCCTGGAAAATCGGAAAAATCTGATTTCTTATAAACTTGAATAACTTGAGTGTTTCTTAATCAATTTCAATTTTTTTCATATGAAAGGGTGTTTCATTGCGGTATTTTCGTACCTTGACATAATGATTGTCTGATGATTAGAACTTTGAGTTATGGGTGGAACTCATCATAACTACCCCCGTTTTTTCACATATTTTATGATAACTTATCTTCTGCCCATCCAATTCACATGAAACTTAAAATGAACATTCAGTAACTAGATTCACATGATATGATGGAAAATTCGACCTTCAACTGATTAACCCTGATAGTGCAGAGGTGCCTCCTGCCTCAACCATACAAGTTTCTGTGTACACTATCACGGAATTTTGTTAATTAACCGATTTTCATGATTAAATTTGAAATACTTTATACATCATTTTTTAAGTCAAGATTTGCCGCCGTCAAACTTTCTTCTTGTACTTTTGTTTACGATGGGTGCGATGTTTGTTACTTTACTTCTCCTTATGTATTTAAGATTTGATTTTACAGGGAAATTGGAACTCTGAAAGCACCATCGTCGTGATGTAGAAGCAAGTATATAAAATTATTGTCACTTACAGAAAGACCTGGTTCATGCCCGCCTGTGCAGGGGCCAGGAGCCTGCGTCGAGCTGTGTAGTGATGACAGCAGCTGCCCACAACCTCAGAAGTGCTGCTCTATCGGTTGCGGCCACGACTGCAAGCAGCCAATATTTTATTATTAATTATTAATATTTTTCTAAAGGTGGTAGAATCCTGTGTGGTTCAACTCCGGCGGCACCACCGCCACACCTATTTCTGCCTATTAACAGCAGTGTCAAGCGTTGCTGTGTGGTTTGAAGGGTGTGGTAAGGGAGACATACTTTTCCGAGGCATTCCAGCTTAGTCCTCGGGGGTAGCGGCGCATCTGTGGTTAATCTCAGGTAGGAATCTAATCCTATCCTGAGTTGATTAAGTATGTCCATCGGCGGCAGTAGCCACTTACCATCAGGTGGACTGCGTGCTCGTCTGCTACTCCTATATTTTATATAATGGTACCTATGATTTGCGATTGGTATGCATGAGACTTTGACGTTGAATTGCAATTAGTTCAAGTGATATTTCTATAACATAGCCGGTGAATCATTGTGCATTCTGAAGGATCGTAAATAAATTAAGATATAGAAGCAAAGGACCGTTATCAATATTAATTTAAAAAAACAGATTGTTTAAAACATATGTTTTTTTGCTTATGTTGTGAGGTCACAAAATTTGAGGTGTTTCGCTATTATGTATGCCCTTTCATTGTGAGAACTTTATAAATTAATCAAAATCCAGCGTGCCAATGACGCATATCATATAGGTACTTATATTTTAAATCAGGCAATTAAGAGTTCCTTTAACACTTTTGACCGTTTCTTGTTTCTTCAATTATTTTATAGATTTCTGAAGATATTTTAGCTCATGTCCGTGATTTTCATTTTGTGTATTAAGAGTTAATTTAATTATTAAAGATATTTTCGTATGCTTAATAATGACTTTTGATTTATTACTGTCACTATGAACTGCGAAGCTTCTTCAAAACCGGTCAAGCACGAATCGGACTCGTCAACTGAGTGTTCCGTATATACACATAAATGTAAACGTTTTTTTTTCTATATCGTTCATAAACAAGTATAATTTTAAATATTGCGTGGCCGTGATTTTCAACCTTTTACACTGTCAAATGTGAAACACGTGCAAGAATTTAATTTATTTTCATAATAATATCTCAGTTAAATCAACAAATAACTGATTAGCAAAAACTAGTTAATTAACAGTACGGATTAACCGTACAAGAATTTGATTTATTTTCATAATTAGATATCAGTTTAATCAATAGATACTCGTAATTAACCACCAAAAATGTTAATAAATTAATATTTTCTTAGTAGAAATATTTTTCACATTCTTTACTGGACCTTGGCGACCCCTTGACCCCTTTATATAAGCTTTGCGATCCCTCAGGGGCTACATATTAAAAAATCATTACCCCACAGGATACTTACCAGTAGGTATGAAGTCAACCGATAAAATGGTACTGATGGTAACATTCTACCATATCTATAGTAAAATAGAAGGAAACAAGAAGGTTCTACAAGAGTAAGTGCCAGAAGCCGGTTACAAAGTGGAACAAAAAAGTGATTAAGGTCTCAGTTAAGTCTAAATATCCTACAGTCACTGCTATTCTCGCTAAGCCATGTGTCACACGATAGATCTACAAATTATAAGCGAATTTTGATAATTTTAATTAGGAATCGAAAATGCAGCGAATTATAATAATTTTACCGAAATTATGTCAATTTGAAAAGTACTAGAACCAATATGGTTCGATCGGAGAGGTACCATACCACACTTATTTTATAGTCATGTAGTTTTTGTGTTTCGGTGGAAAGTATGAATAACAACTAATAGAGACTTTCGTCAGCTCAGGAAATATAATAATTCGTCTTAATAATTACGTACTCTTCATACATCGAAAATGAGGCATTCCTATAACATATTACATAGTACTTAAAAAGCTTGTTATTATTGTTCATATATATTTATCTAAATACCTGAATATTCTGAATACAACAACATAATATAAATATGAAAAACATGAACATAAATACATGAATATCATATAATATAGAATAATATAATGTAGATACATTATATGATATTCATGTATTTATGTTCATGTTTTTCATATTTATATTATGTTGTTATTTATACTATGTATTTTTAATTAACACCTGCGTCATTTTCTCCATCCACCCAGGGTTGACTGGCAGAGAATGCCACCAGGCATTAAGATTCCCTTTTGTGTTTTTATTTTTATAGAGATGCAATAAATGAACAAATAAACATATAAAAGATAGTATCTAGCATCTCGCTTTAAATGTGACTAGTACCCAATGCTCGGAAAGAATTTAATTAGGTGCGTCCAATGAAATAAAATGAAAAGTTACGACAAAGAATAAAAATAGAAGTAACACACAATCCTGTTTATTTATAGGTGGTAGAACTCTTTGCAGTTGACTTTATAATAAAAAAGTAATCGAGCAAGAAAACCATCGATTTGTGGCTACTACCACCCATGAACATTTGTAATCAACTCCAGGACCCCAGTACCCTTTCGTAACTATTTATTAATCTGTGTCCTTACCATGAGTTTTCAAAACATTCAGCAAACAAACTTTACGTTACGTTTACTCAATCCATTATTCTGTTCCGTTTGCTTCAGTAGACTGAGTAAACGTCCATCCATCCATCAGCCTTTTGAGGTCCACTGCTGGACATAGGCCTCCCCTAATTGGCGCCACTCCAACCGGTCCCGTGCCCTTTGAATCCAGCGGTTTCCCGCCGTCTTCTTCAGGTCGTCCGTCCACCTGGTCGGGGGGCGGCCTAAACTCCTTTTGCCTACGCGTGGTCGCCACTCGAGGACCTTTCTTCCCCATCAGTAAGTAGAAATGGGTGTTGCAGTAGTGCCTTCGGAGTTGAACCATGGGCCGATTTTTCAATCCTCAGTTAGTGGATTTTATCTATCGAATAAAATTTATTTGACAGATAATAAGATTTTTAATTTTTCAATCATCAGATAGAGGTTATCAGTCGAATAAAACCGCTAACTGACGAATAAAGGAGATGTTTCAAAATGTATGGGCTCCCGGCCACCTTTTGTACACTATATTAAAAACTAAGAAAACATGCAAAGAACAATTCGTAGGGCTTCATTTTCTTCAAATCATGTTCGTTTAATTGTTAAAAAACAATTATTTACACTTAAACTTGCAACACAACAGTGGAAAAACATCATGGCGGTAGTGATTACCGTAATAATGTCATCTGTCATTCTATTTCAACTTACTATATACATTATATACTTTTTAATATATTTTTACGCGAGTGGGCGTAGATATATAAATATTGTATTGTATGGATTGAAAAACAATACCTATATTTGATAAATATAAATTATATTTACTTTCATAAATCTTGACTTAAAACAAACATACCAAAATATGTACTTCTATACCAATTTATTTTAGTTAAAACATTTAAGTGTGTAAATAAAACAACTTCAAGTACACATTTAGATAATATTTTATTTATTCTTCACTTAGATACATATTTATTCATTTTCAATATGTTCCCTTATCAATATTTTCATCTAATCATGTAGCAGGTTCTGTAATATCCTGTGACGAGCTCAGCCCAAACATCAAACAATGGTCATAATGTGACCGCAGCTAGCTACGAGTACGGTTCGTTGCCCAGCGATGCAGTTGCAATAATAACTGATTATTTTGTCATCCCAAGAATGTCCTTGTCTTGCTATTGTAATTATCTAAAAAAAGACAAATGTAAAAAGATTAACATCTCTAGTTTAAAATTATTAACGATTATTTCACCATTAATATAAATAACTGATGTATATTTTACCTGATGATATTGAATCCTTGTCAACACAATCCACAACGATCGCACGAAAATCACAAGAGTCCATAAAACATAAGCTGGGTAAATTAGCTATAGCTATAAGTAAGGTAGAATCAGTCCAACACCGTAAGCAGCACAGAGTAGAACTAGAAACATATTCAGGATTGAAATGGAATCTTCTCATCAGTACATATTTATTCAACGTTTACATTGGATTCCACTATTATTATATAATATGTATAAATCACTTTTACATATATCAAATTGACAACTTCTTCTTTTTTAATTTGACATGTCACTTACATCTATAAAACCAGATACTATTTAAAAGGTGGTTTTGTTATAATTATTATAAATAATTAATTAAATTCAGAAATAATGACGGGATACCCAAAACAAAAGCCAGGTTGTAAAGTACTTAGAGTAACAATAACTTCACGACAAAAACAGCGAAATACAGAATTACCGACGTGGGGGTACACATAGGTTCCCTGACCGACATCGACAGTTTTGAAAACTTGACATTGACAGTATTCCGCCATATTTAATATTTCAATGAGGAATGCTTATTTTAAATATTTTTAAACAGGAATACTTTAGGTTATCATAATATAAGTGTATTTTTCTTCAATTATACAAAATATTCGTGTTTTTTAAATATAGTGTACATGAGATGGCCGAAAATGAAACATCTCCTTTATCTGTCACTTGGAGGGCCAGTTAAGATTTACCTGAGGATTTATCTATCAGTTTTCTATGACATTTATATATGGTTATGTAATGTGTCATTTATTGGTCTGATGTTGTTGATATAATATTGCGGTGATAATGGTGACTTTAGTAATGGAATTGTGCTCGGAGACAGTGGATATTTCTTAAATAATTACTTATTGACCCCACTCAGCAATCCCCGTACGCGAGTTGAACAATTGTATAATGAGTCTCATATACAGAGCAGAGATGTTATAGTAAGGTGCTTTGGTGTATGGAAGCGGAGATTCCCTATGCTAAGTATTGGATTGGACTCAGGTGTAACCTAACCTCTAGCACGAAATATAATTATGGCTGTAGCAATATTGCATAATATGGCACGCAGTCAAAATGGGGGAGAGCCTCCTAGAGACTCCGAGGTACTGATGCCACCACATCCGGTATTTTCAGCAGAATATGCTGACAATGAGGGAACAAACAGTACACACAGTGTGTTACGTCTGTTAGAACACAAGGGACCGTGTACTTGAATATTTTGAATCACCAATAAGGTGAAGAGAGTTCTTGTCTACTTATTGATTGTTTTAAATTGGTGTAATACTTTTAAAATAAATACATATTGATTATTATATTTTTTTTATTTATAAAGTAAAAACAAACATATTTATATGATTTTATATTATATTATTATTTAACTCATGCTCTTCTGCAACAGATAAATGTTCTTTTTTAGTAATTTCTTAATGAAAACGCACTAGTTCATGTCTTGCAGCTCTTAATCTCAGCCTCAAGTAATGCCGTAACGCTGGCTTTGGTTAGTTTTAGTTCTGGGGTCATTTTGCTTTTCAGCGCAAGATCGGTCACGTTTTTTATATCCATTTTTGTTTCATTTTAACCTCGATACACAAATAAAGAAACGAACACCAAGTCGCAAATATGCACCAACAAACACAATTGACGTCCCTTTGACGTGTATGTCAATGTAAAACATTAACTTCTGCCTTGTTTCAGTCTAACATTGCAGTGATTGTATATGTGCATCTCGCTTGCGTACATTTAGAGTGAAATTAGCAACAGAAATGCATAGACAACAGATAGATAGCTACTGCTCGGATAAAAAATGATTGAAAAATTGAAAATTTTTACTTCTTTGTTAAACAGCCAGTTAATTTTACCCGTCAGTTAACTATCTGGAGAGTTATTTGAGAATTGAAAAATCGGCCCTTAGTGTTCGATCTTTAACTAATTCAATCAAACTACCAAACGAGAACTTAGTCCATTTTGGTAAATGATTAGCGCCACACATAGACCTCTGTAATAGATCTCAATTAAGTGGACTGCATGAATAGAAAATATCAAAGATACCCTGACACTAAGGACATCTGTATATTTTGTTACACGATGAATTTTCATTCATTTTCATTTTTCAGTATATCAATTTTATTGAATTTTGAAAGATGCACAATGTCTAAAAATGCTAGTGGTATTGAATATTCAGAAATTGGCAATCTTCAATTTTATTGTAATTTTATTTTTACCTTTTAATTGTTAATATAATCATGGATGTTACGTGAATATAATATCTACAGCTCCTTATATGAAAAGAAAAGACAATATACAGAAAAGACAATACAAATAAAATTAAATATTTTCCATAAAAATTGTTTTTCAACCTGTGCCACCTGTGTTGTTTTTTTATCTTTTGTTCCATGTCTGTATTGTATTTTACTTACATTTTATATTACAAAACATTTAATACAATGATTAAATTTCATGGTTCGGAGACAATAGTGAAGTATTCAATAATAATGAAAGCAATTGCGCACATTTATAACAAAGGAAGGAAAATACAATTGTCTTTTCTAGCAGGTGGTATATAATGTTTACCACCTAGTAGAATGGTGTCGTGATCTTGAAACTTAGATTTTACGTGTGTTAAAATATGTACACAAATTCCTAACAATATGAGAAATAAACATAATCAATATTTTAAAAATAAAAACACGTGATTGGATGTTTTACAAATTTTATACATTTGAATAATTTATGTCATGATTTGAATATGTTGATCTCTTCTCACATTGATATTTTAATTATAATCTTAAATGTATAAATGGCTAGGCGGTAGCCATGGCCATCTGCAATCACAGATAAAATTAGATTCCTGTCTGAGGTAGGCAGCAAATGTATTGCTACTGTGGACTAAGTTGAAACCCCTCGGATTAGTATGTCTCCCTTACCACACCCTTCAAAGCGGAACATATCAATAGAAATGTTTAGCTACCTTTTTGACTTGATAACTCGGAAGGAAAATTTCCTCAGTGCGAGGCCGAAATATCTTCATCTTAATAAATTCCCGGAATTATTTCTTATTACCGATCCGTCAGTCCAATTTATGGAATTCAGAGAATTTAGGGCGACTTAACGACCATTAAATTTCGGAATTTCTCATTTAAAGGCAAATATATGTTTTAGAGAATATAATAAAATACTTCTTTGAACTAGAATAAAGCGGCACCCAAAAATACTCGAGGAAATAAGAGGTGTCAGTGGTGCCACCATATATCGGCCACGCAAAGTTCTACCATCTATTAAACCTCTTTATCACGTAAGACTATTAGGTACCTAGACCTACACACATACCTACATACATCTTTTTCGATACGTATAATAAGAATGAAAGATTCGCGTGTCTGGACATCGAATGTATTTGCAAAAAGCAGTTTGGAGAACTGAGAATATGTAATAATAGAAATTTATATCATTTTTACACTGTTTGTCTGTCTGTTTGTTTCGTGTTTGAAATCTCATTACTTAAACCAAAACTACTTAAACAAAATTACTTAAACAAAACTTCAACTTAATAAATTACTATAAGTATTATTTACAATATAGTCCGCATAATAATAATTATAGCAATAATTTTAAGTTAACTCTTAAGTTGATCTAGTATTTAAAGTCACAAGTAATGACTTGTATGTGGAGCGGAGAATTTCAGTTTACTGGCGTTGTACAATTGACTTTATATTCTGAATCCACGAGAAGTCGCAGGCACAGCTTGTATATTATATTAATACGAATATACGCAGACTGACACAATAACGAAGGTATCAAATAATGGGATCTACGTTTTTTATTACGAAGGAACTTCCAATTATTATATAATCTGTAGGCAATTTACGACAATTCGCGAATTTGCGTTCATTTATAAATAATTTTAGGGGCTTTTTCACGTGATATAAGGTAATCACTGCTGCGGGCTACCCTTAAACATGTATAATCAACCTCAAGGACCATAAGGACTACGTTGAAACGCCTTTTTGTAGCTAAGTCAATTAATGAAACAAGAATGTACTGATGACGGCCATTTCACAAAATATCTGTCTCCTCATGAGTCATAAATTTGTCTACAAGTATGATCGACTTCAATTGGAGCCCCTATTTTATGTACTCTTACCATCTCATGAACTTTGGGAGACATACTTTTCCGAGGTGTTCCAGTACAGCCCTCTGGGGTAGCGGCGCATCTGTGGCCGACCTCAGTTAGGAATATAATCTAGAAATCTGGGGTTGATTCCAGATGTCCATGGGCGGCAGTAGTCACATACCATCTGGTGAACTGAATGCTCGCCTGCAACACCTATCTACACTAATATTATAAAGAGGAAAACTTTGTTTGTTTGGTTGTAATGAATAGGCTCAAAAACTACAGGACCGATTTTAAAAATTCTTTCACCATTCGAAAGCTACATTATCCACGAGTAACATAGGCTATATTTTATATGAAATATATTTAGTAAATAGATTTTGAGGCGGTACAAAGTTTGCCGGGTCAGCTAGTACTTTATAAAAAAAAAAAAAACTTCATGCTCCTCTTAAAGCATACTCGCAGTCTAACTACGGAGACGACGCTTCGCATGATTATAGGAAGGAATAAGCTTTTGTTAGGAAAATCGTCAGGAAATTATTTAAAAGCCAACTTCTTATATATTTTTTTTGAAGAACAGTTTTTTATTATTCGATTAATTAAATTTACAAAATATAATCTATCTAACTATTTACAAACTATAAATTTATATACAATATATACAAAAAATATAATTTAAACAAAAAAAGAAATATTAAAACTTAAGGAAATATACAAAATTAAATATAAAACAATGAGTCCAAATCACTGCCTCCCGGTAGAGTCCCAAGAATGCTGCTGCTGAAGAGTATCGTTATACAAAGATCGGAAAATAACTACCCAGTAGACGATCTACAGTGCTATTTGATACGCCCATTTTTAGTTAATACCCGTATTAAATTTCATGACATTTCAATGACAATTAAATTTCTTTACTCTTACCATCATTCCTGACACTATGATATTTCAGCAGTAAACGTATGTTTGCCGTATTAAAAGAAAGAAATAAAGAATTCCAATTCAATAATATATTTCTATGTTTTGGCAAATATTCTCGCTTAGGACGTGCCTCGATTCGTTCGAATAAAATTCTTCAAGTAAACAGCCAAATGTAGTTTGAGTTCCGTACAAAATAAACGTAAGATATTACGTGACGTTAGTTTTTATAAGGGGAAATACGCTGAAACGGTTTGAAGGTGGTAGAACCTTTTGTGGTTCGACTCCGGCGGCACCACCGCTACACCTATTTCTGCCTAATATCAGCAGTGTTTGCTGCTGTGTTCTGTTTTGAAGGAAGTGGTAAGGGAGACAGACTTTTCCGAGGCGTTCCAGCTTAATCCTCAGGGATAGCGGCGCATCTGTGGCCGACCTCAGGTAGGAATATCTAATCCCATCTGGGGTTGATTACAGATGTCCATGGGCGGCAGTAGCCACTTACCATCAGGTGGATTGCATGCTCGTCTGCTACTCCTGTATTATAAAAAAAAATATAAAAAGTATTATTTATAAATTTGGTATATTAATGGGTTTGTAAGGGTCAAATCTTCTATCAATTTTTGTAACTAATTATCTCTCAGTAAACCATGCAAATTCAAAATAGTTGCTTCAAAATTGAAGGGTGTGGACCATTTTAGTTCTTAGGAGCAGAAACAAACTGTGATCAGTTTTAGGCAGAACCACTGGTCTAGATGAAGCTGGCGAGAGATGTGGTATGGGTGGTACTAACTACATACCATTGGATAGATTGGATGCTACTTGCTATTTAAATCTTATAAAACCAAGATAACCTCGTCGTTGGCTTGTGGATACAACCAACCTGGCTAACCACAAACTATTGGATACAAGCAACCTGGTAACTACAAACTTTTAGGTGGACTGCATACTCGTTGTCTATTGCTGCTATCATAAACAAAACGTTATCTTTATTGGCGGTTTGGAAACAAGCAGTCGTGGCCGAGCGGTTAAGGCGTCTGACTAGAAATCAGATTCCCTCTGGGAGCGTAGGTTCGAATCCTACCGACTGCGACATTGTGTTATGTTTCTCTTTTTTTAGGTTTGTTGGACTCATTTCAATAAGTACCATACATTTCAGAACACGATTTTTTGTGACCGACCCACTTGGCGGAGCGGTCACCATGCCGGTATGACGCGCAAAGGGTCCCGTGTTCGATCCCAGGCCAGACAGATATCTAAATGATGAATTTAGATTTCTGTTCTTGGGTCTGGGTGTTTGTGTATTTGTCTATGTGTGTGTCCATGGCACCCACGACACAGGGAATCCTAGTGTGTACAAAAGCCTTTATTTATTTTGGTTTACGTACACATAGGGCACACCTATTATACACAGGTACACACCTATTCCGAAGTCTCCGTTTGTCTGTCCGTTACTATCACAGGGTTTTTTTTAAACGTGACAGTTAGACGGTTAAAATTTGAAAATGCTTTTATTTCTAAGTAAATATGCTTTTATTATATAACAGATACTATAATAAAAATAAATGAAAATTTGGTGGTAAGGACCCTTCGTGTGTGAGTCCGACTCGCACTTGGCCAATTACTTAACATACAAATTCATTAACTGCGAAATATCGGGTAGATGATTCATAACGTTATCAAAAAACCTACGCTAGATTGAGGAACCCTGGAAGCCACAATTCATCGGCATTTCATCCCTGCTTTCCCCAATTACCCACAGGTCATCCCTCGGGACTCGTATGTAAATGGGTGGACCGGGGAGTTTCCACAAGTGATTTTCCTGATCGGACCTAAGTCGGGACTTACAATTGATTTGAGAAAAGGGATGAAAGAGAAAATTTTAAAGATGCAAAATGCTTACTGTTTGTTTATTTATTGTATTAAAATACACTACAAAGGCGGAATTTATGTCTATTGAGAATGTGAGTAACATTATGTAATGCGAAATAGTGGTGTTAAAAACGGGATAATGTTAATAAACCGAAAAATTATATACTATTAAATACATATTGCTATTTTCACAAGTTTTTTAATGAGTTGCAATTGTAATTAAAAGTCTACTAATTTTATTTCGTTTTAATTTAGTTTGCTTCTGGACGTTATGTTTCGTATTGTCACGTCTCGTTTCGCTTCATTCCGCTTCGTTCCGTTACATTTCGTTTCGGAATATTTAATTTAATTAAATATCATTTCATCATTGTTATGTATAACATATATTCAGAGTTTCGGGCTGCCCAAAATTCCAATACGAAATAAAGAGTAAATTGAAAATCAGACATACGGCACCACTCAACGGTATTTATGTACTTTATTTACCTTCATTATTATCACTAGCGCACGTGAGTACATTATTATTTCGGAATAAACCAGCGAGCTCAAACAACGTATAATATTTATGTATTTCATGAGCAGTCTCGGTCATCTTCGTATGACAAAAACAGGATCGTTGGCTTTGTTTTAATCGATGAGCAAAATATTTGCTCAAGGAATATCTAAAGCAATCTAGGGCTATATTTACGCGATCGTAGTATTTGCGAGCAGGAGGCTCTATTCTTCATCAGCTTGTAATTGCCAGCTTGTTGTGAAAGGGGTAGCTGCCACAGTATAGACGAAATAGTATGTTAACATAACCATGTAAAGATATTTTTGTTATTGAACGTTGTAATATTATTTTGTATAACGAGAAGAAATAAATATGTATAAATTTATGAAATTTAAAATGGACTCCAATTTTTTTAGGAAGCAAGCAAGCATACATCCAATCTGATAATATGTAATGTTATTTCTGTAGTCCGTCCGATATAATATTGGAGTATAAGTTTGCCTTCCCACTGGAACTGTATCGACTTTAACCTATTACTGTCCCACTGCTGGGCACAGGTCTCCTCGCAAAATGAAAGGAGCTTAGGCTATAGTCCTCCACGCTTGCCAAGTGTGAACTTTAAGAACATATAGGTTTACGATATTTTCCCTTGCCGTTATAGGAAGTAATAATAGATTTCTCATACGCACTTATCTTTAAAAAGTCACAGATTTTAACCTAGGATGCCACAAGTTTCAACTACTAGGCTACCACTGCTTAAACCACTAAAACAACGGCGTTCGACGCTGCTGATATAAGCCAGGAATAGTTGTGGTAGTGATGCCGCACCCAACCTAAGTGCTCTGTCGTCTGTAAATGAATAAATAAATAAATGAATAAATGGTGATTACTTAATTGAACAAGTATTAAATACTGTCAGGCAAGCTCGTACAGATTTTTGGTGTGATATTTAGTTAAATATAGAGAAAATTACCTGTATTGACAAATACTGTTCCGTTATCACTAAATACGTATTCTTCGTGTTTGTTACCTATAAAATCATGAAATAAAAGTGTGTTATTTGTAAAAGAAACAAGAATAAACGGGGGAAGTTTAAACGTCAGTAAATCGAGTTAGGAGGTAAAAAATTGAGTTACGAGGCTTGCGAGGCGGGGAATATAATAGACTTCTATAAAAGAACATTTTTGATGAATGAAAAAGGGAAGTCTTCTAACATTGATTGATAATAGTGCAATAAAAAAGAATAGTGTGTGTAAAGTTTGTAACAGAGATGAATCGTCGTGACGCAGTGTTCATCATACTGGTTTTAGCTCTGGGATCCTGAGGTTACCGGGTTCGTTTTCGTTCAGGCAGCTAGGTATCTAAAAACCAATGCTTTCAACCAACAGTCTCAACTCTACAACAGGATTCTCTCAGTTGTGGGTGCCATAGATACATACATAGTAGAACAAACAAACGGCCAGTCTCTGAATAAAATCCAAATTATTTAATATCAATAAATTCGTCATTTAGATCTGTGTGGCCGAGGATAGAACCCGGAAAGCGTGAGACCGGTGTGGTGACTGTTCCACCACGAGGGTCATCTAAATTAAAATTCAAAATTTTCCGACCTACTTTCGGTGAATTTGTGATTATAACCGACTGCGAAGGGTATTGTTTTTCGAGCGTTTGCAACATCTCATTATTTGGCACACCCTACAGCTCAAATGGCTTGACGGATATTAACATTAAAATCAAATTAATCAGATCATTTTTTTATTCAAAATAGGTTCTTTACAGAGCACTTTTTGAAAGTCAATACAACTACCACCACTTCACAAGGTGTTTCGTTATGGAGAAGAAGCCTTGTACGGGCAATGCACGTACAGTCCTGTGTCAGCAATTTACACCCATTCATTGCTTTACTTTAGAATTGTTAATTAGTTCGCAATCGTTCATTAAGCGTACCGCACGTCACTCACCCCATTTTTAGTTTAATATGGAAATATTCAATATTCAGTAAGGAAATATAAAGTTTTAAGATTTTATCTTTCTTTTATTTAGTTTATTTAAACGGTTACGGTCTAACCCGTACAAACATATAAGTTGTCTTTGGATTCGTCTTGTGTTGCAAGTATATTTTTGAAACATTCAATAACAGCTCTATTCTTTATTGTTCTGAGAATCTAACACCTTATTCTTTAAACATCATTCTTCTGACTTTTTATATACTTCCCTGCTAGACTGCTCACCAGGAATTAAATCGACTCTTATAATTATAAAATAATTTATCACATATCTAATAAATCCATCAACTTATAATTGTAATCCTCTAGTAACCTACTGCGTTTCGCTATACTATGGTTCTAACCCGTTAATTAATTTCCAATCCACCTGCGACGCTGCATGTAGTATGCAATCTTGAGATAGGATTAGGCGAATAAAAATATTGTCGTTTGATTGCCTGAGCGCGCGGCAGTGACGGGTTAATGGGCTTAGGGCTAATGGGTTATTACTGAAGCGAGTAAATTACAGGCATTTCAAATTTAACCCGTGTAAGAAGATTTTTTAAACGCTTTTGTCTTCATTTTCGGTAGTTATGAAATTTTGCAATGATTTAGAGTCACTACCCGTCAATCGGGGAGGTACCACCGCATTTTGTTACAGGAAGCAGTTCTGTGTATCCATAACAATACATTATAGGTACAAGATAACTTATAAGGGTTCATCGTCGGGCGAATTAACACTTCTCTAACTTAATACAATTGTTGTTGAAAAAAAAAGTTTTCAAAGGTATGTGAAGTCTACCAATACGCACGCCAGAGCGGTGGACTTTGGCGTTATGATTTTCATTCAAAGAGGAGACCCGTGCCCAGCAGTGGGACAGTAACGGGTTGATGATGGATCATGATGGAAGAAGTTACACTCTAAAATATTCGTTCTATCTGGCTGTGCTAATCAATCAATCGTCAATCTTGATCGACGGTAGATCGCGGTGATAAGTTCCGATGATTTTGGAAAGGCAAAGCAAAATTCGGTGAACATAATTCTTAGGACGACATCTAAATAAATTTGCAATTGGTAGATCGTATAGAATCTAAAGGTGGTAGAACCCTTTATGGTTCGACTCTGGCGGCACCACCGCCACACCTATTTCTACCTAATAACAGCAGTGTTAGGTGCTTCTGTGTTCCGGTTTGAAGGGTGTGGTAAGGGAGACAGACTTTTCCGAGGCGTTCCATCTTAGTCCTCAGGGGTAGCGGCGCATCTGTGGCCGACCTCATGTAGGAATATCTGATCCTATCTGGGGTTGATTACAGATGTCCATGGGTGGCAGTAGCCACTTACCATCAGGTGGACTTCATGCTCGTCTGCTACTCCTATATTATAAAAAAAAATAACTATTTAGATGTCAGGTGTTAAAAGTTGGTTACATTATAGGTACAACTTTTACAAGATCATCCGTTTATTTAGAATAGATGTATCTGGATAAATATTTCATACAAGGTAGCACAGATTTAAATCTATGTAGAGCAATTTAAAATAAAGATTGAAAGCGGCTATAAATTTCAACTATCGGTAAATATTAATATGTTCCTATTTGTATGAATAAATATTTGAATACGGGTTAGGATTTATATCCGTAGCAATCAGAGGAATAAAACGCGATAGATATCTCGATTTGACCCCATTCATAGATACAGAATTGATTTCTTATTGCAATTTTTAACATTATTATATGCTAGGATTTACTAAATCTATCCTAATTTTTCCTGTAAAGATTGTAATTTTACAAATTGTAGTAGGCAGAAAATATCGCATGTATTTTTTTGGTAGGCAAAAATTCGATGGCGTTGAAATGCATAAAAATGATTTATTAATAATGGGACTATATCTAAAGATATTGTACGTATCAGACACGATTCGTGGCAAAGGAGAATCATATCATTTTGAAGATGGTAGAACCCTTGGTGGTTCCACTCTGGCGGCGCCACCGCCTCACCTACTTCTGCCTCAGCAGTGTTATACGCTGTAATTATATCTCATTATACACTAAGTAGTTTTATATTTCAATTATTTTTAAACTATTGATATGGTAAAAGCTATGGAAACTGTAAATAAATATACATATTGAGAGCAAAATATTACCAAACTTTGTTTCGATTTTCAATAGATAAGTAAGCGGGACCCTTAAAATGGGAATAAAAAAGCGAATCGTTAGTATTCCCGGCTGCATTGTGGATGCGGTATTATTGTGATTGTTATCTTTCGCCCGATTGAATGGACCGCTTACTCGCGATGCGGAATTTTAGGGGCCGTTCGAATTTTGAAGTAATCAGGAGGCACGGCTGTGCCTCCGCCAAGTCGAGCTAATATTATCAAATACAGTACTGTCAATACTTATTTAATACTTGGCAGACAAGCCACTGCGTGTCTTTATATAGGCATATGTAGGTAAAACATTTCAAATGTGTTACAGAATATTTTTGATGTAATTATGTATTGTATTTATAATGTTATTTTCAAGGCATTATCCTATTAATTCAATCATTTGTGCGGAATTTTAGAGGCCCTTCAAACTTTAAAATAATAATGTTATACTACGCAACACTTTTTTATAGAAATTGGCTGGTAATCTACCGCGTGTCTAAATAAAATAGTTATATAATGTTAATTTAAAATATATTAACTGCTTTCCGTATTTTTATGTTATTATTAATTGCTTTATTAACATTATTATTCCAGAGGGATATGATAATTGCATTTTGAAAAAAAATCGGTACATTATGGAAATAACCTACAAAGTGGTGAACGTAATGTACCCTCTAATTGGATGAGATTATAAAAAGAACTTATGGGATAATTTAAGCTTAATATTCCCATTTACTCTCTACATAGTACGTAAATCATAAAAATGTTAGTAGCAGGTGGTAAGGCTATAACTCACAGTTAAGATTAAATTTTATGGAAACACTAACTTCGCAGCGTGGTTTTATCCACGTTTGACATTGACCACACCACTTCCCTCTCCTCTCTCCGTTTTTCTCATAAAATATACTTTTTTATTGATCTCTCGCGTTAATGTGACGCATATTACACATAGGTGAAGCTGGACCTTCAGGTACAGACGACCGATTTTGAAAAATGATTGTTCAAAAGCTAAATGGTACCGATTGGTATTTAGAAATTAATGTGTTAAAAAAAACAATATGTTGGACATTATAATGTAAGTATCGATTATTTCTTTACCACAAAAACTAAAGTCAAAAATGGTTACGACAGAACCTGCGCGCGTCGTTAAAATGTTTCGGCCGCCTGAACTTTTTTAATCAAAGCAAGATGTTCGCTGGACCGGTATTGTCAACATTTGGTTGTACGAGGACCCATTTTTTTTTGTATTTTCAAGTAGTTATTGTTTTGCCAGTGATAACGAGGTATGTCTGCCATTGTTAACTTTGAAGGTGGTAGAACCCTTTGTGGATTGTTTGTTGTGGTTTGGTGGGAGACATACTTTTTCGAGGCGTTCCAGCTAAGTCCTTATGGGTAGTTGTTTTCTTTAGAGCATGTAATTTGGATATATAGTTTAGAAGACATTATATTATTTTGCGCGTAAATGGCGGCAATATGCCTAATAGGCAATATAGGCAATATTGCTTATTTATTTACTAATAGCAATATCTATGCCTATAGATATTTCTACTGCTGCAAAGCTAAGTGAGGGTAGTATTTTAGTCTAGTCAGAAATAAAAACTTCAACTTACTTTGCGTCTATTTTTGTACTTGCCACTACATTTTTGTTTATCAATAAAATTCGTAGCCTGTACCCATTAACTTTCCGGTTTATTTTCGGTTTGACGGCACGTGATCGATCGAGTTGATATCGCCGTGTTGGCAAGTTCGGGTAAAACCTGACATTATTTGCTCGGCTTATGGATTCGGGAAGTTGTGTAAACGGCATTAGACTTTACTTAACTGTGTAGGCAAGATCAATCATATTAAAACCAACTTTATCATGAATGTTATTATTATTGTTTGATTTTTTTAACCGACTTCCCAAAGGAAGAGAGTAAAATAATACATATAAATGTTGGTTTGGTACATACTTCTGAAGTCGGCGCTCATATTGGACACGCTGTTTACGCCGTTATCCAACGAAATATATTGAACGCCGACTTTAGAACTATGTACTAAACCAACATTTATATGAATTATATTTTGCTTTGTATATAGAAGTCGGTTGAATTTTTTTGTTATTTTTTTGTACAGTCAGCTCCAAAAGTAGGTGAACAAATTAAGGTTTCAAATATACATACACACCCGAGCGTACATAAGTAGCTGAACAAAACTAGTACCACAATTACACGAACGTTGTAAGGTTTCAAAAGTAGATGAACACTACTATGTCAAAAGTAGCTCATAATTTCAATTAATTACGAGTATTATTGTTGCATTTTTTCTATTATTTTAATAAAAAACTGAAGCACCCATCAATAATAAGCTTTAAAAAGTATTTTTCTCTTTCTAATTACCAAATTTATTTTAATAGAGTAAACTTTTATATAACTTTCTAGCTGACCCGGCAAACTTTGTACCGCCTCAAAATCTATTTATCAAATATATTTCATATAAAATATAGCCTATGTTACTCGTTGATAATGTAGCTTTCGAATGGTGAAAGAATTTTTAAAATCGGTCCAGTAGTTTTTGAGCCTATTCATTACAATCAAACAAACAAACAAAGTTTTCCTCTTTATAATATTAGTATATTTTCGAAGTTACGTTTGTATTTTGTATTTTCCCGTGTTCCCGATATTGTTGAACCTATTTAGCGATATCAAATATACATAATCTAATGTTATATAGCGATAAACGAGCCATAACAGCACATAACAGGGTATAACGGCCGTTAGTGGGGCAATCGACGCTTATATCGAATATCGATACTTTATTTAAACGAGGAAATAAGTAGTGCTAAAGATATGGAAATGTTTTAGTGTTACCTCTTATTATTATTACAAGCTTTTTTAACTTGCCTTGTTAGTTCGTATGTTTTTTTTATAATATAAGCGTAGCAGACGAGCATGCAGTCCACCTGATGGTAAGTGGCTACAGCCGCTCAATGTCATCTGCAATCATCAACCCCAGACCGGATTAGATATTGTCGTACCTATATATATATGCCGCTACCCCTGAGGGCTAAGCTGGAATGCCTCGGAAAAGTATGTCTCCCTTACCACACCCTTCAAACCAGAACACAGCTGCTTTAACCACTGCTGTTATGAGGCAATCAAATTGTAACCACATTGCAACAAATAAAGATTTCATTTCATTTCAAAAATAGGTGTGGCGGTGGTGCCACCTGAATCGAACCATAAAGGGTTCTACTACCTTCTGAACAAGGAAAAGAAAAGTTCTGTTATCCCTCGATACTTGTGAGCATATATATCCTGTATATTATTACTGTAATCTTTGTGAACAACGTACACCACAAGCCTGTAACCACAGTTAACCATTACTCGTGATTCAGTACAAGTTACCACAGCGAGCTAACACACTCAGACCGCTAATAGAGCTGGGAGCGGGCGTGGAGTGGACGGCTGGTTGCAATCTCCATTACAAAGGATCCAATTGCTTGTTGCGTCATCGATTAAATTGTTGTTTTTGTAGACATGCTTAATTTAGGCTTTTACCGCTTTACTATTCCATACATTTGGACCACATTGCTATAAGAGTCCTATTTGTGGTCGGTCACAGGTCTCGGATAAGTATGTCTCTTTTACCACACGCATCAAACCGCAAGCAGCAGCGCTTGACACTGCTGTTATTCGTCAGAAAAAACGGTGTTGCCTCCGGTGTAGCACCAAGAACGATTCTAACACCTTCTGGGTCTGGGTGTTTGTGTATTTGTCTATGTGTGTGTCCATGGCACCCACAACAGGGAATCCTAGTGTGGGGCTATGAGTGTAGAAAGCGTTTTGTTTGTTTGTTTAATACTACTACTACTACTAAATTATTTTTTCGATATTGCATTCAGTTTTAAGGCCTTATTTATGTGTGAAGAAGAAGACCACAAGCCCGTGTAACGGTTAACACAGGTATCCATTGCTTACCATATTCAGCACAAGTTACTGGACCGTTACTCGTGACTCAGTACAAGCTACCGGACCGTTTGTACCACAGCGAACTAACACACTCAGACCGCTAATAGAGCTTGGAGTGGGCGTGGACTGGACAGCTGGTTGCAATCTCCATTACAAAGGATTCACGCGTCAGTTGCGAATGATTAAATTGTTTTGCAACCGTATAAATCTTTACTTTATCTTTACTTTACTTAAGTCCATTATTAATAATGAATCTATCCAATTCTTGTCTACTAGAAATTGTTACATTTTAATCTTTGGTAGAAGTAAGTTGATTAGTTATAGCTACATCATTAGGAAACGAGCATGCAGTGCCCCTGATGGTAAAGCTACTGTCGCTCACGGATATCTGTAAGCAGCTCCAGATAAAATAAGCCTGAGAATTATTTTGATGTGCCTCAGATAAGTAAGTCTCTTTTCCAATCTTTGTTAAGTCTATCAGTGTACAAAAACAAATGAGATTCCTAATAAAAACTTTCCGAATTTTAATGTGTGTAACTTATAATTTGTTTAAATTTTCACGTTTAAAAAAAGTCTCTAAAATCTATTATTTAAGATTTTATGACGATGATAAAAAGTAAATCTTAATATCCTATAAATAATGAAAATCACGACCTTAGAAAAAACTTTCAAACATTTTATCAACACATGTTTCATGCGTGTGGTATAAAGGTGGCGTAGGCCTAAAAAGGGCTGATGTTGACAGCATTTGCATGTCAAAGGCAGTTTGCTGACGTTAACGCTGTTGCTAGCAGGAACGTTGCGAGCGCCATGTTTTTGTCTAATTACTGACGTGGGGTCCAAACACACTGTATTACTTTTTATTTGTTACTGCTAGTTTATTCTGTTAACTCTAATTCGTCGCTAATTAATACTCTGTTTTCACAACGACTGTCGTCGACTGCGGTCTGTGGTCGCCTGTTGTCATTGACCGTCAGCTACTGACGTTAGCTATATTCGACCGTCGTCGATTATCGCCGCCTGTTGTCATTTACCTACTGTCATCGATGTTCGTCGACATGACGAACATCGATGACGAACTTTTTCGACGTTCACATGTGTGTGAGTTCAGTGTCACTCGTGTTCTAGCTCCCTTAGTGGCGAATGCGTGTTGGATGTTTTAAAACAGCTTGTAACGTCGAAAAAGTTTCGGTTGCTATTTTAAGACAACAACAGTGACTGTTTCATAACGATTCAAAAAAAAGAAACCTGTCCGAAAGTCCGTAAGTAATGGATGTATGTCCAATCAATAATGATTATAGAACTAAACGAATATCAATCAATCCTTCGGTGAATTTGACACGCTTACATAATCTAGTTGTAGCTGTGAGATACACACATACTCGTATCTAGCGGAAAGGCACCTTTACATAAGCCGCGACGCCACACAAGTCTACTAAAAGTTCATCCATGTTTACATCGGGATCTTTTGCTCACGTGACTAGCACCATAATGGGGATAGTCCCTCTGATTTAGGCTACCGTGACCGAGCTCAAACACGCACCGATTTGTGGTTTTCGGTTTGTTTTTATTCTAACAACCTAAAATCACAAGCTAAAACAGTTTAAATTAACGTTAGTTAAGCTATGTAGTACCGTATGCAGGTGTCCTATGCAGCTTAAAAACAAATTAGGAGAAATCGAATTGAGAAAATATTACATACATTAGTCGTCAAATGGCAAAAGCTGGCATTTGATAATTCCCTTTAGAGCTTAGGCACGTAATGAAATTCGGTATGTATTGTACTATTTGCCGATATTTAATCATATGCTTAATGTGACATAATTATTAATCCCACACAGTTATGTATAGTGTTAAGTGCGTATTAAATTTAATCATCATATACTTTAAAAGTACAGCAGAACATCGTAAAAAGCTACCAAACTTAAGAGTAGGTAGTTTAAAAGAGAAATAATTCCAAAATGTATGTAAAATATACCAATCCGTAGTTAGTCAGCTTGATGAGCTATGACCTAATTCCACCCTTCTGAGAGGAGACTTCCTAATATTAGGATAATAACATGTTATAAGCTCCATTGAAGTATACGTCTAATCTCATTTAGGCCTTGATAATTGGATCCAGGCACAAGCGGCTTTCTATATAATTAATCAAGATTGCTACGTACCTAGCTGCTGTGTCTCAGATAGATTGGGTAGGTATCACTATCAATCACTAGATTAGGATAGGTATTCTCAAGTAAAAACGAAATTGTCGTATTTGTATGTGTGGTGCAATCAATATACGATACATATTTTGAAGATATCAATCACTTATGTTCTTAAGTCAGACGAAGTTGTATATCTTGAAAGTGGTTGAACCCTTTGTGAAGGTGGTACAACCCATTTGAAGGTTCGACTCCGGCGGCACCACCGCCACACCTATTTCTACCTGATAACAGCAGTGTTAGATGTTGCTGTGTTCCGTTTTGAAATGTGTGGTAAGGGAGATATACTTTTCCGAGGCGTTCCAGCCTAAGTCCTTATGGGTAGCGGCGTATCTGTGGCCGCTCTCAGGTAGGAATATCTAATCCTTTCTGGGGCTATTTTCAAATGTCCGTGGGCGGCAGTAGCCACTTACCATCAAAATGTGTCATGGAGCAATTGAGAACCATACATATTTTGAAGGTAGAACCCCATGTCGTTCGGCTCCGGCGGCACTGTGACCCCTGTTTCCAGCTAATAACAGCAGTGTTAAGCGCTGCTGTGTTCTTATTTGAAGGGTGCGGTAAGAGAGATATATTTTTCTAAGGCGTTCCGCTTGGCCCTCGGTCGGCACCGATTTCATGAAGAACTCTTATCTCATATGGAGTTGATTGCAGATGTACATGAGTGTCACTAACAATCAGATGAACTGTATACTTGTGTGATACTTCTATCTTATATATAAAATTCTCGTGTCACAATGTTAGTTACTATACTCCTCCGAAACGGTTTTACCGATTTTCACCAAATTTTATATGCATATTCAGTAGGTCTGAGAATCGGCTACTATCTATTTTTAATACCCCTAAGTGATAGGGTTGTTCACCCTTAACATTTTTTTATTTATATGGCAACATAATGTTTGCCGGTTCAGCTAGTATTATAATAAATGTTTACCGTAACAGGCCAAAAGGTAGAGTCAGTATTTTTCGTTGACCGTCAGTATTGTTACCGGGGAGGTATCGCCGTCACACGGCTGCGCGAAGAATCTGTTTATAAGGCGTAGGTCTCATACGTCCATGTGTGGCAGTGACTACTTACTATCAAGTGTACTGTATGCTCATGTGTTACTTCAATCTTATAAATACAGAAATATTATAAAAACAAAACACCGGACCGAATAAACATACATATAGCCTTTGTCACACAATTTAGACGAATCTAACACTTCACATGTTAAAAATTATGAATTTGTCGAATCGTTTTGGCCAAAAAATGAGACATACATATTCTCGAATAATATTACCCTCCGCTATCAGGTAAAAAAGTGTTACACAAATAAGACTTTCGTTTACATAATTGGCGCTGCGTGTCGCGTATCGTACCTTCTACCGATTAGGAACCTTTAATGCCACTGTTTATACTCTTTATATTGTTATACGATAAGTCTCAGGGACGGAACTTTTGGTATTTATGCAAATTACTAAAATGTAAGCTGTATTTAGTTTATAAATAATTGGCATTTGCTAAGTTATTATAGTTATTTGTACGATTGTAGAACGGGGGGGAAACCTTCAAAAGGTACCCGACGACGTGGGAGCGACGCCGGGTTATGTGGGATTTTTACCGCACTAAAACCCCCCCGGTGGCCGTCCTCAACGCTTGTTGGAGAACTCCGGGATCTCCAACGGAACACAACCGGAGCCCTCCAAGCGCGATGCCCAACGGGCTCTACCCTGGAGGAGCAGTTTTCGCTCCTCCCACACCATGTATGTTTACGACGGTATGCGACCACACATACCGCCGTCCTTCCCGGGGTCGCTTGCTGGACGGTTCGAGCTCCCACTCTTGCCGTCCGCAACCCCGGAAGCCCCCTTTTAGTCGCCTCCTACGACAGGCAGGGGATACCGTAGCCCTATTCTAGTCCCGGAACTACAGGGACACCGCGCCAGTGGGCGCTATCGACGCCTACGGCGTCTCCTTCTCCGCGCGGGATCGGCGCGCTCCCTGGCCCGTTCGGCGTCCTCTTTAGCGAGCATAACGCGGTCGCAGAACGCAACCACGCTATCCCACGCTTCGCCAGGAAACCGCCGCACTATCACACGAAAACGAGAAATGACGTTATTTTTGACATTTATGATCTAAAGATATAATATGCGAACTAAGATGACGACCCGCGTGGTGGAGCGGTGACTGTTCTGACGGGCAGAGGGACTCGGGTTCGATCCCTGGCCAGACAGATATCAAAATGATGAATTTGGATGTCTGTAATTTGGTGTTCGTGTATGTATGGGTGTTTATTATTATTGTTATTTGTGTGTCCATTGCACCCACGACACAGGAAATCATAGTGTGGGGCTGCGTTTAGAAAGCGTTTTTTTAAAGATGACAAATGTGATAGTATTTACATTGTTTGGCTGGGAATCGAACCCAGAACACTAAAGCCAGTGCATATTACGCTTAAATCCATTCTGCGGCGTTATATTATTAGTTTGATCTAAGCCCGTTAGGTACATACCTGAGAACAAAGAGAGCCACGGAGCAACCACAGCATCAAAAGGAAAATGTATGAGCCTACTATGCAACCTCGAAGCTGTTAGTGGAATTAAACTAACCCCGGGTTACTTAGCTCGTAATAAACCTTATCTTATCAATAGTTACGAAATCTTCATTGCTACTATTTCCGCCTTATAGGGTTCCGTACCCAAAGGGTAAAACGGAACCCTATTACTAATCCTCAGCAGTCTGTCCGCCGTACACAAACACGGAAACATACAAACAGAAATATGAGAACATTTATTGCTTATCCAGGAGCCAAATCCAGAACCTTAAGCCAGAAGTGAATTTAACGCTTAAATCTATCTTGCGGCTTCTATAATTTTAGATTGGTATAAGCCTGTTAGGTACATACCTGAGAACAAAGAGAGCCACGGAGCAACCACAGCATCAAAAGGAAAATGTATGAGCTTACTATGCAAGCTCGAAGCTGTTTGTGGAATTAAACTAACCCCGGGTTACTTAGCTCGTAACAAAACCTTATCTTATAAGACACAACTCCATATAGTTACGAGTTATTATAAAAAAAAAACTTTATGGAAAATAGAACTCTACAAAATTCACTTATAGAGATCGAGATAGACAGATAACACCTTTAATTCTGAACTTGAGTACAATAAAATAAATCTAATAGAAAGACGGTAGAACCCTTTGTGGTTCGATTCGGGAGCCACTACCACTACGCCTATTTTGTGCCAAAATCAGCATTACTAAGCACTGAGATGTTTCACTTCTTAGAATGTGGTAAGGGAGACATACTTATCCGAGGCGTTCCAACTTAGTATTCCTTCAATGCATATTCTCTTTATCTTTCAGTATACTTTTCAAAAAAACACATTAAAGTTGCTACAAAGGCTAACTGACTTCAATTAAATAGTTTTCTGCTACTTAGTAAGTCTCGTGCATTAGGGCTCCTACACACTGCCATTTCTTTAGCGTAGCATATACGCAACTTATAGGTACATTGCATGACCGCGGCGTCTGTAGGTATCATTAACAAATCGTTTCAGGCGAATTAACAGCGTTATTTATGAAAATAATTTAAAGCAAAAATGGAAAAACTCAGGGGAAACTCATTACTTCGTGCTGTAATGTAAGCATTTAAAATATAATTACGCATAATTTAGTTTTTACTTTTTAATGCAAAAGCTCATGATAGATAATTTGAGGCCATTCAAGTATTACGTCTAGATCATCTAGATGATGATTACGTCATCGGTAGTTATTTACTTGTTTACACGAATGGCAACCCTCACATTGTCTTTGCTTGAAAACGAAATGCATTTTCGGGGATTCCCGCAAATAATGCATACGTTTAGGCATTTTTTAAATTATAATATAACATTATAATTATAAAAGTAAAAAAAAAATACATTAATTGAAAATGATAACGCAAGCATGGGGAGGGGGTAAGAGCTTGGCTTACTTTTGATCACTAGGGGCATGGGGGGGGGGGGGTAAATAATTGTAATAAATCTGCTTACGTAATATTTGAACGGCCCCTTTCAGCTTAAACCTATTTCTGCTTAACAATAGCAGTGTTAAGCGCTGCTGTGTTCTGGTTTGAAGAGTATGGTAAGGGAGACATACTTTTCCGAGGCTTTCCATCTTAGTCCTGAGGGTATCTATGGCCGACCTCAGGTAGGAATATCTAATCCTATCTGGGGTTGATTACATGGGCGGCAGTAGCTTCTTACCAAGTTGAATGCATTCTCATCTGCTACTTCTATATTATAAAAAAACGCAAGTGTGCCGCAGCCCTTAAGATCGGCGAAGTGTGGAGAGAAAACAATGGAGTGTTTCGTGATCGTTACTCACACGCTATTTAATCCGTGATAAACCACTCCACGGCTTTCTTTGTTCCCGACAACTGTTTTGTATAACTGCTCTGTAAATACTGTTTCATATAAAAGCAATAATAAATATTAAAAAGCAGTATTGATAGCTTATAAAGTTGGATGAATTACATATGAGGCAATATTTATAATAATTATAATAATTATTTTGAAGGTGGTAGAACCCTTTGTGGTTCGACTCCGGCGGCACCACCGCCACACCTATTTCTGCCTAATAACAGCAGTGTTAGGCGCTGCTGTGTACCGTTTTCAAGGGTATGGTAAGGGAGACATACTTTTCCGAGGCGATCCAGCTTAGTCCTCAGGGGTAGCGGTAGTTAACTTAAGGTTACTTAGTATTATTTTATTATTATTGTGCTATCTAATAAAGATTCAAACTTCCTACTATTAAAAAAATTTATCATAAAAAGTGAATTATTCAAAATCTACGTAGTTTCTTTGTTAATAACCTGAAAGCTGTGTTTATTTTCGTTTTCACAACGCCGTCCATTATTCTCGATTTCGATTCTGTTCTTTCTTTTCATTTTCGCGTAAATGGTATCAGGTTTTGTTTGAGATGTGAGTGAACATTTTCATTTTTATATTTCACTAGTTTTGTTCGTTTTGCAGATGAAAGCTGGCGAATTTTATTTAATGAAATATTGTACACTAAAGTTCATTTGAATAGTGACCTATTTATTCAACGAGTCTAGACTCTTTAATTCTTTTATAATGAAAACTATCTTTTTTATCGAGGGGGAAACCCTCAAAAGGTAACCTATGCCGTGGGAGCGGCACGGAGTTATGTGGGATTCTTACCGCACTAAAACCCCCCCGGTGGCCGTCCTCAGCGCTGCGTAAGGACTCCGGGATCTCCAACGGAACTCAACCGGAGTCTACTTGGCGCGTTGCCCCGCCGGGCTCCGCCCGCTCCACACCATCTAGTGTTCACGACGGTATGCAACCACATATACCGCCGTTCATCCCGGGGTTGCTGGCCGGGCGGTTCGAGCTCCGACTCTTGCCGTCCGCAACCCCGGAAGCTCCCTTTTAGTCGCCTCTTACGACAGACAGGGGATACCTTAGCCCTATTCTGGTCCCGGAACTACAGGGAAAATAATGAAAACTATCAAAAGCTAAGCTAACTAAACTTACTAAAGATAGGCGGACTTTCTGATAGAATATGCTTATGGATTTTTGCAACACTAGCGTAGCCACCAATGCATCATCGGCTTTGCAGATGAGCTTTTTTGAACCTTTTAGATAAAATCCATTTTATAGCGCTGCAGGAATACCTCGGAAGGAAGTGTATTCCACAAATTGCACGTTTTTGGAAAAAATCGTGCCAACCAGACCGTGGACGGCCATTACAAGTCAAATAATGTGCAGGTCATGTTTTTAGAAAATTATTTTACAAATGTGTAGCCTATTTGTAAGTCTAGATTAATAAGCAGCAGCTTTACCAAATTTCTTTTCAAATATAACTCTTAAATAGAGGATAACTTGTTGGTAAGTGGTTAAAATACACATACGTACAAAGGACATATATGCACACACATACATACATTCTATTTGTGGGAGAATGCTTCATTTCATATATAAATATTCCGTTTTTAAAATCACATGATATTAATTTCGAACTACCGCTCCGTATTAACAATTGGCTACCTGTATCATGGTATAAAAAAGGGGCGCGCAACTGTCAACAGATTAGAAGTTGTCCAATAGTGGGCACGGCACGGTGGTGCTCTGAACTGTTTGCTATTTTGCTTGGGTGTTATTGTTACTGTGGTGGCATTAACGCTTATTCATTTAATTATTTTAACTATATTTTTTAAACTATAAATATTGCTTAAATTAGTTGAATCGAAATACCATTGTAGATCTACCTACCGGCGCGCCCACATATTCTTTTCGTTTTATTTTTGCGTAAATTGTATTAGGTTTTGTTTCACATGTTGTACATTTTGATATTAATATTTCACTACCACTCACACAAGTGATGCTATTATAAAATATTTTGTTACGAACACTTCACGTTTATGTAGACTAAGCGGCAGGTTTGATATTGCATGCAAATTGCGTTTGCGTCGGATAAAAGCATTATAACTGCTTTAAGTGCGGATATAGGCCGCCTAGCTACCTGCCTGCGTCAGCTCGCTTTGGAAATCGGAAAATGTTACAGTTTTACTTTGTTATACACTAACGCAGTGATAGTTAAGTTTTTAAATTCGGAGGTTTTTAGCAAACGAGCATACACGCCATCGGATGGTATGTCGCCCCTGGATGTCTGTAATCAACCCTAGATAAGATGGGATGGGATGAACCTAAGAGTGCCCACAGAAGCGCTGCTACACCTGAGGACTAACCCGGAATGTCTCGGATATGTAAGCATCATAACACACACTACAAAGTGGAAAATTTTTTAACAAAAAATAAAACCGACTTCTATGTCACTACAAAGTAAAAAATAATTGAAATAAATGTTGGTTTAGTACATATTTCTGAAGTTGGCGCTCAATATATGTCGTTTGATAACGGCGTAAACAGCGTGTCCAATATGAGCGCCGACTTCAGAAATATGTACTAAACCAACATTTATTTCAATTATTTTTTACTTTGTAGTGACATAGAAGTCGGTTTTATTTTTTGTTAAAAATTTTTTTTTCACCCTTTTTAGTGATGGTATGCTAACGTTTGTATTAATATTATGTAAAATTGTATAAAGGTGATCATGAATAAAGGTAAGGTCTGAATTCATACGGATTGGACCCACCCGCTCGCAGGGCGCTACCGCGCCCTTCTCGCTTAGTTTTACATTGTCTTATATGTTCCAACCTAACCTAACCGATTCAATACGAAACACTATAGGCGAAACACGATAGTATCTCATATAGGATACTACATTATTGGCTAGGTTAGGTAGGAACAGAAAAGTAAATAAATCAAACTAGGTGGTAAATTTCTGCGAGTGAGTCGGTCCAATTTGCCTTAATTCAATAGTTAAGAAAAACTACAACGTATTCATTAATCATATTTTATATTTGTAAGAAGTAATTGTCAAGTTACTGTGGTTTAGGCCAGCAGTATCCATGAGTCACTAGAATTGAAGACTTGAAGGTCCAAGTTATCAGGGTTAAGACCTTGAAGGTCAAAATTTTCATCCTATGTGTCTGCTTAGTGACGTTAATACATATATGAAAGCACAAAATGGCTAACTCCTATGGTTTAGCTTGGAAGCACACCAGCATTATCAGAGTGAAAGAGTTGAAGATCATTTTTTACATTACATTACATTTATCTGCGTGATAGTTATATGTGTGAAAGCACTAAATGGCTTATTCATGTGGTTTAGGCTGGAGGTACCGCATCATCAGATCTAAGGAGTTGAAGGTCAAATTTTTCATCATATATATCTGTCTAGCTACTTCATTACAACAAATGTCTAATCTATATACTTTACATGGGAGGCACCTCTGCATCATCAGGATTGAAGAATTGAAGGTCATATCTTCCATCATATGTCTCTACTCAAAGACCTTATCATATATTCGTAAGCTCCAAATGCCTAAGTTGTATGGTTGAGGCAGGAGGCACTTCTGCATTATCAGAGTTGAAGAGTAGAAGGTCAAATTTTCCATCATATATCTCTACCTATCAACCTTATTGAATATTCATAAGCATCAAATGCCTAACTTGTATCGTTGAGGCAGGAGGCACCTCTGCATTATCAGAGTTGAAGAGTAGAAGGTCAAATTTTCCATCATATATCTCAACTTATCGACTTTATTAAATATCCATAAGTTCCAAATGCCTAACTTGTATGGTTGAGGCAGGAGGCACTTCTGCATTACCAGGGTTGAAGAGTTGAAGGTCAAATTTTCCATCATATCATGTTAACCTAGATACTCAATGTTCATTTTAAGTTTCATGAGAATTGAGTGGGCAGAAGGTAAGTTGTTATAAAATATGTAAAAAGCAGGGGTAGTGATGATGAGTTCCACCCCATAACTTAAATTCTAATCATCAGAGCGTACTAATGTTAATGTAGGAAAGTACCGCAACGAAACACCCTTTCATATGAAAAAAATTAAATTGAAATTGGTTAAGAAACACTCGACTTATTCAAGTTTATATGAAATCGGGTTTTTCCAATTTTCCGGGAAAACTGGCGGAAATTTTCAAATTTCCTCCAAATGGGACCCCCTGTGAAACTAGCCGCATACAATGGTGTATGAATCATGTCGATCGGTCGCGGCATCGCGAAAAAATCGCCGAACAAACATAAAAAAAAAAAAAAAAAAAAATATATACGGTCGAATTGAGTAACCTCCTCCTTTTTCGAAGTCGGTTAACAAAACAGCGTTTAACACAGCTGCGAATAGACAGAAATAGGTGTGGTTATGGTTCCCCCGGTCTTATCACGAATACACACATACATGCATCCACACACGGGAAGCTAATATAAAACACTTTCTTGTCTGTACGTACGTTTCACGTTTATGTAGACTAAGCGGCAGGTTCGATATTGCATGCAAATTGCGTTTGCGTCGGATAAAAGCATTATAAGTGATTTAAGTGCGGATATAGGCCGCCTAGCTACCTGCCTGTGTCAGCTCGCTTTGGAAATCGGAAAATGTTACAGTTTTACTCAGTTATTCACTAACGCAGTGATAGTTAAGTTTTTAAATTCGGTTTTTAGCAAACGACCATGCAGTCCATCTAATTGTAAGTTGCTACGTCATCAACCCATTACTGTCCCACTACTGGGCACGGGTCTCCTCTCAGAATGAGAAGGATTAGGCCATAGTCCACCACGCTGGCCAAGTGCGTATTGGCAGACTTCACATACCTTTGAGATTTTTTTTTTCAAATCTTTCAGGAATGCAGGTTTCCTCACGATGTTTTCCTTCATCGTTTGGCAAGTGATAATTAATTTCTAATACGCACATAACTGAAAAATCAGAGGTGCGTGCCTGGGATTTGAACTTCGGACCCCTCGATCGAGAGGACGAGTTTCTTAACCACTAGGCTATCACTGCCGTTAGTTAAGTTGCTACAGTCGCTCATAATCTGTAATCTACTCCAGATAAGATTACACTCCTATCTAAGTTCGCCAACTGATGCGCTGCTATCCCTGAGACTAACTAACCTAGAAAGCCGTTTAAAAGAATGCTAAGAAAGACATTCGACATTCTATTGAAACGAGATCTCTTATAAGCAAGCGCTGTTATGTTCTGATCCTACTTCTAAGTAATAGCCTTATCCTATTTCGGGTTTTACGTACGTTTTGTTTGCGTAGCGATTAAAGATGTCTATGGGTGACTACTTACTATCAGCAGACAGCTAGTTTATTTGCTACTCCAAAAAAATGTGTTTTTGAAGGTGGTAGAACCCTTTGTGGTTCGACTCCGGCGGCACCACCGCCACACCTATTTCTACCTAATAACAGCAGTGTTAAGAGCTGCTGTGTTCCGGTTTGAAGGGTGTGGTAAGGGAGACAGACTTTTCCGAGGCGTTCCAGCTTAGTCCTCAGGGGTAGCGGCGCATCTGTGGCCGACCTCAGGTAGAAATATCTTATCTTATCTGGGGTTGATTACAGATGTCCATGGGCGGCAGTAGCCACTTACCATCAGGTGGACTGCATGCTCGTCTGCTACTCTTACATTAAAAAAAAAAAGTGTCAAAATTAGGCGGTCTATTAGTCTCCTTAATTTTGAGCTCATTTAGTTTTATCGTTATCATAATCTGGGACCCAATCAAAACTTTTGTCAACCACACTATCAAATCCCAATCCCATTCAATAATTGTAATAACCGGGTCAGTTGTAACTGCGCAAGTTAGATTAAAGGGTGGAGTGCTTCCTAGAAATTACCATGAGTATTGGAGCTTCTATATAAAGTCAGGGTATAAACGTAACCGGTATACGTTTTGTATCTAGAGGTCTATTGTCTTCATACGTCAACGAAGATTGGATCTGTCTGAAAGTTCATTATAATTTACGGTTAGAAAATTTAACATGTGTGGCAAGGGAGACAAACTATTCCGAGGCGTTGCAATTTAGTCCTCAGGGGTAGCGGCGCATGTGTGGCCGACCTCAGGTAGGATTCTGATCCTATCTGGGGTTTATTACAGATGTCCGCGAGCGGCACTAGCCATTTACCATCCAAACTACTCGTCTTAGCGGGGCATTCCTATATTAACATAATATTCTGTTGTTATGAACGTAAGTAGAAGAAAGAAAATTTATTTTGTTAAGTTAGTAAAGTAAAATGTTCTCGGTTTATAAACGTTTTTTTAAATAATTTCCTGACAATGTTCACACTATATTATGTTTAAAAAACTGTAAAACATTTTTTCAAATGAGTCTGAAGACATAATATCTTACTGCCCTATATTTAGGTGCCAAATTACCGATATTGTTCAAACTTTGTCATGCGCGTTCTTAATTATCCGGAAAATGTATTGGAGTGGAAAATACCCGAAAGTTCTTACGATTATAGATAACGTATTTACAGAAATAAAATGTTATTCACTGATATTTACTACTTAAAGAATGAACAGAATGAAAAACATAAACCCTACGCTTTACGTCATTCGAATAGACTTGGAATATTGATGTGAAACATCTATAGCCGCACGTAAAACCGATTTCTGGCGTGGCGACGCATGCCGTAGCGACGCGTCGCCACGCTATACGATGGTATATATATACAGTCTATATGCAGTAGCGTGTACGGTGTGGCGACGCGTCGCCATGCGCAATCGAATTCAATAAATAGTCATCGTTATCTGGAAAAAAAATCGTAATATTTTATTTTATCATTATGACATATTTAGTTCCTATCCCAATATTTTCTTTTCTGCATATTACTTTTACAAAATAATGTCGATGTTTCACATCTGCCAGGCGTCCCGTGACGGCTCACATTTTTTTTTGGTTACACTAGCCTTTCCATTTGAACGTTTGGATAAATTAAACAAATGAAAACTACACGCAACTTTCCACCGCAATGGAACCACAGCACCCTTCAATACCTTATTATCTGTGTAAACGGTAAGCGTCTTAAAACAATATCACGCTCGCGTCGTGAGTACAACATATCCTTAATAAGATTCCCTTGTCTTTGAACATTGGCTTACGTAGGCGTATGGTGTATGTTTTTATGTATATGCTTTCAACCCTTACCTAAATATGATAGGGGTTGATTTTGCGAACACAGTGAAACAAGTGTTTCTATTTTAATCAGAAAGTTCAATGCTAATTTTTAAATCTCTTGCTTCAAAATCAGTGGATTTTCATTCTTGATATTCAACCCCTTTTTTTTTTGTTGACGAGGGGAAACCTTCAAAATGTACCGGATGCCATGGGAGTGACGCCGGGTTATGTGGGATTTTTACTGCACTAAAACCCCCCCGGTGGCTGTCCTCAACGTTTGGTGGAGCAGCGTTCTATCGGGCTCTGCCCTGGGGGGAGCAATTTACGCTCCTCTCACATCCCCCGGTGATTACAGCGATATGCGACCACACAAACCGCTGTCCTTCCCGGGGTCGCTTGTTGAAACGGTTTGAGCTCCCACTCTTGATGCCCGCAACCCCGGAAGCCCCTTTTTTAGTCACCTCTTACGACAGGCAGGGCATACCGTAGCCCTATTCTGGTCCCAGATATTCAACCCCTAGGGGTGCCATGTCAGTTTTGACAGGTTAAAGCTCCATAATAAGAGGAAACCCTTACCCAGCAGTGGGTCGATATGAATGATATCGATATATGATCAATATCAATGAATGAATTAAGTCAGAAAATACTCGTATTATTCGTCATTCGCCATTTAGAAACTGCGCCTTAAGTACGCCATACAAACTACGGTTTACCTGACAATTTATCTGTGTAGGTTTGCCTGTACAGGAAGACCGCATATCGGTAGCGTATATGGGGACGTTTCGGTGATCCGTACGGTGTTCAATTCTGTAGCGATGGCATCGATTGAAGACGACGACGCGCCGTACAGTGTCACAATCATCATCATCATCATCAACCCATTACTGTCCCACTGCTGGGAACGGGTCTCCTCTCAGAATGAGAAGGATTAGGCCATAGTCCACCGCGCTGGCCAAGTGCGTATTGGTAGACTTCACATACCTTTAAGATTTTTTTTTTTTTATAAATCTCTCAGATATGCAGGTTTCCTCACGATGCTTTCCTTCACCGTTTAAGCAAGTGATAATTAAATTCTAATACGCACATAAATTTGAAAATCAGAGGTGCGTGCCTGGGATTTGAACCTCGGACCCCTCGATCGAGAGGCCGCGTTTCTTAACCACTAGGCTATCACTGCTTTTTACAATATAATTGATTGTTGAGCTTGCGCCGGTCGCCATATGTCTATTCCCACACCCAGTCCGGTGTACCTGCTGGAACAGGTAGACCACTCCGGTGCACCGTAGCGTGTATCGCAGGCATTATAATATTCTTCTTGACGTAAAGCAGGTGTGTATAAAAAGCGGCACCAAAGTTCCTTAGAATAGTTTTCATTTGCGCGTCATGCGTCTCCTCGGATGAATGGAGCATCTTTTGGTATTCATGCGCCGGGATTTGGGGGCGCTTGTGTAAGTTATGAGCGGTTAGCGGGTTTTAAACTTAGATAGCGGATTGGATATCATTTAAGGTTTTGTTTGAAGTTTATTTTTAGTTTAATATAAGAGAAGGTATTTTTTAACATATTATAACTGTACAATAAATAGTTTTTAATAGTTGTTTTCAGTTGGGTTTTGATTTGATAAAAAAGTTGAAAGTTGAAATTGAATCACAAAGTAATAAATTGCTTCTGCCCTGCCCTTGCAAGCTAATACATAGAAACAATATTCTATTTGATACGTCTGGTATCGTATTTCAGGCGATCTGAAATACGACGATTAGAGTGTTTAACTACTAGTGCTACGTATTCGTCATAAATTAGAATTTCCGCAACAGCTTATAACATGTACTACTCTAAGTAGTTGCTAGTGTAACCCCGAGATGAACGAAAGATAAACCAAATGTAATTTGATACATATTATTCTGTCCTAACGTGGATTATCAAATTTAAACACAAAACTTTAATTTGAATCTCTACAGCTTATGACTTGTACCAGTTTGAGGGTTGCCACTAGCATGACCCCGAGATGAACGAAGATGAACAGAATGCAATCTCATGTACTGTACTCCGCCCGCCCTGCCTTGCCCGCCCTGACAGCCTTTGCAAACCGAGTCCTGTTAACGGTTTGAAAGGCAGTTTTAATGACTGGATCTGAAGTGAATTTCTTCCTTCTTTTGGGTTTGTGGTGAGCGAACTTATATGGGATGGTTGGAATAAAGAATTTTCAAACTCAAAAAGAAATAATCGTCGCCCATTCAATGTTTAGTTTAGTTAGTTAAGTTGCTTAAATCTATTGGAATTATCCTTAGGATGGGGCATATCCTTGAAGATAAATAATAATTAAATCTACGATTATGATTATGTGATTATGGTCATTAATGCTTTTACTTATTTAAGTTGCATTTTGGTACGTTTGGGAAAAAATTAAAGAGGATTTTTTACAACACCGATATCTAAAATCGACACCATAAAATCTTCTACAAAATGTTACTAAGTAGTGTTCTTCTCTGCAAATCATTTTAAATATTGACAAAAAATATTTTTAGGGTTTCGTACCCATATGGTAGAAACGGAACCCTATTACTAACCCTCCGCTGTCTGTCTATAAATTTGTATTTAGGATTTTTTGTACATATGATAGACGTACTCTTTTCTATTTATTTTCTATTCAATAAGCTCATGCCAATTTATAAAATTTTACCCATTTTAAACATCTCTAAATTTCGACTGATGGCTCTAGAAACTGGTG
Source organism: Epargyreus clarus (assembly GCF_041222505.1). Lineage (NCBI taxonomy): Eukaryota > Metazoa > Arthropoda > Insecta > Lepidoptera > Hesperiidae > Epargyreus > Epargyreus clarus. The sequence continues at coordinate 14,578,873 of NW_027332227.1, read as the reverse complement.
GAAGCAATTAAAAATAAAAAGCCTTTCAAAATATTTCAGATCCAAACACTTATCACAGATTAGTCTAAAAATAAAACATAAATCCGAAATGCATTCCGCAAAACGCTCTCGTATTTTCCTTTAAGCGCTTGTTTGATTCACCGCGATAAACGACTGATGAGTTAAGCGAGCAAATGCGAGCAATTACTGTAAGTAGCAAATTGCCATGATATAAGAGATTTTGGTCCTTGCCTTGCAGGTCATCTGCAATCAGTGAAAGTAGTGTTTTGAAATAGAACTGCTTTACTAGTTACTTTTATATACACTCTGTAAATTTTAATTTCAATTGTCTATCTATTTCGGTTCACGTGCTAGAGCCCCGTGACAGACGGACCGTAAAAAGTTTTAATGTATACTCGCTGGCAATACGACATGTCGGTTATAGATTACTCGTGACAGCTTTATAGCGCAAATATCGTGGTATCGTATCGGATATTTTTTGCGATATCTCATAAATATCTGGTTGAACACGAGAACGCTTTCACAGATTTAAACGAATGCTTTGTGTTTGCGCTTGTATCTCAACTACGAGAGATTTAACAGAAGTTATTTCTTATAATTTACGCTTTTAGTTTTAATAGTAGTAGTAGATATTTATTGTAAGGCTATCGTGAATAACCGCTTCGAAAAATATGTACTAGGTATGCACTAGAAAATAATTTTATGCTAAAAATTGTCGTAACTAAGAATGTGATAATTGTGCAATAAACCAGTGTGACGGGTATCGGGTTCAATTTCCGTTGAGGTACACATCTAAAAGATTAATTTAGAATATTTTCAGTACCTATTTTCGGCAATCTCTATAGTATATCGTATAGCGTTATTTATTTACTTTGCATTCATAGATAGTTTACAATTTATTCTAAAGTCTTTGTATAAAGGTACTCGTACGTATTATGATTGCGTTCAATATATACAGCGAATACAATGATGAATTTGTTTTAATACATTTATTTACTTAAATATTTTAAAACAGCAGACACCCCTAAGATTATTTTGAAAATATCTGATTTTATTCTGAAAGTTTATTGTACAAAGGATGTGATTGCATACTACCCTACAATAGAACTAATATATTAATTCCTTTGTTTAAAAAGTGATTTACTAAAGAAATTTAAAATTGGAGACAACCCTAAAAAAAATTCTCAAGCGTTATTCAATACTGAAGTCTTATTGTAGAAAGCTACACTATTGTGATTGTGCACAAGCCTGCGTACTACAATAATAGATTGTACTTTGTTTTAATAAAATGATTTATTTAACAATTTTAAAATCGCAGATAGCCCAAAATTTTTTTAAGCTTTACCCTATATTTAAGTCTTATTGTACAATATTGTTATTGCGTACAACTGACATATTTATATTTTTTGGCTTAACAACTTGATATTTTTAATTATTATAAAATCGCAGACAACCCTAAAAGTTTCTCAAGTGTTACTCAATACTGAAGTCTTATTGTACAAAGTTACAATACTATGATTGAGTAAAATAGCCTACATACTCCAATAATAGATTGATTCCTTTGTTGTAATAAATTAATTTATTAAACTATTTTAAAATCGCAGACAACCCTAAACATTTTCTCAAGTGATACCTGATACTGAAGTCTTATTGTACAAGGGTACAATATTGTGATTACGTGCAATAGCCTACATACTACAATAATAGATTGATTCCTTTACAAAAAAATGATTTACAAAAGAATTTTAAAATCAGTTACAACCCTAAACATTTTCTCAAGTGTTACTCAATACTGAAGTCTTATTGTACAGCGGTACAACATAGTGATTGCGTGTAAACTACTACAAGCTACAATAATATAAGTTACAATAATAGATTGATTCCTTTACAAAAAAAATATTTTACTAAATAATTTTAAAATCAGTTACAACCCTAAACATTTTCTCAAGTGTTACTCAATACTGAAGTCTTATTGTACAACGGTACAATATTGTGATTGCGCACAATAGCCTGCAGCCAATATATTGATTCCTTTGCTTTGATAAGATGGCTTGGAATTGGCTCGCGATTTAATCAAACGGAAATTATCTGGCTTGTTATTAATATCGGGCTTAATATTGAATGAAACAGTCTGTAGTTTAATATCGTTAATCGTTGAAATGTCTCGGCGGCAGTCTGACATATTGCATAAATTACCGGTAAAAGATAGGTGTTTTGTTTGGTAAAAGATAGGGGCTTTGTCCGGTAAAAGGGTTTTTATATATTTATACCTAAACTATGAGGCAGACGGGCTCCCTGATGGAAAGCAGTCACCGTCGCCTATTTTCAACACCAGAGGAGTCAAAAATGAATCGCCGGTTTTGGAGGATAGCTCTTTTTGCATCTTTTTTGAAGAGCCCCATGTCATAACGCTCCGGCAATACCTCAGAAGGAAGTTCATACCACATCTTTCGCGTCCGTGGCAAGAACGTCCGTGCAGACCGAACCGTGGAGGACCGCCATGCGTCCAGCTAGTGTGAATGGAACTTCATCCTTCGGCGAGTGGGGCGATGGAGGAATGGTGACGTAGGTACCAGGTAAGTACTTAGTTAGGTAAAAGTTGATGTTCCGTTTGAGCAGCTGACTTTTTTGTCAAATTGAAGTAGTGCACATGAATATAGGACATGACTTTAGTGGTTAGTGGTCAATGTGGTTTACAACACCCGAAAGAAAATCCTACATGAGGTCCACATTGTTACTCCTAAGGGTTAAGTTGGAAGGCCTATAAGCGTCTCACTTACCTCGCCCATCAGTACAGCGTTTAACATCTAACGTCTTTTAAAAGAAAAGGAGGTGGTCATGGAGCCATGCGATAGAACCATGAAGGGATTTACTAAGTTACGATACGATAACTTTGATATATTTTTACAAACCAAAAGTTCAGTGTTCATTGAGTTTTCAAAATGCATTTTTTATACTTTTGAAACTTATAAAAGGTATTTTTTATTCATCAAGACGTTTTATATCTCCATCGAAAATATTATTTTCTTCATCAAGAAAATTATTAAAAAATATGAATTTCTGCAAACTAGAATGTTGAAAGTTTGAAAAACCCAATTAAGGGCAGCAAGCGAACTTTGAATATTTTTAACTTTTTCGAAATACAGGTTGGTACTTTGAGAACAAAATTCTCTGATAAACATCTTTAGCGAAGTTTATTTTATTAATGATGCAGACGACGTTAGAATATAATCTAAAATAGAAAGTAAGACTGAACTTAATTTGGAATTTTTGTACCTTTTTGCCTTGTAAATTCTTAAAGTCCTTTTGTTTTTAATTTTAATGTTATATTAAATTTATTTCAATTCGTAATGGATTTAGAATTAAATAAAGGAATTACACCGATAAGCAGGCAATAAAGTTCAATTTTTCTTCTTTTGAGTCACCTCTTCATTACTGAAGGTCGTGCTTGCTCTGGTGGTCTACTGTGCAGGTATGCTGCAAATTTCGCCAAAGTGCTCGGTCTTCTGCTTGTCTCAGGCATTCTGTGACAGATATCTTCGTTAGGTCCTTGATCTGGTCAGGCCATCTGTTTGGCGACTTTCCTCGAGGTCTTTTACCCACCACTTTCCCAACAACCATGATCTCCAAGCAATCGTCTTTCCGAAGTGCTATATGGCCAAAGTATGACATAATTCTTTGGTGGCAGATCTTCGATAGCCTTGTTTATACTTTCAGCTCCTTTAGTATAGAGAAAATTCCATTAAGGTTGTCAAAAATCTACTTCTCAAAGAAAAGTCAATTTAAGTCTACTCAAATTAAATTAATTAATTATTAATTGCTAATTTTTCAAGTGTAATTTGGACTTTACATTACAGACCTACAAATACAATAAAAAAGTAGAAAGACGACAACAATACTAAATCGGTAAAAAAAGATTTTACAAAAATGTACTTAGTAGGACGGACTACTAGTAAACAAGAACCAATTAATACACGAGAAAACTTAGCTTACATCACGATAGTCAGTTACTTAGCTACTCAATAAGTGATAGGAAATAACAAACGCGCGGTTAGTTAAGTACCGCGCGGCGCAAAGTGGCAATGTCCTGTTGAGAGGCGCTGCGCCAATCACCGCTGATTGCTCTCCACTGCGCCACTCGATCACGTCTTCAACCTGTTACCGTACTGTTTCTAATTTAATATCGAACTAAGATATAAAGAAGAAAACTTACTGTACTTCACGATATGTAGTGTAGTTAGTAACTTAGTTACTCAATAAGTGATAGGAAATAACAAACGCGCGGTTAGTTAAGTACCGCGCGGCGAAAAGTGGCAATGTCCTGTTGAGAGGCGCTGCGCCAATCACCGCTGATTGCTCTCCACTGCGCCACTCGATCACGTCTTCAACCTGTTACCGTACTGTTTCTAATTTGCTTTGGAACTAAGATGTTCATATAAGTTAACAATAAAATATTGTGTATATACAAGAGGTTTTTGATCAAGATTGAAAAATCAAACGAGCGTGTACTCCATGTGATGGTAAGTGGTCATTGTCGCCCGTGAACATCTGTAAACTGTATGTACAAATTCCATATGGAATAGGAGAAAAAGGCACATCTATTTCTGCAAATAGACAGAGACAGGACAGACAGAAAGAGAGATGTAATTATCTGAGGTATTTTAACTTAGTCTTCAGTGGTAGCGAAGCATCTGTGGTCAACTTTAGGTAGGAATTGGATCTGAACTGGGATCTATTACAAATGCCCTTAGGCAGTACTAGCCACAAACCATTAGGTGGTCTGCATGTTCGTTTACACATTTACAATCTCACTTATTATTTACTCCTACATACTATATATGCCATGTCCTGTTGCGTCTGTATTGAACGCTTGTACTCACGATCACTACATTGCTAACCACAACCCTAGTTTCCAGTATCTAGTGCTGTACAATGAAACAAGTACCAATCAATTCTGTTTACCATTGCGCTTTTGTAAAAACCGTACACAAGCTATGTATCGGTAAGGGGCTGAACAGACCAGCTACTTGTTTTGACAAATGGTAGATGATGAGAATATACAAATAAGGTATCTTTTGTAAGGAATAAAAGAATCCTTAACTTTAAATGATTACTATAGCTGACCCGGCAAACGTTGTGTTGCCATATAAATAAAAAATTGTTAAGGGTGAACAACCCTTATCACTTAGTGGTATGAAAAATAGATAGTAGCCGATTCTCACACCTACTGAATACGCATATAAAATTTGGTGAAAATCGGTAAAGCCGTTTCGGAGGAGCACGGTAACTAACATTGTAACACGAGAATTTTATATATAAGATTTTGTAATATAGAGCATACAATATAAAAATATTTAATACTTGTTTTAACGGTAAAGAATATATTACTCCTCCCTCAAGTTTTCTCGAAGGATTGAATCTCATTTAGAAGTCTATGTTATCCACTAAAGATATGATAAGGTATATGATATCCACTAAAGAAAGTAGATATATATTTGATGCGATCCAAGTGATTTAGGAGTAGGCAGCAATGATTTGTGTTTAGAGAGAATGAAATTTAGAGTTCGGGTTACATATAAAAAATTGCTGAAATATTAAATCGCCCATGTGGATTTGCCCTAAGATGCATACAAGTGTACGAATTGAAGCTTGTTCATGCGGATTCCTGAGTGCGTTTTCATGTTCAGCCATTGATATTTATGAAAATACCACAGGAAATCTCGCTTCCAATAAGAATCCATTTCCGTGCAATGAATTGCTCATGTAAAAATTTTTTTATTTTATTTTATTATATAAGTTTGGATTTAAGTATGTGCATGAGCCTATTGAGTTACAAAAACTGTCACTTCGATATTTGCTCCATAACAAAATAGTAACATACCCATTTTATGGTTGTGGACCGACTGTAGAAGTAGCACCAACACGCTTTTATCATGTGTATATGCTTTATTAATTATATGTAAAATGATGGCTTAAAAAAAAGAGAATAATTATTATTAAAAAATCTCTAAAGGATCTTCTCAGTAGAGGTCGCGTTCCGATCCGGTAGTAGTTTAAAAATATTGTAACTGACAATTTGTAAGTGCCGTCGTTGGCCTATACAAAATAAATATATTTCATTTCATTTCATAACATCTGTTTTAGTGCTACTGTGTTTTGGTCTGAATGATATATTGTCAGTCAGTCTGGCTATTCCTAGACCAAGACAAATACAGGATATACCCAATTTAGAACTCAAAGGTAGCAAGGGATTTGTAGCTTACTGTAACTAGAACTGCAATTCTATTGAGTTGATTACAGATGTCCATGAATGACCAATTACACTTAGGTTACCAAAAAAGGTTTTGAAGGTGGTAGAACCCTTTGTGGTTCGACTCCGGCGGCACCACCGCCACACCTGTTTCTGCCTAATAACAGCAGTGTTAGGCGCTGCTGTGTTCCGTTTTGAAGGGTGTGGTAAGGGAGACATACTTTTCCGAGGCATTCCAGCTTAGTCCTCAGGGGTAGCGGCGCATCTGTGGCCGACCACATCTGTCTAATCCTATCTGAGGTTGATAACAGATGTCCATGGGCGGCAGTAGCCACTTACCATCAGGTGGACTGCATGCTCGTCTGCTACTCCTATATTATAAAAAAAAATTAATATATATAAAAACAAAAACTCTCATTTACTCACCCTTACAATATATATCTGTGATCGACTTCAGAAAGTCCTTTCTATTTGAAGTTACTTACATAGGTACTTCTACGCCGTAATGACCACTTTGCGTCTGAAATACCTCTGAGCGCCTGTTCGTACTTTTATGATAAACAAAAAATCTGCAACGAAAAATGTGGGAATGGTTTGCGTATTCGTAAAATGCAAATTCACTTTGGTTTGGTTTTTATTTTCAAGAACTGCGGCAGCGGTGGATTTTCGTCGCAGATTAAGTAGCTTTTGAATGTCCGTGATAAATAAATAGAAGTAGTTTGAGTGCAATATTAGACCTTTTACTGCTAGTAACTGTAGTGCTATTTATGATATTATTTAGTAACTCTCTTGATTATAACATTTGCATTATTTAGAAATAATGGAAGTCTATGTGTGGGCTAATCGATTTACGTCCATTGGCATAATTTTTCTCTATTAAAATTCTAAAACTGAAAATCTGCGTGCACATATTTTGACAAATTTTGATTTTTGTTTAATACCATCGAATGGTTAGAATGAGTGAGAAAAAGAAAGTAAAGCAAGAAACAATATTCCTAAACGCAAATCGTTTTATTATGCAGGAAGTTGTTGTTTGTTGAGCAGCTGTTCACAAAGAATACATACGATCTCTAGATACATAATTAAACAATACAAAAAATACCAATAAAGGTATTTTGTATCTTCTTCTATATTTTGCACCGCTTTCAATTTTTTTATCAACATCCTTAAGGTTGGCTGGTAGAAAATGCTATTTACCATTAAGTCCATTATACTACGACCACTTTTTGTTTCTTCAATAAAAAAAAATATGAAAGTGAATTTTTCTAAATCATTTTGGCCGTAATAGAATAATAAATAGAGTTATCCATCATCAACCCATTATTGTCCCACTGCAGGGCACGGGTTTCAGAATGAGAAGGTTTTTAGGCCATAGTCCACCACGCTGGCCAAGTGCGTAGTGGTAGACTTCACATACCTTTGAGATGTTTTTTTTTTTATATATCTCTCAGGTATGCTCCTCACAAGGTTTCCTCACAATGTTTTCCTTCACCGTTTAAGCAAGTGATAATTAATTTCTAATACGCACAAAATTTTGAAAAATTTGAGGTGCGTGCGTGCCCGAGATTTGAACCTCGGATCCCTCGATCGAGAGGTCGAGTTTCTTAACCACTAGGTACACTGTCACAGAGTAATCCATTTCACTCAATCCCCATTCTTAGACCCGCTTTCAACTAAGCTCGGTTATTTCGTCGCCTCATTTCTAGCAAACGGTCACTGCAGCTCCATTCACTAACGCCTTGAATTATTTCCGCCAATCAATCATCAAATATCTAAATTAAGTCCGAAAATTCCCGTCCTCATGAAAACCCGACATCTGGCTGAATGAATGCCTGTTTTCCCGAACAGATGTGGTTTTCGCTCCGTTAGCACGGTTCACGCTCATTTAAACCATTTTAAAATGATCCCCTCCCGCCTTCCTTTGTACCCCGGTTCACGGAAACAGGGGAAATTGTAAAGACAATGAGGTGTCAGATTAAATTGGTCAGTCCTGCACGGCCCAACGGTCTCCAATTTACTGCTAATTTTGATGGAGCTTAGGGATGAGGGAAATTGAACTTTCCGCTTAGTGATTTTGAGGTTGATTTTCTTAGTCAACGGCTGTGGTATCAAAATCATGGCGCCCGAGTTGCCAGACTAAGGCTGTTTGTCCACCGCCACCGTCACCAAGCCGATACCGAGAACGAGATTTAGGGCCGATTTTAATATGTCGTGACGATGGAGTTTGTCTACTGCGACCAGTATCGCCGGTTTATCTTGTTCCAGCTGTCACGCGTGTGAGGGCAGTGTATGGGCAAGTCCCAACGTGTTTTATATTGCCGGCACATCGGCCCGTTAAAATCTCGGTGCCGATCTAGCGGTCACGCCGATCTACTCGAAATATCGGCGGCCGGGATGACGGTGCTCGGGTGACGGACATGCGGTGGACAGCGGCTATAGTAAATGTATGTATTGCGTTTTCGGCGCCGTCATCTCGTTCTCGGCATCGGCTCGGTGACGGTGGCGGTGGACAAACGGCGTAATCCATCTCATTTCTCATCTCATCACCATCACGGAGTAAAATCATATAATATAAATACGGTCTTGGTGAGTTCAGGTTTTGTTTCAACAGAATTTTTGGTATGACTATATTTTCTTGCAATATCAGACTAAATCCTGTTGTAACATTTCAGTTTTAAATATTTAAGGCAGCAAGAATAAAATATTATTTAGTTAAATATGTACTTAATAAAATTTAGAATTAATTAAAGGGCAGCGAACTGCGTAAAGTAAGTCTAAAATAAGAAAAAAATACCACAGGAGTATTCAAAAATATTTTTTGAATTAATTCCCAAAAGAAGCATAATAGCTTATTTATTATAAGGTAGGTATCTACCATTTCGATGACATAATACTTACTACACTTGAAATAGGAAGCATGACTTAATACTGAGTCCTTTTCAAAAACTAAGTCACACCAATCCATTACCTCGAATGGACACCAACAATGAAGACTGACGTACATTAAACGCTTCCCTCAGAATCCGTTGCATGCAGGTATTGCAAATCAAGTTAAAGCCCAGCTGATGGGCGGGAGATAATTGCGTTATAGTTTACTACTGCGCGACTGGAATTCGCAAACCACCTGTGTGACGTCATTTGATCTGAGAGGCTAGTTGATGTTCTTTAGGCTCTGTTTGCTTGTACGTAGTTTTTTAAACACGTTTGTATGTATGTGTGTATTGTTAAAGGCCAGCTGATGGCAGGGAGATTATTGCGTTACTGTTTACCACTGCGCTACTGGAGTCTGCAAACCAGCTGTGTGACGTCATTTGATCTGAGAGGCTTGCTGATGTTCTTTAGGCTCTGTTTGCTTGTATGCAGTTTTGTTTACGCACATTTGTATGTATGTGTGTATTCTTAAAACCCAGCTGATGGGCGAGAGATAATTGCGTTACCGTTTACCACTACTCTATTGGAATTCGCAAACCACGCTTTGTTTACGCGCGTTTGTATGCTTGTGTGTGTCTTTACTTAAAATGTTTTTGTTTATCTTACCTGATCTTCACAGCATGCTGCTCTTCACTGATGTATTGCTAATAAATGCTCATGTAATTATGCATTCGAATGTAAGTGTTGACTGCAATATTATACATATTAAATTTGTGACTTGGTTAAAAAGAGTATAATCAGATAGAGGAGCTGATTTGAATTGTTTTAATTTAGCCTTAAAGAAAATTCGCACTTGGCCAGTGCAATGCAATATGATGTAAATCTGTTTCACTTTCAGAGGAGACTCGTGCCCAGCAGTGCGACGGTAATGGATGGACAATTGTATATTTATCGCTTCTCCTCAACCCCATTGTCAGGAAACAAACAGTAATGAAATTATACAAACATACAATCATAATATCAAACCTGGCATTGATATGCCAAACGTTTAATGGAATTATCGATGCTCAGAAATCATTTCCTTGCGGTTTATATCACGTATCTACCGACGATTGTAGTTAATTATATCCCAGTTAATTATTGCTTGTAAGTTTTAACTGAAGCTATTTCAAAGTTAACTTTATCTTCTAAGTTACAGGGCCTATTTATACGCTTTGAGAGTGTAAGGTGCGAGCGAATGTAAGTCTTCATATAAATAGTTCGGATTAATACTGATATGGGCATTGTGCGTGTGAGAGTACATTGATTGTTAGTGGTTTTAATTAGATGGATTTGAACGTTCTTATAGTTATTATGAAGGTGATATTTGCAAATGTACATGAGGAAATTATTAAAATAAAATTTAATATATAATGTATCATTAATGATATGCAACAAGTTAAAGGAATTAATTTAAACACCGAAGACTATTTAAAAATATGGCCTTTATCATCCTCACTTTATAAGCCAAATTAGACGAGTATACCGACACCTTCCATGGTAAAATCTATCAAGCCATTTGGACATTACGTACATGCGAACATTACCCTGCGCAGTTGGATAAAATAATGGATTTCATTTTCCTTAATTTCTTCATGTCATACGTAACCTATTGTTAAAATTATTTTCCTGCAATACTTACTATTTTGACTCATCCTGTACGCTACGTATTAAATTCACGTATTATATTTTATGCACGTATTAGAAACAAAAGGAACATCACTATTGTATTTCATGCTGTCTTTAATAATCAGTAATTTCCCAGCAGAACATTTTATTTTGACCCACCCTGTATACGTACGTGTTACCACAAAATATTAGTTTTTATTTTGTGGTATTACATTCAAGTATTCTATTTTATGTACGTATTAGAAACAATATAAACACCACTATTAGATTTCATGCTGTCTTCAATAATCAATAATTTCCATGCAAACATTTTATTTTGACTCACCCTGTATACGTATTACATTCACATATTATATTTTATGCAAGTATTAGAAACAATAGGAACATCACTATTGGATTCCATTGTGGCGTTGCGAATACGTATATTGGTTCTTTGACGAATGATGTTTTGATCCGGTATTAGATTTCCAATAACGACTCGGTAGACAGTTGAATGAATAAAGATAGGATGGTAACGGATATATGGAAGGGGATTGTCGGTTGCCAAAATAATAATAAAACACGCAGCTAAAATAGTATAATTTTTTATATAATATAGGAGTAGCAGACGAGTATACAGTCCACCTGATGGTAAGTGGTTACTGCCGCCCATAGACATCTGTAATCAACCCCAGATAGGATTAGATATTCCTACCTGAGGTCGGCCGCAGACGCGCAGCTACCCCTGAGGACTAAGCTGGAACGCCTCGGAAAAATGTCACTATAGAATAGATATTAGAGAAATTAATTATCACTTGTTTTGAAGGCGAAGGAAAACATCATGTGGAAGTCTGTGTACATAATATGTGTAACTGGTAGTACGTGTAACAACTTTGAAGGTGGTGGAACCCTTTGTGGTTCGAATCTAGCAGCACCACCGCCATACCTTTTTTACCTATTAACAGTAGTGTCAAGCGCTGGTGTGTTCTGGTTTAAGGATGTTGTAAGGGAGACATATTATTCCGAGGCGTTCCAGCTTTGTCCTCAGAGTTAGCGGCGCATCAGTGGTCGACCTCAGGTAGGAATATCTAATTCTATCTGGGTTTGATTACAGATGTCCATGGGCGGCAGTAGTCACTTACCATCAGGTGGACTGCATGCTCGTCTGCTACTCCTATATTATATGAAAAAGAAAGTAATATTATAAATGCGAAAATGAGTTTGTTTGTTTGTTTGTTTGCTACGTTTTAACATCTTAACTACTATTATTGTCTTGAAATTTTGTCCACACGTCGTCCAGAAAAGGACATAGGACATAGGGTACCATTTATACCGAAATAAATACATTTTAAAAACTAAAAGCCACGCTAAAATTGCACAACGAAAATCGTTAATCCTGATTCCTGACTATCCTGATGAGGAGAATGGGATAAAATTATTAAAATCGTGTATTGTCATCGATTCTTGATAATTGTTCAAAATTTTAAATTAATCTGACCGTTCGAAGTGGGTAAAAATCGAGTTCAAAGATTCTGTTACATACATACATACATACATACATACATACATACATACATATATATAGGTCAAGTCAATAAAAGCGTGATAAAAAGTATTCAATCCTTAGGATTGACAATTATTGCAATCGGCTTCGCACCGCCAGCGAAACTGCGGGTAAATGCTATAGTAGATATAAATGAGGCCTTATTCGTAATTGCCTACATACAGATCGGCTCGACTGCGAACGTTATTTTGATTCAATATTACATTTCGTCTGCGGTTCGTTTGAGCTTTAACTTTCAAAGATTGCGGCTGACTTTGTAGTTTTGAATGGGAGATTAAATGTTTTCGTGTAGTTAGCGCATAATCATATTATCGAGTATAAATTTCACTTTAATGTAAATGCTAGGGTTTTTTTTTATAATATAGGAGTAGCAGACGAGCATGCAGTCCACCTGATGGTAAGTGGCTACTGCCGCCATTGGACATCTGTAATCAACCCCAGATAGGATTAGATATTCCTACCTGAGGTCGGCCATAGATGCGCGCTACCCCTGAGGACTAAGCTGGAACGCCTCGGAAAAGTTGTCTCCCTTACCACACCCTTCAAACCGGAACACAGCAGCTCCTAACACTGCTGTTATTAGGTAGAAATAGGTGTGGCGGTGGTGCCGCCGGAGTCGAATCACAAAGAGTTCTACCACCTTCAACTAGCATTTGATTTGGGTAATCTAGGGGGCATTTGGTTTAATCTAGGGGAGCTCGATTTTTGGAAAATATTTGAATTGAGATTGCATGCTTTAGGGAAACTTTTTAGAAATTATAAGCTATTTGCGTGGCGGAGTGGTAACCATAGCAGTCTGACCGGAAGGGTTCCAGGTTTGATCCCGGGCTAGATATAATATAATAATAATAATTTACATCAGAATTAAATTTTCTAATTTACGTTTACAAAATGTGAACAAGAATAAATTTAAGTAAGTGTTCTGTTCTGCGTATAAGTGTGCGCCTGTATACTTGTAATAACTTTACATTCACTTCTAAGATTTACTATTTTACACACACTTTATTACCTGCCAGTGATAGTTAAGAAACTCGGCCTTTCGATCGAGAGGTTCGAGGTTGCCCTGCACACCTCTGATTTTTCGAAATTATGTGCGCATTATCACTTGCTAAACGGTGAAGGAAAACATCGTGAGGAAACCTGCATACCTGAGAGATTTAAAAAATATATATCTGTAAGGTATGTATGTGAAGTTTACCAATACGTGCTTAGCCAGCGCGGTGGACTATGGCTTAAGCCTTCTCATTATGAGAGGAGACCCGTGCCCAGCAGTGGGAAAGTAATGGGTTGATGATGATTATCACCTGCTGTGAACCTCTTGTCAATTCACTAAGATTGACAGTCATTTGGTACGTTATTGTTTAAAGGTGGTAGCACCCTCTAAATGTGGTTGAACTCTCTGTGGTTCCACTCCGGGGACACCACAGTCAGCTCTATTTCTGCCTAATAACAGCAGTGTTAAGCTCTGCTGTTTTCTAGTTTGAAGGGCGTGGTAAGGGATGTATACTTTTCCGAGGCATTCCAGCTTATATTATAGTTAACATAAGGCCTTATAGTAGCATAATTATTATCACATCCCAATGTGTTTATCATAGAAGCATTGTCACAACAGATTTATCGCTTAATGCACCAGCGGGCTTGCTTCATAATTAACAGCGGAAGTATGTTCACTGATGTGGATATGTTATAGCTTTATATTAGGTTAATTAATGTATGAATAATAGCTTTAGGTACAATCAGCCTTGTCCCTGTAGTCCTGGAACTAGAATAGGGCTATGGTACCCCCTATCTGTCGTAAGAGGTGACTAAAAGGGGCTTCCGGGGTTGCGGGCAGCAAGAGTGGGAGCTCGAACCTTCCAGCAAGCGACCCCGAAAGGACGGTGGTATGTGTGGTCGATTCCCGTCGTAAACACCAGATGGTGTAGGAGAAGAGAAAATTGCTCCCCAGGGTCTGCCATGTAATACCCCGGAGAACTCCGGTTGAGTTCCGTCGGAGATCCCAGAGTTCTCCAACAAGCCTTGAGGACGGCCAACGGGAGGGTTTAGTGCGGTAAAAATCCCACATAACCCAGCGTAGCTCCCACGTCATCGGGTACATTTTGAAGGGTCCCTCTCGTAAATGAAAGAAAAAAGGTATATTCAGCCAGTATTGTTTCAAGAAAAATATTTAGATTTTTATTGTATTTATATACATTTATGCAAGGTTTTGATTAAAACAGAATTATGCACCTATCAACTTATTGTTTAATTTGTTTTCATTTTGTATAAGATACTTTTATGGTATTTTGATCTTAAAATCCTTCCATATACCTGCTCCTGTTAATAATAAGTTTGGAATGTGGAAAAAATAGTGGGAAGAAATTTACAAATTTTGATGTTTGGCTGGCAAAACATTGGACAAATAGATTATTGATAATTAGCGTTACAATATGACGAAAACTAAGATCGCATTTTAAAAAGCTGATCAGAATGTTTGATCCAAAGTTCTGTACAGGGCTATTTACAGTTTGATGTGCTCAATAGCGTGTTCAAATATTTGATCAAAAGATTGATCAATTTTAGATCGGTATATTTGTCAGTTACCGAATCGTATGAATATTTGCATTGCAATGACATCGGCGACGCCACGACGCATTACGTCCATGCTACCCTTCTGTTCATAGGTTAGTTTTGAGTAGAGCTTATCATAAAGCATTTCAATTGAGATTTGTACTGATTTTTGATGTGAAACATCTATAGCCGCACGTAAAACCGATTTCTGGCGTGGCGACGCATGCCGCACGCCAGAAATCGCCACGCTATACGGTGGTATATATATACAGTTTATATGCAGTAGTGTGTACGGTGTGGTGACGCGTCGCCATGCGCAATCGAATTCAATAAATAGTCATCGTTATCTGGAAAAAAATCGTAGTATTTTATTTTATCATTATGACATATTTAGTTCCTATCACAATATGTTCTTTTCTGCATATTACTTTTACAAAATAATGTCGATGTTTCACATCTGCCAGGCGTCCCGTGACGGCTCACATTTTTTAACAGTAGGTACTGCTTATATTTGTTATAAATAATCTATGAAGTGAGACTCAGACACATGCATTAGGACATCAGTATTACCATATATAGCAAAGGTAATGATTTAATATTACTACTACTTATATAAGTAGATATATTGTATTTATTATTACTTATGTAGATTTCGTTTCATCACTTGCTTAAAGGTAAGGAACTCTCGAGAAGAAATGCAGACCTCAGAGATCACTCAGAAAAGATAGCAGGGCTGTACAAAGTCTTCCAGTTCGTACTTGGTCAGCGCTGTTGACTATGGCGTCAACCCTTTTCATTCTGAGCGGCGACCCGCGTCCAGCAATTCTATTGCTAGTAAATGAATGGCGAAAACGAAGACGAAGAAAATGTAAACTATCTCTTAATCAAAGTCATTACTCTATGAAAACATCTAATGGTGAAGGAACACCGTATGTATGACTTTTCTTTTTACTTTGGCATTCATTATTTAAATCGATAGCGGCATGATTGAGTGT
The DNA here is from genome assembly GCF_041222505.1 of Epargyreus clarus. Lineage (NCBI taxonomy): Eukaryota > Metazoa > Arthropoda > Insecta > Lepidoptera > Hesperiidae > Epargyreus > Epargyreus clarus. The sequence continues at coordinate 14,562,996 of NW_027332227.1, read as the reverse complement.
TCGTGATTCTGACGTAAGTGCAACGTTCCACTTGAAGACTGTTGCGACAGCAAACGCAAAGCAAAGAAAAGTATGTTCTATTCTTTTCAAGATTTCATGTTGTTCATTAGACGAGATACGAAAACTTATTTGATTTTAATTAACGTGTTACAAGATCTAAGTTGCAATCGAGCTTGCAGTCCATCTAAACATAAGTGGCTACTGGCGGCCATGGACTGCAGGCGTAAAGAAGCAAGTAAGCACCACCCACGGTCACCCATCCACATCCGGATCGGACCTAATGTTGCTTAACTTTGAAAATCAGTTCTACACACGCGAGGCTATCCGCCCCTAAAAAGTCACTCAAGCCTAAGTAGGGCAGGTCGGGTCACATAACCTTATTAATTATGCTCACAAAATTACTCTTTAAAAGACAGGACAAATTATGTTAAGCGATTTTCTGGCTCACCGAAAATGCGGCCGGCCTAAAATTGTAATAAAATAATTAGATTTATCGGCTTAAAAGACATCATTTATAATAATTACTAACTTGTACTTGTGGGTTTTGTGTGTGGATTAGAATTAGCAGTTTAGTTGACTAATTGCTAATTAGAAGGTAGATTCGTCGCGGGTCGGCTTCTGTGGCTCTGTCATGCTTATTTCTGGCTCACTTGTGTTGGTTTGAAGTATGTCCGTTGATAAGTAAAATAGAAACATACTTTATCGCCTTTCGGAAATTGGATGAAATCACAAAACACTGATTTGTCAATTTTTTTTAATTGACAAATAAAACACACTTTTAAATGTACGTATAAATAACGAATACTACGTAATTTACGTAATAAATAAAAAAGTATATCAAAAATTATACGGACATTTTAGCATGGAGACGTTACAAAACTTTATTTACGCAACAATTTCAATTCTCAAAATTGGTTACACTTTCTATCTAGATCTATGAAGATCTATGAAAGATCTATGTATTTTACTCATCTAAGTATATGGCACATTTACTAACACAAGGTTATCATTATTTCTGACTACAAAGCTAAAAACTCATAGTGTTTGCTTCAAAATTCTTCAAAACTCAGCCGAATAAAAAAAATCTTTCAACGGATATTTAACCGCTTCTGGTGTAAAATATAAAATCCTTTACTTCATTATTAAGTGCCTATGACATTAAAAGAACTTTCCAAATTTCATGTTTTTATGAACTTAGATAGAAATGCCTCATGCGTTTCAACTTAGTTCTTAAGAGAAGTATAGTTTCCATAATCCACTTTAAAAAGGACTATTATTCTAATTGGAATCGTGACAGATCGTGCTTGGGCGGCAGTGTCTATGTATAGTCCGCGCCAAACTTTTAGTCCGCTCTGAAGTTGTTGCACGCATGTGTAGTGAGAGAGCTAATGCAATTATAGATGTTCATAAGATGCGACTCGTTTCTATATTCAGAACGGACTGGAAGTTTGGCGCGGTCTCTACCTTCTAGGCTACACTTTAGGCTTAGGCTGCCTTTGATATATATACTACATGAAACATAAAAACAATATCATAAAAAAATATTAAAACAAAATGAATCTTCTCTATTTATGAATAGTTACGCTCCTTCAGTTGTAAAGGAGAGATCCGTGCTCAAAAAGGCAGCCTTAACATGTAAAAGAGTTAATTAAAATATTTGCAAACGAGTGAAAAAGTAAAAACTTTATTATGAATTCTTACACGTATTAATGTCACATCGCAAAAAGATGTGTATCTTGTCTTGAGTGTAAAATGTAGGTAACCCTTTAGATGCGCTGAAAGCCCGTGCTTACAGCCCGGAAGGCGTTCTTTAAGAACAAACAACCCTTTGAACGCTGCGGTCTTAAAACGAACGTGTTTGAATGCTAAATAGAATGTTGGACAGTCAAAGGGTTGTGTAAATAAATAAAGGTTTCACATCTTATTTTAATTAGTACTGATCTTGGGGTTATACTTTTTAGGTTCATAAAAGTGAGTAATGAGTTCATTCGATGCGTCTACACGTAGCAACAAACAGTAACATGAAGTTCCTCTCTGTGTGATATGCAATTTTTATAAATGTTGGTCGTAGATAAACTCTAACTATATAGGTAGGCTTAGTGTTTTAGTGTCGTCGTCAACGTATTACTGTGCCTGGGCAAGATTCTCTTCTCAGAGTAAGAGGCGCGAGTAAGAGGCGAGAGTAAGACCATAGTCCTGGCTAAGAGCGAATCGGTAGATTTATACACCTTAGAGAAGTTTTTTCCAAAGAAATCTCAGTGTAAGTAAAATGTATGTGTAAGTTACTTTGCGGTCTTTTAGCAAGTGATAATAACTTTCTAATACACATGAAACTTTGAATAATAAAAGGTGACTGGGATTCAAACCTCAACTCGCACTCAATCGGGACTGAGGGTTCGAGTTTCAACCACTAGGCTGTTCATATATACTTCATATACTTCCATAATTACATTTTAGTCTTGAAATTATCATATGATAGAAATAGGCTTAGAAGGAGTACCACCTTAATCAAACTCCGAAAGTTATAAGAAAAATATCTACTTTATCTCACTAATAACAAAGCATGTTGAACACGAGTTATTGGCCCCGTTATTAAAAACTTGTAACGAAACGCTTTTCAGGCTGTTAGCAACTTGGGAGTTTTGTCGAGGCCTTAAAAGTAATAGTGAACAAAAAATACATCATCTTTTATAGGTACGTGGAGCCATGTGTTGTGGAGAAGGCATTGTTTTAATATTTCAGTTTAAAAACTAAAAACCACGCTAAAATTGCACAAGGAAAATCTTGATGAGGAGAATGGGAAAAAATATTAAAATCGTTTATTGTCATCGCTCCTTGATAAGTGTTCAAAATTTTAAATTAATCGGATCGTTCAAAGTTTTACTAACATAGTTTTAAGTTTAATTGTAATTAACACAATGGATCTCTGTTATCTGAAATAAAATTTATTATTATTATTAAAGTGGGTAAAAATCAAATTCAAAGATTCCGTTACATACATACAGGTTAAGCTTATAAAAGGTGGTAAAAAGCCGTTAAAGCTTACTGGTTTTAAAGTTGGCCTCTCAATCTGGGGGTTTAAGGTTCTACGTGTATTAATATCGCGTTCTTAAGCGGTGAGGACACCTGCACGCTTAAGAGTTCTTAAAAAATTTAAAGAGCCTATTAAGTTTACTAATTCGCACCAGCGAAGTGGACTATGGATTAAAGTCTTTTTCTAAAGGGAAACTCGTGTCCAGCAGTGGAACAGTAGTGGATTGACGACACTATATGTGTTTTTCTAACTTGCCGCTACCCGTGAGGACTAAGCTGGAAAGCCTCGGAAAAGTATGCCGTAAGGCCCTTCAAACCAGAACACATCAGCGCATAACACTGCTGTTGTTAGGCAGAAATAGGTGTGGCGGTGGTGCCGCCGGAGTCGAACCACAAAGGGTTCTACCACCTTCAATAATAAATTAATAAGCAGAAATAGGTGTGGTGGTGGTACAGCAGGGGTCGAACCACAAAGGGTTCTACCACCTACAGGGTTCTCCAATTATTCTTTTCCTACATCCAAGACTACTTGTAATGTCAACGGGTCTGCAAAAAAGTTGATCCAACGAGAACGTGAGCCGAGTTGTTAAATCTTCGCGTTTTTCTCCAACGACTTTATTTGCCGACCTTACTGAAATGCTATGAAATGTTTAAATTATATTATTTTCTTGTATTAAACAGATTATTTAGGAGTAATGGAATAATTTACACGTAAAAAGATTTTTCAATTTGTTTTAATGTGTTTCTTTTGTGATTTAAATCGTATAAGTTTAATCATCTCTATTCGGCCAATTTCTGAAAAGTCAATGCTTAGTATTCTATCGTTATTGCAATCCATTTGATATTATGTAGCTTACAGTTTTGAATAAAGATTGTCGGAAGCACATGCTTCTCTTATATGTACAGACATTGGACGTATCAGACATGGGTCATGACAGACAAATATTTTTGTATAATATTTTGACTTTGAATTGTCTGCGCAGTTGTCTTACAGAGGATATAAATGCGTAACGTATACACAACATATAAAATACTTTTTGTCTGCCACGGCACGCGTCTGACACGCTCTATGTCTGTTAATATAAACGAACCCTAAGAAACAGAATAAAAATAAAAAAAAAAACATGTTCTAAAGTTCTCACAAAGTTTTTTACGTATAGAACCATAATTTTGTAAGAAAATTTGCTTCATCACGTAACATAAGGTGAAAACATTGTTCCAGCTATGTTTATGTAAATAACTTGAACCATCGCTACATGAAACTCATTATACACGATGAACTTACTCGAAACTCGATCTCGTATGCAATTTATTAAGGAACGAGTAGGCGCGCGACTTACTTTTAATACCCTTAGTATGAGTTTTTATGTTTTTCCAAAAATTACTGTTTTTGTATTTGTTAACTTATTTGCCCATTTCTAAACAGTTCTAATACAGTCCGCTGGGGGCATTGATTGGAAATGTATGGGAAAATACGTACAAATACAAAAACACGTAAACAAATGCAATAACGAAAAATCTTATAATAAGGACTGGTCAAAATCCGTACAATATACGTATTTAATAAATACATGTAACCCAATACATAACCTCCTCCTTTTCGAAAGCAGTTAAAAATCGAGAAAGGCGTTTTGATATCAGAAGTACTTTGAGATCTATTTATTTTAAATACTCGTAGATACGTAAGACCTACACAACGTATTACTTAAAACGTAAGGGATCTTTGTTCTGGAGAATTCTTACAAAAGTCAGCGTATTCATGTTTTTTCATTAGCCACCCTTTCTGAAGCTGCTTGGAACAATTTGGGTTATAATAAATATCTGTATCACTAAAGAAACTGTTTTACATTTGTGTTTCATTTTGTTGGATATTTTGCTTCGAGGGGCGCTTTTCATTGTCTAGGGCACTATGGGATCAAATATAAGTAGTCTGGCTAGAAAAAGGTTATGAAATATTTAATTAAGAATATTCATCAAAATTGTACTTGCAAAACTTGAGCGGACTTTTCAAGTCATTCTAGGATAGTCATTCTAGGATAGTCAGACAAGATTAATGATAAAGTTAGAAGTAGCCAATGACCATGCAATATACCTGAAGACTTACCTGCCACCCAAGTGGTATCAATCTCATATGGGAATGGACTCCTACCTGAGTTCGATCACAAATTCATTGTTAATTAACCGACTTCAAGACGGAGGTGGTTATCAATTCGGCCGGTATCGCTTTTTTTTTTATGTATGTACACCAATTACTCCGCCGTTAGTGGACCGATTTTAATAATTCTTTTTTATTGTGTAGAGACGAGCTGGAGGTTGGTCCCATTTAAATATGGTTAGGATCCATCGATTGGTTTTGGAGAAAAAGAGGGGAACTCCTCCACGCATGTAAATATAACAGCCATAACTTCGCCGTTTATGAACCTATTTTAATGCCTTTAATTTCGTGTGTGGACAATCGCTACAAGTTGGTCCCATTTAAATATGATGAGGATCAGAGTGGGTTCTGGAGACAAAATATGTAACTCCTCAACCGATGGGTATAATTGAGTTTTGTTTGAAGATATTTGGTGTAGGTTCTAATGACATTGCAAAACCAGTTTATCATTGACTATTTAAGGGTCTGATAATGTGGCTCGGAGACAAAATATGTAACTCCTCAACCGATGGGAATAATTGAGTTGTGTTTGAAGATATTTGGTGTAGGTTCTAATGAAATTGCGAAGCCAGTTCATCATTGACTATTTGAGGGTCTGATAATGTGGCTCGGAGTCAAAATATGTAACTCCTCAACCGATGGGAATAATTGAGTTGTGTTTGAAGATATTTGGTGTATGTTCTAATGAAATTACAAAACCAGTTCATCATTGACTATTTAAGGGTCTGATAATGTGTCTCGGAGACAAAATATGTAACTCCTCAACCGATGGGAATAATTGAGTTGTGTTTGAAGATATTTGGTGTAGGTTCTAATGAAATTGCAAAGCCAGTTCATCATTGACTATTTAGTTAGGTTAGGTTGGAACATATAAGACAAAATAAAACTAAGCGAGCAGGGCGCGGCAGCGCCCTGCGAGCGGGCGGTTCCAATCAATGTAAATACGATCTGTATTCATGGTCACTGTCACATATTCACGGTCTGTATTCATTACCTTAATTCATGGTAACGTTTATACAATTTTATATTGTATTAATATAGATGTTATTATGTCATCACTAAAAAGGGTGAAAAAATTTTTTTAACAAAAAATACAACCGACTTCTATGTCACAACAAAGTAAAAAATAATTGAAAAAAATGTTGGTTTAGTACATATTTGTGAAGTCGGCGCTCATATTAGACACGCTGTTTACATAGTTATCCAACGAAATATATTGAGCGCCGACTTCAGAAATATGTACTAAATCAACAATTATTTGAATTATTATTTACTTTGTAGTGACATAGAAGTTGGTTGTATTTTTTTGTTAAATTTTTTTTCCTAAGGACTATTTGTAAGTTAGAAAGATCTACATAAGTGTATTTTCCTATCCTCTTCAACCCAGAATACAGTAGCGCCTGCTATATCTCTATTCATTCTTTTTTAGTGTGTTATAAGGCAGAAATAAGTGAGGCTAGGGTGTCTCTGGAATCGAACTGAAACGTTTTACCACCTGTCCTTAAAATAATATTATAAATACTTTTCAAAATCCTAAAGAGTTGGAAATTTTCATATAAATCTTATATCGATGTTCTTATTAAGTAACGTACTTAGGTATGAAGACTTTTATGATTAACAAAGTGGGTAATTTGAAAAATTGGTCCCTTAACGGCCTTGCGTGTGGTGATCGAAGCTCAGTTTATTGGGGCGCACCGATCGCATGCTGTCGATTCAAGGGCGGTTTGGTTACTTTGTAAGGGTGGTTTTACAAAGGTTACCTTATGTAAGGTCAATTTAATGTTTTAACAATTGTTAATATGAATGCTTCAGCTAATAGTTTGTTTCTTCGGATTTGGAGAGTAGACATTTTAGAACAGTAATGACATTGATGGTCATGCATTCGTTGAAAATATTTCTTGTCACTGTTTCAAATCTTTTAGATTGTCTTGTATATTGCCGTTCTGTATCTACATATACATATATTGTTTGTGTTTAAACCAATTTTTATGTTTATAAAATATATGCTTATTTATAAAAATATTTATTTATAAAGGTAGCGCAAATTTCACTGAAAATATAAAGGCAAATTGCCAAAAATATTTTTTCAACAAAACACCAAACTTCAACTCATTTCATTAGAATAAACTTTTAAAAAGTCAAGATTGAAGCAACAAAATTTTGATGATAAAGTCAGTTAGACCCAAACTTTTCGACACGGCCGAAAGTTCTGAATAGTGGCTAATTGCTCCACGGCGATGGTTTCCAAGACGCCTGGTTTAAGGTATTTTAAAATGTAAACGTAGGAACTTTGTAGGGCTGTTGCACTGAAAGTTTTTAACTGTTTTGTGTCTATACGAAAGATTAATTTCAGCGCAAGCTGACGATTTTTTCTGGGACCGTTTATATATTTTAACATGTAATAGAATGTGAGACTGCTGTCCTTGTTAAATAAACTTGTTAGTTCCTTTGTTTGTATATATGAGGAACGAATATTGCAACTGAGTTTGAAGCAGTAGATTTTATCCGTATGAGCTGAACTGTTATCTTAGTTACATTAATCTATTTAAATCAAAGGTTTGTAAAGTGGTAGAACTCAGTGGTTCAACTCCGGCGACACTAGCGCTACACCTATTTCTACCTAATAATAGCAGTGTTTAGCGCTTCTGTGTTTCGGTTTGAAGGGTGTGGTAATGAAGACATACTTATCCGGGGCCTTTCAACTTACTTCTCAGGGGCAGCAAGGCACTTGTGCCCAACCACAAGCAAGAATCTTAGGTTAATTGCAGACGTCGAAAGGCCGAAACCTCTTATCATTAGGTGGACTGCATGCTCATCTCCTATTCAAATATTATAAAAAAATCCTTATCATGAGGTATCTTTCGCAGCCCTGCCGTGATCCAGTCGCAGATGCAAGTGGCTGAGGGAACTATTGAGACTCTCAACGCTAACGATTTGCAAACGGAACTTCCGGGACAATTTCCGGTAAACCTGGAGTCGATGAACGTGGTTAAGTGACGATTGATTTTGGGAAGGACCATGTGAAAGTTTAGTGGTTTTGATCTGGTTAAAGTATAAGTTAAAATGTATTTGACAATTTGTAAGTGCCCCCGTTATAGGCCAATATATGTCATATATTTTGAAGGTAGAACACTTTTTGTTTGACTCAGGAGACACTATCACCACACCTACTTCTGCCTAACAACAGCTACGTTAAACGCTGCTGTGTTCTGGTTTAAATGATGTGGTAAGGAAGACATGCTTTTGGAGGTGGTAGAACCCTATGTGGTTCGATTCTAGCGGCACTACCGCCACACCTATTTCTGCCTCATAACAGTAGCGTTAAGTGCTGCTGTGTTCTGGTTTGGAAACATATTTGGGAGACATACTTTTCAGAGGCGTTCCAGCTTGGTCCTCAGGGATAGCGGCGCATCTGTGACCGACCTTAGAAATCTAATCTTATCTGACTTCGGTTACTGATGACCATATGGGGCGGTAGCTACTGACCGTCAGGTGGACTGCTTGCTCATCTATAAGCTCAAAAATAAAGCAATCTTTGTCTATTCAGCCGTGAATATAAAACCGCTTTCATTTAATTAACACAAAGTTGTTAAACGCTGTGAATTGTTTCTTGAACAGTAGAAAAGTTCAGTGGTGTAGAGGAATTGGTAGGTAAAACTTCACAGCCATTAAAACCCAATTGCCTTTATAACGTTAATATCGAAGTTATGGCTGGAAAAATTAACAGTTGGTTGTGGTACAAGTGACAAGAAAGAAGCTTAATGTGAGAATTTTAATATAATAATGCAATTGATAGCTTTCAAAATGGAAAAAGAAAAATGCATACAAACAAAGACAAAAAACAAAGAAATGAACCATGGAAAAGAAGGAAAGATAGAAAAGATACCAACAGACAAATGTCTCTTGTGTGTTCTTTTTGTCAATAACTTAAAAGGTATGAGTTTGCGCCCGTGGTTTGCACGTTTGTGTACTTTGTAAATATCTATGGTATTTACAATGTAGAGAGCGAGAATGAAATATATGTTTCATATTTATCCTTTTACAACTTTCAAAAATATAGACGTATATTTTGCGTGCAACGTTTGTTTTAATAGTTTATAACTAATTTTAAAACATCCATTGCCTACGTCGCTTGTCACTTACGCCGCTCTTTTCGGTATGGTTAATTACCATAATAAGTTGCGTGCGGTATTGCTAATCATTTTAGTTATTACTGTGTAATTGCGCTTCTAAATATTTCTATGGATTTAGATGTTTTGTAGCGAAGGTCTATAGGACGCACTTTTGGGTCACTTGATAAATTAGTTTCATATTTAATCAAAGCTACAATTTGTTAGAAGATTTTAAGAATGGCAAAATGATATCAATTAAAATACAGTATATGCACTAACTAGGAATACTAAATGCCTAGCTACCAATAATTATAAATCTACGTGTCATATATGTTTTAGTTTTATTTATGTATTATTGCGACAATATTTAATGTTTTGAAAGTTATTTTAAGCGACGTTAGATACACTGATTCAATATTTTTATCAAACTAAAGTAAATACATAGGTAAATGTTGGTGTTAATTATTGATTTAATCAAATTAAATCAATAATTAACACCAATATGTGAAGGTGGTAGAACCGTTTGTGGTTGGACTCCGGCGGCACCACCGCCACACCTATTTCTACCTAATAACAGCAGTGTTAGGCGCTACTGTGTTCCAGTGTGAAGGGAATGGTAAGGGAGATAGACTTTTCCGAGGCGTTCCAGCTTAGTCCTCAGGGGTAGCGGCGCATCTTTGGCAGACCTCAGGTAAGAATATCTAATCCTATCTGGGGTTGATTACAGATGTCCATGGGCGGCAGTAGCCACTTACCATCAGGTGGACTGCATGCACGTCTGCTACTCTTATATTATAAAAAAAAAAAAAAATACTTTTCATGACCCACTCCCGCTCCCGCTTATAAATTGCACCGCTCAACTCCACTCGTTATCTCTATTCAGCGAGTCGGTTCCACGAACAAAGGACTCCGTGGAGACGCAAATAATACTTATTTATACTTCATTATAACCACTGCGTGCCACTTTATTAAACCGCTCCGTTAAGCGCGGCTACTAATTTACAGGTCAGGTTGTTTCTTGATCAAACTGTTGTATTTGTTAGATTGGTTTGCACTCGTTTAGATTTCTTTGTGATAGCTATTTGAGGAAAATGTTTTTTGATTGTGTTATAACTACATATAACACAATCAAAAAACAAATAAAAGGACTCCGGGATCTCCTACGGAACGCAACCAGAGTACTCTGAAGGCATTGCCCCTTCAGGCACCGCCTAGGTGAGCTTCAGGACCCACCACACCGTCTGGTGTTTACGACGGTATGCGACCACACACACCGCCGTCCTTCCCGGAGTCGCTTGCTGGACGGCTCGACCTCCCAATCTTGCCGCCCGAAACCCCGGAAGCCCCCTTTTAGTCGCCTTTTACGACAGGCAGGGGATTTTTTTTTTGGTTACGAGGGGGAAACCTTCAAAAGGTACCCTATGCCGTGGGAACGGCACGAGGTTATGTGGGATTCTTACCGCACTAAAATCCCCCCGGTGGCTGTCCTCGGCGCTGCGTAGAGGACTCCGGGATCTCGAAAGGAACGCAACCGGAGTCCTCTTAGCGCGTTGCCCCATCGGGCTCTGCCCAGGTGAGCTTGACACTCGCCACACCGTCTGGTGGGCACGACGGTATGCGACCACACATCCTGCCGTCCTTCCCGGGGTCACTAGCCGAGCGGTTCGAGCTCCCACTCTTGCCGCCCGCAACCCCGGAAGCCCCTTTTAGTCGCCTCTTACAACAGGCAGGGGATACCGTAGCCCTATTCTAGTCCCGGGTTTATAGGTTACAGGTTTCACTTAGTCCTGCAGTGTATTTGAAGGTCTAGTTGTTTCTTGATCAAACTAATGTATTTGTTTCATTGGTTTGCAATGGGTGCGTTTTGATTTCTTTGTAATAACTATGCGAGTTGATAGTTTTTTTGATTCGTGTTTGTTGATGTTCTTGAAATAACTAAAGTTACTAAAAGTTCAAAATATTATTTAACCATGAATCAATGAAATCCCTATCCAAATCAATAGTTATTGAGAAAATCGTAGATATATCATACATAGTGCACAAAGGTCGAAAGCTCCTTTAAAGTTGGTTAAAAATCAAGTAACGTTAGGATTTAGTTACAGATTGCAGAAGTTTTCGAAGTCGACTTTGTTTTATCTACTGTATGGTATTTGGTTAGAATCATCCTCGTCTCTTTCTTATAATATCTTAGTCGCATACTAAGGATTTGAATAGCATGCCCGTTGCTACTTTTATACGATCAAAAATTTAATACTTTATGAAACCTGCGAACTGCGAGGGATGATATTTGCTTTCAGGAAATGAGACCTCCTTTCTCGTCATATATCATTTTAAATTATAATACCTGAAGGTATTATCTGAAGGTATGGTGATACTGGGTAGATAGATATTTATCTTTATTATTATTTTGGTTTCTATATAATATGTACAACGGATCTTTTTTAGAAATCTGTACTACTGTGTGAACTGGCGATAGCTTGGTTATGATATGAATGTTCCCACACTTTGGATTTTCGAACCTTTGAATTTTTTTGTTTCTTCTGACTTACGTGTAGTAGGGATTAATAACTATTGGATTTTACTGCGAAGGTTAATATTGTGTAGTAAGTCTGTGTGTGAATTACCTACCTATAATCTAAAAGCTTTCATATGTTTAAATGTTTGAATGTTTGTTTATAGAATACATTTAACTTGCAACATTATATCACGACCAGGAAAAAAATTATTGATTTGATTAAACTAAGATGGTAATAGTTTTGGACGATGTCTTTATTTTGTAAGTCAAATTTTATAATTGACAAATATGGTCAGTAGCACTACCATGAGTTGGCATAGAAACGCCACTATAGAAATTGTAAATAGAAAACTATTGTCATTTGCTAGTGAATAACATAACTACTATCGTTACGGTATTTCTTGACAACGTCTGTCAAATTAATGACTCATGGGAACGAATTTGTATGGCAATAGATAATAATGACATTCGCTAGCGATTTGATTTCGATAGGTTTTTTACGTATCGAGTTACGCCACTACGGATTTTAGTTCTACGAGTAACCACCAGAGGCGCTGTACAATTTTTCATACATTTATTTTACGCAGTCGCTAGCGAGTAATACTTTTGTAAACTCATGGTAGTGCTACAGATTAACGTTGACGTTGACAGCTTCCATATTACTACCAATTCAACTATTAGATTTCATCAACTATTAGATTTCATCCACACTAACCCGTGCAATACCTTATAAAGACAACAAGCCGTACAAACCAATTCCGATTAGTATTACCGGACATAATACCGGAATAGAATTAGTTTGGACAAATCTGTTAATTGGTTTCAAACTAGATTAATTGGCGATGTCACAATCCTCGTGTAACTCAATTTGCAGTTTGGATTCAGGGTCCAAACTTGGTAAATACTGTTAAATTATTGTGTATTTGATTGGGGATTTAACGCCTTTGGGGCTTCTAACTCTTGGCGTATGTTAACCTCTATCCTCTAGACTATTTTATAATTGACATTTACACCTCTATCGAGAATTTATGACAGTCTTATGCTGGTTTCTAACGGTCCGTGATTTCACGGATTCATGAACGTCTGGTGAACGACTACGGACAGTCACGGACAGTTTGTTAAAACTTTTAACACATACTTAAATAATGGCGCTGGCGTTAAAGAAAATTCATTGATATACGAGTAGATATAGGGTAAAAATGTTTTGTGAAGGACTGTTCTTTTTTTCTAAGCACATAATTAGCATACCTCTGTATTCGATAACCCATAACAGCCTTCTCAAATAAGAAAGAAATCACAAGAAGATTCACACAAATGCACACAAACAATAGAAAAATTGTAAAGATTATTCATAACATTACTTTAAAAATCCTGTAAATCATAAGAAAACCCGTATACGGTTATCAATACATGCACAGCCTACCCACACACAAACAGCACACACGTGCAAACGAACGTGTGAATACAGTAGATTATTAGAAATCATATAGTAGATTATTCATTTTATCTTACGAACAAACAACACCAGCGCTAACAATGGATGGTTAATGGCCATGCAGCCATTGATTGATCACATTTCCGCTGAAGCGATCGGTGTGATTGTTGCGGTCTTTAACGCTGACTCGATAATACTTTCTTCTGTTTTATTGAATTTTCAAATTTTTATAGGGTATTTGGTTTCTCATGCTCGATGACTGTTTAAAATTCAAGACAAGGCTCTAAATTTTTCCTAGGTTTGGCGTATTAGACATCAATAATCGCTTACTTTAATGGTGAAGGAGAATATCTCGAGGAATCCTATATGTAAGGGTTCTCAAAAGTTGTCGAAGTAGAATCTCGCATTTGGTCAGCGTTCTCATTCCAAGCTTCTCAAAGAGCGACGAATGAAAGCATAATCGTATAGATCGTTCGTTTTATCTTAAGAAATACCATTCAAACAACACTGGGGCTACCCACAATGGATAGTTAATGGCTGTGCAGTAATTGATCAACCACGTATCCGCTGCAGCGATCGTGATTGTTGCGGTCTTTAACGCTGACTCGATAAAAGTCTTAAGACCTTTCTATTTTGGCTTAAAAAGTTATAATTCAGTTTGTGAAGTTATAGTTTAGTAGTGTGAATTTTAGTTTCTTTTGCTAAGGACCCAGGGTTTAAATAGCTGACACGCATTTTTTTCTAGTACACACCCGTAATGCGTATTGGAAATTAATTATCGCTTGAAGGGAAGCATCACGACCTACGTGCCTGAAAGTTTTTTTTTGTTTGTATAAAGTACCAAGAGTAATAGGCACTTTATATTAATTACGATCTAGCCTAATTTAAGACTAATGAGTAATTCTACGCTAACTTAAACTGCTAAATAATCATAAAATGAAGGTGGCGTCCTCTGACACTGCACTTCTTTGTTTTAACACATAAGGGAGTAGACACATTGTTCTTGTGTTCTATAATGTTCACTTATCACTATTTCACTAACACTACACTGTGTCATGTCACAAGCTCAAAGGGTTTAGTCCGTTTGTGCCTAAAGTGCTGTAATAAAAGTTCTTAAAGGTGTGGTCTGTGTACATACATTGTGTAAGTGTGTGTATTTAAGTCTACCACGATGGAAGTGAATTTTATAGCAGCAGTTAACCGCTTCTGTGTTTTAAAGGTAAGGCGAGGCGTAATACGAGGCGTTTTAACTTAGTCCTCAAAAATAGAAAAGCATCTGAGACCAAGCGTGTGTTTTTTTTTTATAATATAGGAGTACCAAACGAGCATGCAGTCAACTCGAGGTAAGTAGCTACTGCCGCCCATGGACAACTGTAATCAACTCAAGATACGATTATATTGCTACCTGAGGCCACAGATGCGCCGCCACCTTTAAGAACTAAGCTGGAACGCCTCGGAAAAGTATGTATTTCTTACCACACTCTTTAAACCAGAACACAGCATTGTTTAACACTGCTGTTATGAGGCACAAATAGGTGTAGCGGTGGCGCTAGAGTCAAACCATAAAGGGTTCTACCACCTTTATTTTCCATTAGATCCACTGTCTACACTTACTACTTCTATATAATAAACGTAATAAACGTAATAAACGTAATAAACGTAATAAACGTAATAAACGTCATAAACGCTTTCTACACTCACAGCCCCACACTAGGATTCCCTGTTACGTGGGTGCCATGGACACACACATAGACAAATACTCAAACACCCAGACCCAGAAACAGAAATCTAAATTCATCATTTAGATATCAGTCTGGCCGGGGATCGAACCCGGTACCCTTTGCGCGTCAGACCGGTGTGGTGGCCGCTCCGCCACGTGGGTCGTCAATTATGACAAAATATATACGTTAGTGAAATATAAAATTGGCGTCGTAAGCGTATTCCAATCGCCGCAATGTTTGACCATAAAAGGCTTTACGAGTTTACCCAATAAACCGTTGTCAATATAGGTTATTTGTTTAGGAAGCCAATAAATTGGCGAGTTGCTGATGTTTCAGAGTGGCGGCATTGACGCGGGAATCATCTAGATATGTAGATAGTTGTAGATACGATTTTTGCGATGATTATGATTTATTAGGTTGGTTAATTTCCTTTTTTTATTTTTTTATTTTTTTTTATAATATAGGAGTAGTAGACGAGCATGCAGTCCACCTGATGGTAAGTGGCTACTGCCGCCCATGGACATCTGTAATCAACCCCAGATAGGATTAGATATTCCTACCTGAGGTCGGCCACAGATGCGCCGCTACCCCTGAGGACTAAGCTGGAACGCCTCGGATAAGTATGTCTCCCTTACCACACCCTTCAAAACGGAACACAGCAGCCTTAACACTGCTGTTATTAGGCAGAAATAGGTGTGGCGGTGGTGCCGCCGGAGTCGAACTACAAGGGTTCTACCACCTTTTATTTTTGTAAGCCAATAAATTGGCGAATTGCTGATGTTTCAGAGTTGCGGCATTGACGAGGGAATCATCTTAATACGTAGATAGTTTTATATTCGACTGTAGCGATGATTACGATACGATGACGATGATGATAATGATGATTATGACTTTTTTAGAATCAAAGTTCCTGCATTGTTTTATTTTAAACGTTTTGCATATTATCATTTTTTACTAACCTTTTTATTATTTTTTAATTAATTAAAGAGGAGATTTGATGTTCTAGGTTTAATATGTTTTAGATAATTTGGATGATCTTTAAATAAAATATTGAGTTTTATTAAATACCATAGATATATCTTATTCTAAGTCTGTGCTGAATATCGATGCAAAATTACAGTTTGGTTGAATATTTTTTTGAATCGAAGGGACTGATTTTTCCCAAAAAGATATTGAAAATCGTGATAAGCGATAAAAAGTCAATGACAAATATGAACGGGTTATTAAATATCACTTAACATTTTTATTGAAAAAAAAAACCTTAAAAAATGGCCTGGACTAAATGCCAACCAGTTCTGAGTGACAGTGATGAGTTAGTTAATGGGACTTACGAAGTATAGAACTTTAATATTTTTGCACATGCATTTTTCGTGAAAATAAAACGCTCGTTTGACACTCTGTCCGTGTGACACGCCTTAACATTGACATCTGAAAAGCCATGCGAGCTATTCGAGATGTGGAGTGGCAGCTCAATTTTATCAACCCGTGATTTACGATACGACATTTCTCCCTGTTTCCCCTAAAATACGTATATATAGTACTCGTTGAAACGTATAAATGAATGTGAGGAAATGAGGAAACGAATCCGTTACTTTGGTACTAATATCGAGAATGTATTACTTTTGTTTTAATATTTTTTTCATCTGTATCTGTAATCAAAATCAGATAAGATTAACCTGTGAATGGGCACAAATGCCTTGGGCATTAAGTCTGAAAGCCACGGTTAAGTATGTCCTTACCACACCCTCCAAAATGAAACACAGCAGCGCTTACCACTACTGTAATTAGGCAGAAATAGGTGTGGCGGTAGTGACTGCGATCGAACCACAAAGAGGTCCACATTAAATCTATTATTTTTGCCTGCACAATTCATTTATGGCGTCCCTTCTAATACAATAATCCAAATGTTAAGATGAACCAAGTATTTACCGCTTATTTTTAAGGTATAAGGATATTTTATAATAATCCAGTTTGCTAACGGAATACTGCTTTAATTTAAATGGCTACTTAAACTTTACTACAACTAATATTGAATCTTCAGCAATAAGTATCATCATATTTATAAAACCAAGTATTACCGACAAGTAAAAGTCAGTACTTTACTCAAGCCAAGCGATCTGAGTTCAAATCCCGTAAAGTTCTGTTAGTAAGTTTAGTCACGAGGACTTGTAACTTCGGAATTAGTATCTTGGAAACTCGGAACAGCTGGTCTGCGTTCGTGGGTTCAAAGACGGCTTTTGGAGAAGAATTTCAAACTTGAGGTATTAAACATGGCGATATATTAAAGCAGTGATGGCTTAGTGGTTGTAACTCGACCTTTCTATCAGGTGGAACGAGGTTCGAACCACCATGAATCTTAATGTTATGTCGCTATTAGAAATTTGTGTCACTGCTTTAACAGAGAGGAAAACATCGTGAGTAAACCTACAGACCCGAGAATTCTTTAAAAAAGTAAAAAAAATGTTCGTTAATAATACAGTAAAGGATTATTTCCGCGTGATATCATGGGATATGGAAGACATATTTTTCTGAGGCTTTTCAATTTAGTCCTCAGGGGTATTACTGCATCTGTGACCGCCCTCAGGTAAGACTCTTATGTTATCTGGGGTTGATTACAGATGCCAATAGGCGGCTGTAGCCACCATCATTAGATGGTCTGCATGCTCGCTTGATACTTCTAAAATATAAATCTGTACATAGGCTACTTACTATCATATGGACTCTTCGATCACTAATAAGAACTATGGACTTCATATTGCATGCTTTTGTTCCTACTAAGTTAAACCAAATCAAATCATTTTTTTAATTCAAAATATATTCTTTACAGAATTCTTTTTCAATGTCAATACATCTACCGCCACTTCACAAGATGTTTTGTTATGGAGAAGAAGCGGCGAAAGAACCTCCATAACACATCAAAAATGTAAAAATATGTCTTCGTATCAGAACAAAGAAAAGTATAGACCGACCATTCATTACATTATTCGTAATGGATTCGCTCTATCATTAGCTACGTGTAGTCACGCTACGAGTGAAGCGTTGTGGCTGACTTGCTGGAAAGGTCAAGAACACTGCATGTAGCGAATGTACCAGGGTTGTAGGAACCATAAGATTATGGTAGAACTTTTGTTTATTATTGGAATAAAATAATTCGACACTATTCTTTCTTGTTCTTTCTTTCTCGAAACTCGTTCTTTTTTAATAAGTAGGAAATGAGAATGCAGCCCACCTGAGTGACCACTTCCGCCAATGGTCATCTCATATCAAGTTCATATGACGCACGTTCTAACTGAAGTCGGTCATATAGCGTAGCGTAGCCACTCTTGAGCACTAAGATAGGCGTCACATATGAAGTCAGCCGGCATCCATATCCTTCCAATGAAACGCCGAAGTGCTTTGCGATAGACATACATAAATTTGACCGTTTTACCTTTCCTAGCGTTCATGATAAAAATAGAAATAGGTGTGGCGGTGGTACCTCACCGGTAAAACAATACTGATTCTACTACTACTATAAAATAACAGCTTATGATAGAACAGGGTGATCTAAGTCGAAAAGTCACTTGGTTTACAGCGACACAAATGTTAAATTTTTTTTATTTTTCTACAATTCTACAATAAGAAACCCCCTCTCCAAATTTTTATATATACGTTCAAATGACACATTGATAAAGTGAGACATTAGCGTTGGAAATGGTGGCACTTGTCTAGATCCAAATGGAGCGGTATTCTTGGATTTAGAAGAACTTAAGACTTTAAAAGTTATTTAATTGAAATCAATAATAAATTCCCGGCTTAATATTGGCAGCGGTCACGTCATAAGTAATCTTAGCGTATTATATTCAGTGACAGTTTCAAGTTAATTCCCTTTGGGTCCAGAAAAATAGCTCGGACCATTAAATATGTATTGTGGGGTAAAATCTTTTACCGTACATTAAAAATAACTGAAGCTTCCGTGCATAAATTTATTAGAGGTTGAAAGGGTCGAAATGACTAGCGGCAAAAATAAAGATATTTTTTATTAAATTTTACCTTTGACCACCTAAAATACCTAACGGTATTTTGGTTACTACCCATAGTTGCTTGATTACCGCATCGCACCCATCAATCAAGAAACTTGAACAAGTTCTCTAACAATTATTGTTAACAGCACTGTGCAATCAGTTTAGTTTTAATAAACTAGATGGCGTTAGTAAATCAACAATCACGTGATTTTGATTTTTTCTAAATTTTGTAAGAAAAAATTCTTTATACGCTAAAGTGAATTTGTGGTATAAAATAAAATATTTTAATAATACGACTGCAAAATCGGGTGATCCAAGCGGCTACAGACATTTTTGAGGTCTAAAAAGGGAAAAGGTTAAAAATACGCATTTAATTTGAACCCTTGTGGCAACCCTACCTTAAAATTTTAAAAATATCAGCAAAGCCGGTCCGCGAGTGGTGACCAGAATAATATATTATTCATTCATTCGATTACATTCATTAATTCATTCATTCTTTAACCAAAGGAATTATTATTTCTTCATCATTATTAGACCCCGACAAAAGTATGTCGTAAATTGTACAAATTAAACCTTTTTAATACTTTTTAATTTATAATAATACGGCTACAATCCACAAAATCGGGGCATCCGAGACATTTTTGAGGTTTAAAAAGGGAAAAGGTTAATAATAAGCATTTAATTTGACAAGTCACCCTCGTGGCAACCCTACCTTAACATTTTAAAAATGTCAGCAAAGCCGGTCCGCAAGTGGCGACCAGAATAATATATTAACGTTCGTTCCTTAACCAAAGGTATTACGACATCGGTTTTAAACGGATAGCTCTCAAAGACAGCCTTTTTGTGACTTTGAGAGTTAAAAATAGGACACAGGTGGGGAGTAGCTTTGTTAATGTACTGTTTATTACGTGTTTTTGGTTTATCTTTCTGACACAAATGTTGTGTGCATGCAACTATGCACCTTTATGAAGTCTGATGAATAAGCCTTAGTAGCGTAAGCATCGTTAGCGAAAGTAGCGTAATCGTAAGCAACGTAAGCTT
Organism: Epargyreus clarus; assembly: GCF_041222505.1. NCBI lineage: Eukaryota > Metazoa > Arthropoda > Insecta > Lepidoptera > Hesperiidae > Epargyreus > Epargyreus clarus. Next base: position 14,542,980 of record NW_027332227.1, on the reverse strand, counting down.
AACTAGCGTAAATGAAAGTAGTATAAACGTAAGTATAAGTAACGCAAGCGTTAGTATCGTGATCGTAAGTAGCATCAACATAAGTAGTGTAACATAAGTAGTTCAACATAAGGTAGCATAAGTAGTGTAAGAATTATTAGCGTATAAGCTACGTGAGCGTACGTAGCGTTTGTAAGTATAATAAGCATACGTGGGGTAAGCGTAAGCATAATGCGTTCGAAGCAAAAACGTAAGTAACATGAGCGTCAGTAGCACAAACATAAGTTACTCGTATATATAAAGAACGCAAACGTAACGTAAGCATAAGATAAGTGACGAATCTTAAGTATCGTAATCATAAGCAGGGTAATTATAGTAAGCATAAATAGGTTAATAAGATAAAGCAAGATACTGGAGCTAATGCTTTATTAATTATATGTAAAAATAATGGCATTTAAAAAAAAAATTAAAAAGAGAATAATTATTTTTAAAATTAAAAAAGACAAACCCACTGAGTTTCTTACCGGATCTTCTCAGTAGAGGTCGCGTTCCGATCCGGTAGTAGTTTAAGAAAATATTGTAACTGACAATTTGTAAGTGCCGCCGTTGGCCTATACAAAAAATAAATATATTTCATTTCATTTCATTTCATTTCATTTCATTTCATTTCATTTCATTTCATTTCATTTCATTTCATTTCATTTCATTTCATTTCATTTCAATCTGACAAAACTAAGTGCATTTCAACGTTCCATCAGCGTATTCATTGCGGTGTTCTCGCTAATGTGTTGTGCATAATGTTTGCAGACGAGAGACTAACAAGTGTAACTAATGTTAATTTAAACAACGTAACAGTATGTAGCGTACGCGTAACGATAAGGTAAGCATAAGAAGAATAAGTGGCAAGCTTAGGTATTCATAACTAGCGTAATTATAAGAATAGTAAAGATAAGTGGGGCAAACATGGTAAACGTGAGCATAAGAAGGATACGTGGCAAGCTTAAGTACTCATAAGTAGTGTAATTATAAGAATAGAAAGCATAAGTGGGTAAACGTGAGTAGCGTAAATGTGGGGAACGTAAGCGTAAGTAGCAAAATAATAAGTAAGGTTAAGTGCGGTGTCCTGTCTGATGTGTTGTGGACAATGTTTGCAGACGACAGACACTAAGAAGTATAAGTAATGTTAACTTAAACAATGCAAACTTATGTAGCGTAAGCGTAACCATATACCATATAGCATATAGCATAACCATGGGTAAGATAAGCATAAGAAGGATAAGTGGCAAGGTTAAGTACTCATAAATAGCGTACTCATAAGAATAGTAAGCAAAAGTGTGAGTAGCATAAATGTGGGGAACGTAAGCGTAAGTATCATAAACGCTGTCTAACAAAACCGAGAGCATTTCAACGTTCCACCACCTGTATACATTGTGGTGTCATGTCTGATTTGTTATGGATAATGTTTGCAGACGAGAGACTAACAATTGTAACTAATGTTAACTTAAACAACGTTACCATATGTAGCGTAAGCGTAACCATAAGGTAAACATAAGAAGAATAAGTAGAAAGATTAAGTACTCGTAACTAGCGTAATTATAAGAATAGTAAACATAAGTGGGGCAAACATGGTAAACGTGAGCATAAGAAGGATAAGTGGCAAGCTTAAGTACTCATAAGTAGCGTAATTATAAGAATAGAAAGCATGAGTATGAGTAGCGTAAATGTGGGGAACGTAAGCATAAGTAGCAAACGATGTCTAACAAAACCGAGAGCATTTCAACGTTCCACCGCCTGTATTCATTGCGGTGTCCTGTCTGATGTGTTGTGGACAATGTTTGCAGACGAGAGACACTAAGAAGTGTAAGTAATGTTAACTTAAACAACGTAACAGTATGTAGCGTAAACGTAACCTTAAGGTAAGATAAGCATAAGAAGGATAAGTGGCAAGCTTAAGTATCGTAATCATAAGTAGCGTAATTATAGGAAGCATAAGTAGGGTAGAAATTAATTATCACTTGCTTAAACGGTGAAGGAAAACATCGTGAGGAAACCTGCCTACCTGAAAGATTTATAATAAAAAAAAAATCTTAAAGGTATGTGAAGTATAGCAATACGCACTTGGCCAGCGCGGTGGACTATGGCCTGATCCTTCTCATTCTGAGAGGAGACCCGTGCCCAGCAGTGGGACAGTAATGGGTTGATGATGAAGTAGGGTAAGCGTGAGTAGCGTAAACGTGGGCAACTTACATCAGTAGCATAGCGCAATATAACAGAACTGAGAGCACTTCATCGGTCTATCACCTGTATACGTTGCGGTCTCCTGTCTAATGTGTTGTACATAATGTTTGCAGACGAGAGACTAACAAGCGACAATATGATTGAAGCCCAATCCCGAACAAGATGGAATATTTCTCGCACGTCCCAATTTGCGCGATTGAAATTTCCTCCCGAATATCAATTTGATTTTGTATCAAATTCACTTGTATCGTCTGAGATGTTGGATGAATGTTACACATTTTGATTATACATAATTATTGATTATATTAACTGTATTAGATGCTGGTAGAATTTTCGTAATAAGATTGGGATATTATTGCTTTGCCTGATTCAGCTTATAAGTATTGATGATGATTAATTATCAATCATAAATATTCAGTTGTCATAAACTGGTAAATGAGAATTGGTAAGAAAACATGTTAAAATATAGTCAGTATAATTTTTCAGAGAATTCTCAGAATTCTCCATAGTCTAAGTCTCCTTACGAGATTTTTGGGTATCAAATATCGAAATTTAACAATTTCGAAGAGTAAGATTTTATCACTTTTAGAACTTTTCTTTCGATAGATTAATTATTAATAATGGATGTAAGACAAATTTGAATTTCAATTTCGAATATATCTGATTGGATTGGATGTTGTATTTCAGTTCCACATTGTGATGTAACCAAGCGCTAGATAAACGTATAGCGGTAAACTATGTGTATGTTTGTCTGTTTGTTCAGTCGAAATAGGTTTCGGATTGAATACGGGAGAGTGCGACGATTTTCAATGTTTTATATATAGCGTCTATTTAGATTCGTTGTTAATAATCAATTTGTGGTGGTGGTAGTAGTAATAGGTTAGTAGTTGAAACTCGGCCTCTCAATCGAGGGGTCCGAGGTTCAAATCCCACCTCTGATTTTTTAAAAGTTATGAATGAAGTTTCGAAGCCTAACCGTTCTCTTTTGAGATCTGTACCCAGTATTGGGTTGACGATGATAACTAGGGGTGGACAATTGGACATATTGTCTCTGTAGTTCCTGGACCAGAATAGGGCTACGGTATCCTGCCTGTCGTAAGAGGCGACTAAAAGGCTACTTTTGGGGTGGTGGCAGGAACCCTGTGTCGAGGAGCAAACCTTCAAAAGGTACCCGGTACGGTTTCCTTGACAAAAACTTAGCAAAAAAGGAATTGGACACATATTGGTGGGTGGGTGTTAGGATCCAGAGTAGTACTTTAACACATCCTTAAAACCTATACGGACTCCATGGGATACAAGCAGAACAAAAATCTTAATATCACTAAAAAAATTCAACAACACTATAACTAATCACAAAACAATTTCCGACACCTACATCGTCTAATCGATACCCACTCGATATTCCGATACTAATTATTACGAAGCCACCTGCACGCTATAGTATCGATTATTCATTAAGGTTCCGAGATTAAGTAATGTATTGTACTAAAATAGGTTACCGGTAACTTGATATGAAGGCGTAGGTAGGTGTGAAGGGCTAAAGGGTTGTAGGGGTCATACAAAAATTGCCTTATTAACCTCAGAAAGACCTATTTTTGTACTGGGCGAGGTAATGTTTTTCAAACGTCCCTATGTATGTGCTATTTTAACGTGGTTTAAAGGAACCACTGCTGTACCGGTTTCTGCCTAATAACAATGGTGTTAAATGCTGCTGTGTTCCGCTTTGAAAGGTGTGATAAGGGAGACATACTTATCCGAGGCATTCCACTTAGTCTTCAGAAGTAGTTACGCATCCGTGCCAATCTCCGATAGGAATTTTATTTGGGATTGATTATAGACGTTCATGGTAGTAGCCACTTTGCATCATGTGGATCGCGAGCTGCTTTGTTATTTCAAAGCAATTTTTTTCATAAAATTAGCAAATGGGAGAAGAGCTGGAAACCGTACAAAATGCTTCCTTGGGAGAACAATACCTACTTATAAATGCGTAAAATTTCAAATAACTTTCTATGTTCAAACAATCAATTATTTCTCTTCGAGGTGAAAGCAACAATAGCTCTTAATAAAAGTTCTTTCGAACGAAGGCGTTAAATTCAATAGATTGTCGATTCGAGCGTATATTTTCAGTTCTCTTTATACCGTTCAAGAAATAAATAATGTATTCGTAACTGAAGTTGTAAATGACTTGTTGAAAGTTGTTGATTTCTTTTGTCTGGATTCGAGTTGGTTCTTATTTTTTGATTCTGGGCTTGATGTGAATTACTGATATTACTGTTTATATTACGGTAAAGTTAGGTATTTTATGTAGTAGTAACTAATATGTATGCACAATTGCACATTGCACAGTGAAGGTAGAACCTTTTGTGGTTCGAGCATGCATATTTGGTGTTGACTGGTTATTGGACATTTAACTATATTTAAGTAGAACCCTTTGTGGTTTGACTCTGGTGGCCATACTTATTTCTGCCTGATAAGAATAGTGTTAAGTATTGCTGTGTTGAGGTTTGAAGGGTGTTCCAGCTTAGTCAACAGGAATAGCGGCGTATCCATATTCGGTCACAGGACCGAACTCAGGAATCTAATCTGGGGTTGATTATAGACTTCGAACCCCCGACAGGCCGACTTTCTAACCAATTATAGCTTTTTCTCGTACTCAGGTTTTTTTGAGTAGAAAATTATCCGGGAAATAATTCATATTAAAAGCCACTTTTCGCTTCGAATCTGCTCTTGTGACGTGAGAAGCCAATATTCATAAGAACTAAGCTATAATTTCTAGCTCTTACATAAAGAAAGTTTAACCATTGAGGGTGTACTCCGAACTTTGCGTAGAAGAGTTGTAAAGTTTGTGAAATTGGTCAAGACGACGAATAATTTGGTGAAATTTAATCAAGTTTATTTACTTTTATACTTGGAACCATAGAGTTAGTGGAAAATAGAAATGGCTTTGTAAAATCATCTGCGTTTTTAAGGTGCTTTACTTGTATTTGTCGTTTAGTGAAACTTTAAATAACTTGTTTTTGATTTTTATTTTGGTTAATGAATAAAAAGTAAAGTAAATAAACGAGTGGACATTCTATAAGAATTAAAGAAGAGGCTTTTCAGGAGCATAAGTATATAAAAATAAAAAAGAGTAAAATACGCTTTTGATACTTCTTTACAAATGTGTATGCTTACATAAGTATTTTTTAATAAAAACTACTGGTAACCTACACACTTCATATTAAGTTACTGCTAAACAAAAGCATGTGAAACTCTATAGAACAGCCATTTAACACAAATTCATATCATATTTAACATAGCCACCATCTACATCATATGGTTCTACGGTCTATGGTTCAAAGTGTAGAAAACTTAAAACTAAGGACCAATGGGACTCTATTTGCTTTGCTGATTCGCTACTTTGCAAATTGTATTTTATTTGCGGTTAGTCTCTTGAGAAGCTACTTAGAGACTGAATAAACAGCGCGAGGTAATTGGAATCTTGGACGATTTAAATTAAATAGTAAAAGTTCGAATGAATGTAGGTTAAAAGTAATACTAGTGTGACCGCTTTCGGCACTCGTCAAGAGATGGCGCTTCTGAATCACGCTATCGAAGTTTTCTCCACATTTTTTTATAATATAGGAGTAGCAGCCGAGAATGCAGTCCACCTGATGGTAAGTAGCTGCTGTCGCCCATGGACATCTATATTCAACCCCAGATAGGATTAGATATACCTACCGGAGGTCGGCCACACATGCGCCGCTACCCCTGAGGACTAAGCTGGAACACCTCGGAAAAGTCTGTCTCCCTTACCACACCCTTCAAACCGGAATACAGCAGCGCCTAACACTGCTGCTATTAGGTAGAAATAGATGTGGCGGTGGTGTCGCCGGAGTCGAATCACAAAGGGTTCTACCACCTTCCCACATCTTGCATATATACAACTTACTGAGACTATCGGGTCACGGCCGCTATCCGGGTATGATCGTTGATCGCCTAGACTTTCAAGATATCACCCTTTGCGAAACTAGTTTAGGAAATAAAATATATCGGTATCTGGCTTCATGTGAAATTTGGTTTCTGCTTTATTACAAATTATGGGAAAAATATTTAAATATTTACTCCCGCAGCCGCAAATTTAAATTACTAGTCACTAGATGGTGTTGTTTCCCAATATAGTGCGGTCTTCAGAACAACGTTAATGCTTTTATACTCGTTATTTATGAAATCAATCTATCCAATGATTACTTACTAAAGATCTAAATTTCTGATAAAGATCAAATTCTGCATATTTGATTAATTTAAATAACTTTCGATCTTTGGCTGGCAAAACATTGTACAGATTCATTAATTAAACCTGGCCTTACTAAACTTGGCTTTTACTTTACATACTTTACATATTTTCAGCAAAAAAATGTATGACCAACGTCCAGCAGTGAATATAAATAGGCAACCATATTAAATTATACCACAATATATGTAAGAGGATGCCGGTTATAACCGGATAGTTCCAGCGATCCATTAACTGGCATGTCGGCTAATAGAATAATGGACCGGCTAACCGGGCAATGCGAAACAAACAAATTTTGTTTGCGGCCCTCATGTAATCGAGTTTTAGTACCCCTGCAACGATGCAAGGTATAAGGTATTTTAGAGGGTTTTGAAATGCACTATATTTGGTACTAGGTACTGTTTCTAGTTATCCCTGTAGTCAAAGGACTAAATTGGAATTTTGAAGGTGCTAGAACCCTCTGTGGTTCAACTGCGGCGGCACCACCTTCACACCTATTTCTCTCTAATATCAGCAGTGTTAAGCGCTGCTGTGTTCTGGTTTGAAGTGTGTGGTAAGGGATACATACTTATCTGAGGCATTCTAGCTTAGTCCTCAGAGTTAGCGGTGCATTCGTGGGCGACCTCAGGTGAGAATCTTATCTTATCTAGGGTTGATTACAGATGTCCCGCCACTTACCATCAGGTGGACATGCTCGTCTGCTGTTAAGTAGAAATAGGTATCGCTGCTACCACGGGAACCACGCCACAGAGGATTCTACCACCTTCAATTCTATTTTATATCAATTCCATCCGTTCCGTTCCATTTCGTCTCGTTTCTCTCGGGTTTTTTTTTATTTTATTCCCCGTTCCATTCCATTTAAGTTATGAGATATATATACTCTGTTAAGCAATACACAGATAGCTGTTCAGTGTTCACTCTTTTATATAAAATCTCTGTTGTCCTATAGTGAACTAAACAGGAAGCAGCTATAATATTTCCATTTTCTTTATTTTCTCGATCGACTCTGATCGACGCCCATGTAATTTTGTGATGTTTACGTTAAAATGTCACACAGATAATACTGTACTTCATGGACAGGTAGTGATGTCATACACATAATGATTACTATAGGAGCTATAGGTAACGATAAACGTAATACGATAACACGATAACAGACCCGTTTTTCTTTACAAAATGTAAAAAACTAAACTACTGCCGGATACTTTTGTACAAATTTATTAACTATAATATTATATTACATCTATATATATAAAAGCGAAAAGATACTCACGTTCAAAACGTATTAATCAAGGTTTTGACTAAACTGCTGAAGCTACAATCATGAAATTTGAAACATAGCTTCATTTTATGATGTAGATGCGCACTAAGAACGGATTTTTTGATATTCCGCCGTTAAGGGGGTTAAATGGGGGTTGAAAGTTAGTATGAAAGTCCGTCAGTTTTAAAGCAAACTAGATGAAAATTAGTATTTAGCTTTCTAATTTAAAGTAATAAAAATCTAATCTAAGGGTTTTTCCAAAATCAACCCTAAGGGTGGTTAAATAGGGGTTGACAGCTTTTTTTAAATTTTTCCATTTTGGAAGCCAGCACTATGAAAGTTAGCCATTGCTTTACTGGTTAGATATAATAGAACTTTAGTTCTACTGTTTTTGGAAAATCAACCTCTATGTGGGTAAAATAAGGGTTGTAAGTTTGTATGGAATTCCCCCAGTTTTGATGTAAACTCTATAAAAATCGGTATTTGGGTTTTTGATTAAAATTATTAAATACCTATTTCACCATTTTTGGAAAATCAACCCTTAAGTTGGTAAAATAAGGGTTGACAGCTTATTTTAAAATTTGCCAATTTGAAAGCTAGCACTATGAAAGTTAGCCATTGCTCTACTGGTAAGATATAGTGGAACTTTAATTGTACCGTTGTTGGAAAATCAACCCTTATGTGGGTTAAATAAGGGTTGTAAGTTTGTATGAAAGTCCTCCAGTTTTGATGTAAACTGTATGAAAATCGGTATTTGGGTTTTCGATAGAAAATAATTAAACACCTTTTTCATTGTTTTTGGAAAATCAACCCTTAAGTTGGTAAACTAGGGTTGACAGCTTATTTTAAAATTTGCCAATTTGAAAGCCAGCTCTACGAAAGATAGTCATTGCTTTACTGATTAGATATAGTGGAACTTTAATTATATGGGTTCAATAAGGATTGTAAGTTTGTATGAAAGTCCCCCAGTTTTAATGTAAACTGTATGAAAATCGGTATTTGGGTTTTCGAGAGAAAATAATTAAACACTTATTTCATCATTTTTGGAAAATCAAACCTTAAGTTGGTAAAATAAGGGTTGAGAGCTTATTTTAAAATTTGCCAATTTGAAAGCTAGCACTACGAAAGTTAGTCATTGCCTTACTGGTTAGATATAGTGGAACTTTAATTCTACCGTCTTTGGAAAATCAACCCTAATGTGGGTTAAATATGGTTTGAAAGTTTGTTGGGAAGTCCCCAGATTTTGAAACATGTCTATGAAAATTGGTATTCAGCTTTTTGATTGAAAATAATAGAACACCTATTTTACCGTTTTTGGAAAATCAACCCTTAAATTCGATTAATAGGGAATATAAATTTATTTTAAAAACCGTTAATTTGGAAGCAAGGACTGTAAAAATGGTAATTGGCTTTCTGGTTGGGAATGATAGAACTTTTTTAACACCATTTATGGAAAATCTACCCTTAAGAGGGTATAATAGGGGTAGAAACTTCGTTTAGAAGTCCGCAGATTTTGAAGCAAAGTCTATGAAAATTGGTATTTTGCTTTCTGGTTGTAAATATAATATCACTTATTTTTCCATTTTTTGAAAATCAACCCTTAAGGTCGTTAAATAGGGGTTGGAACTTTATTTTATAATCCGTTAATTTGGAAGCAACCACTATGAAAAATTATCATTAGACTCAATAAAGCATCTGAGTCACTGTTTTTTTTAGATCAACCCTTAGGACGGCTATAAAAGGGTGCATGCATTATGCCTTTCTGTTTACACATCTGTTTCAGCATTTTTAGCAACTCAACATTCAACCCCATTAGGGTACTATTAGTAAAGAAAGTTTCTTAAAAAACCGTTATTGAAGTTACTTCCTTTGGCGTGTCTGAAAAAAAGAACATAGAAGAAAAAAGCAGAGAAGTTTAGTGTAGGGCGAAATTCCATGGGCCGATGTAACATATATTTTTAACATGGGAATGTATTGCGCGTGCTGAAGTGCAGAACAGCGGTTTTTTAAGGTTCCGTAACCTAAAGGATAAAAACGGAACCCTATTACTAAGACTTCGCTGTTTGTCCTTCTGTCCGTGTGTCACAGGGCTCTATCTCTGGAGCTGTAATAGATAGACATTTGAAATTCTTACAGAGGATGCACAACTGTGGCCGTTATAACAACAAATAATAAAAATAATAAAAGTTGAAAACAAAAAGGGGTCCCCATACAACATAAACTGCTATTCCATATTTTTCCAACTAACTTTTGAACCGTTAAAGGTAGACAGTTCAAATTTTCACAATGTGTGTACTTCAATGGCTGCTGCAATATTAAATACTAGAAATTTAAAAAAATGAATATTTTGGTTATACGGACCGTCCAGGTGCGGGTTTGACTTGCACTTGCCCAATTATTAGTAACGCGCAGACCCGCGGGCCACAAGGGAAAGTCACGGGCCACACACCACCCGTGGGTCTCGGGTTGCCGACCGTTGGTGTTGAATATTATCTTTCAGAAATTTGCTGATAAAGTATCTATTGATACATATGTACATAGGAATGTTTTTGAAATTCTACTAAGGAGGTAAAAGAAGTGTTATATGTATGTATACGGGAATCTTTTAGGTTCGAAGTTAGAAACGTGATTTTTCAGATAACGTCTATTCAGACAAATACACGACAACGTTGAATGGGTGCAAATTTCATATATGATAATGCGTAAGTTTATTCAATTTAGCCTACATTTTGGTATACTGATTAGGTACATCGCAACTACTTTGGACACACTGCGTGCCAACATTTTGTCCTGCCGTGGGGTATAGTTGTGGTTATGCGTTGATTAGTGATGGTGATGTGGTAGACACATATACCTTGGATTAAAATTTTGGGCTAGAACAGGGCTACAGTATCCCCGGCCTGTAGTACGAGACTAAAGGGGGACTTCTGGAGTTGCGGGCGGCATGAATGGGAGCTCTAACCGCCCAGCCAGAGACCCTGGAAAGAACCGCTGTATGTAAGGCCCCATATAACATGGAGGGTTCCTATGGAATAGTGTAAATAATAATTATTGTATCCTACATGAAACTTATATTTTAAAGAAAACATTCATTACAGTCCACTAATTAGAGTTTTTGTGTATGTTTCTGAAGAAAGCTTGACCAATTTAGGTACACAGTGACGAAAAAAAAAAGCTTTTATTAATTAAATATTAATGCTACTTTATCGTTAAAATTGTTAGGTACAAATTTACGATTACAGTTATTTGTATGTCATATAATATTGTTTTACGCGGGCGAAGCCGCGGGTTCTGCTAGTATACTTATAATATTATATTTCATTACAAGATGATACACGTATAAATTTTGCCTACTTCTATAAAATTTTCGAAGCTGTTGTAAACAAAGTAGCTAAAGATAGGTACTCGACAATGAAACGAAATAATTATTACGACAGGTAATCTTTATTTATTTATTTTAATCTGATAAATCGTCATGTCATAAATATATGCGATTGATATCATTGCTTATTAGGTCACAACACTACAAAGAACTGCCATCAAGAAAATATTATTGTATTAGTTACGCCAGTACATAGATGTATAACCTATAGTACAAATACATAGCGTAGCTTTAATATATACGCTATATGCCTGTAGTTTAATTCCCCATATCACAGGAATGGCGAGCGCGTCTTTGTGCCGGGTCAAAGGATAGCCGATGCAGGATTAATATGAACAGAGCTATGTCATCATATTCATATACCAATTACCACGACCACGAGTATTAAAGATATTATGTAATTTACCCAGCTATTTCCCATTTGCACGTAATTTTACGTAACACTTACGGTACACGTCGCATGTTTTCAAAGACGCAAAAACCGGCTTCGTAAACAAGCGCTGAAAAAAGGAAATTAAAAATCAATCTTGAATTTTGAAGTACACAGTGTTACTCATTGTACCTCAAAGGATACATACACAAATTCGAGAAAAGGTCGTACGCTTTTTGATTCGGAGGCACTATTGTTCCCTTATAACAGCAGTGTTAAGCGCTGCTACAAGTATGTTATGGTTTTGAATGTGTGGTAAGAGAGACGAAATCCAAAATCCAAGGCGTTACAACTTAGACTTCAACTAACACTTCTGTGGACTACTTCAAGTAAGACTAATATTATCAGAGGTTGATGACAGCTGTCCATAGGTGGCAATAGCCCTGGTTGGTAAAGACCATCAGGTGGACTGCATGCTCGTTTATTACTTTTATGTCACAAAAAGTAATAACATTAATTTTAAAAAATATATCCCTTCTAGTGCAGTACATAAAACAGTCTATAATTTACCCACAAAAGTTTGTTAATTGCCAGCAAAACTCACGTCGAAATGTTCAGCGAAAATCGGACAAACAAAAATTAAAAAACCAACTTTGGGTTTTATTACCGTTTCGATGAACGGAGCTGGAGAGCTGCTTCCATGTAAATTAGTTTTAAAGTAGAGATCAGTTTAAAGTAGTATTGATGCTATAATGTCAAATAAAGATAAAAATGAACAAATGGAGATTTAATAATGATATAATTTCAGATAGTAGAAGAAGATTGCGAAACTTAATAACAAAAACAAATGTCCCTAAAATCGTATAAATTTTACAAATTTGCTCCTAGACATCATGGTAAACAATGGCTTAAGCCATTCTCATTCTGAGAAGAGATCCGCGCCCAGCCGTGGGACAAAAATGTGACTTTTATTGACACTCAGGCAGGTTTCTTTACGTTGCTTTCCTTTACCAGTAAATAATAGTTTCTTACTTCAAAAAATCAAAGCTTTTTGTCTAGGGCTCGAACTTGGACCTTCAATTACAGACCAAATTTCAAATGGAGGCATTACTGTCCGTAAACATGAATCACACAGTCACATAACTGCGACTAATTATGTTTCTACCTCATATGTGCTCGAATACGCTTTCCCGTGATCAGTATGTATCGCACGTGCCTTCCCAACTGAAATGTAGCTAGAATTTAGAGACACCCGAATTACATCGACATTCGTTTTCCACTAATTGTCTTTACAATTGTTGCAATTAGGTACAACAAGGTTTTATTTATTTCTTCCTGATTTTCGAAAGACTCATTTATTAGTAGTACGACGAACGTATAACAAACTTTAAATAAAATATTGTAGAAGTTTAAAAAACACGAATTTCTGCAGTATCACACCGTTTTTCAGATCTTCAAAAATCCCTTTCACTTGATACCCATAAGTCTGGCAGACAATAATAAATAATTGGCCTGCTATAATGCGGCGTTCGCCATTTTTATTTAGAATGACGTCTCTAATCTAATCATGCATTGGCATCCAAAGTAAGCCTTTATGCAAACTTTCAGTTCAATACTTTGGGAAACAAGTTATATATAATAACTTGTAAAAACAATTTTTTACAGATTTTTTTAGGACCTAAATACATGACAATAATATTTACTTTCTATGTCTATTCTAAATATTTAAGATACCTGTATAAAAAGAACAATTTTGATATGCATGTTCCTTCCGTAGGAATTTCATAGTAATAAAACTCCAGCTTATAACTAGCAAAGCTTACGTTTCATAAGCTTCCTTGTATCGTATCTACATTAGCCGGAGCGCCTGCGGAGAACGGAACACTAAACAAGATGTAGAACCTCCGTTTCACATAAACGCGAGTATACTAGTATATGTACCTATATCGTAACTGCGTATGGCAATATTGCGGTAGTTTAAGTCTACGATTTTTATATTAGGAAAACTGAAAAGTAATTATAATTTTGTTTGCAGGCGGCACAGTTAAACATTTTTTGCTAGTGTTAGGAAATTATGAAAATATTTTCTTCATTCCAATTAAAGATTAATGTATTATATAGGATGAATACCTTCGTATGACAATAAATGAAAACACAAGTCCTACTCCTTCCTTGGAAAATGTTGCAATCATTTAAAAAAAGTTAAAATCAAATTTGTTTTTTTTTTTCAAACAAACTTAATAACAAAAAATGGCATGAAATAGGACGCCATTTGTAATTATTAGTTCACTCACCCTTGATAAGAGCGGCAACATCGCAGTGTCCTGGCGTAAAATCTTTTGCTGCCATCATTGCAGAATTCATAAATACCCACTTAATAACTCATATATTAAATACAAGAAACAAGTAACGTAACTAATTCAATTTTAACATTTTCAATATGTCCACCACTAACTCGAATGCACAAGTCATAACGTCTCACACGTGTAAGGGGATCACAGTTAGCAACCAAATTTTTTAAATTTCGAATCATCAGCTAATTCTATTTTTCAACTTCTCACACGTACAAAGAGATCACTGTAGCAACCATTTTTTTTAAATTTCGAGTGATCTGTTAATACTATTTTTCAACTAAACCTAAAACCACACCATGCGTAATCACTTTTCCAAAACACCAGGTTTATGTGCCCAATCACTGTTAAAATAGGCATCGAATATCGCACAATTATTTACACTTGAATAATGCGGCGGTGCCGGCGCGTCTCGGTACAGTCACAAAATACTTTTCTTATTTTGTGGTACAGTTCAAAAAAGGAATATGGATGCGTGCGCGATCAATCGATACGGCCGACTAATATAATATTTAGTTTGTTTTCAAACATTAGTGCAAAAAGAAAGAAAATAGAAATAGCATTTCCTGGTTGTCTCTTTCACAGTAAATCACTAAATACTAAATCTTCGTTGAATTAGTGCAATGGATGATACCAAAATTTTCACACGCAGTGTTATCCTTATGTCATAGATTAGTAAAGATTACTCACTCCTACCAAGAAAATGTGCCCAGTTTTTAGAATTGAAATAGTTGCGTAAAAAAGTTTTGCCACGTCTCCGTGCTAAAATGTCCCCAAAATATTTGAAATAATTATTTATTTTCTCTAAAAATGTTTTTATTTGTCAAGAATTCAAAAAAAGAACTTACTGTAATAAGCCATTTGTGGCTTCATTCAATATCAAGGCGGCGAAGTATCTTTACTAATCTATGCCTTATGTATTAAGAAAATTTGACGAATTTGCAACATTTTACTTTTATTACGCCGCGATTTATAAATTTTCAGCGATGGATTAATATATGTTAAAGCGTGTAGAAAATGTGAAAAATGAAAAAAAATGCCGTGCCTAAAGTAATAAAGATAATTGATTGAAAATTTGTTTGGAGGCTTGGGAGGTTCATGTGGTTAAATTTATTCTCGTATTATGGTACACCCTGCGTTCTAATTGGTTGCATTCTCGTTTACTACAATTAAATATATTAATACATAAAAAAAATCTATATAAGACCTAATATCTTTCCTAATCCGTTCGAAATTGAAATATATTTGGGTCCAAGCGTAAATTTACAGATATCGACGTCCGGAACCCAGCAGATAGCGTGTCATTCCGGTCACGTATCGTTTTTGAGTGCTCTGATTTATGTTCGCTCTACTCATATTTCTTGTTCGCCGTCGACATTTTACAACGGATCAACGTATTACGTAAATATTTACCAAAACAACGTTATGGAAAACTGTATGGCGCAATGTTAGGTTTTGTTTTTATAGCAGAAGTAGCATGGATAGCTGTAAGGTGCACAATGTTATGTATTTATTTGTTTAACAGAAATAAATATAGCAAGTGATAAGAAGATACAAAAAAGTATTAGGCTAAATAATAAAATATGTGATTAAAGGATTATAATTTGAAGGTGGTAAAATCCTTTGTGATTTGAGTGCGTAGGCTCCACCGCCACACTTTTTTCTACCTAATGACAGCAGTGTTAAGGCCTACCGTGTTCACCTTAAGACGATGCTCGTTAAACATTTCTTAAACGTCTAGATTAAGCATAAGTCTGGATGCTGATGCAGTGGACTATGTAGTATAGTTTTGAGCTTACCTCCAAATCCAACGGATTTTTAACATATGAAGTGTCGTTGGATTAATCTAAATTGTAGGCGTGACTTAGGCTAAATTTTTTCAAGCACTCTGGTATTTTTTATAATAATTATCTAGTAATGATTTTTAATTTGATACAACACTAACACCCAAGACTTCGACCCTGTATCTCTACACTATTCATACCTTTAGACTATCACGCCCTCTCGGAGCTATTAGTATTATAATATCAGTCGAGTTAGTGTAATCTAATTGATCGTATGATATACGCGGCAGCGTACCTGAGGTCGTATTCTGAAAAACATATTCCATGTTTCGACTGGAATCTCGATTGAAAATAAACATAATCTCGATACTCTGAGATTTCTCGACTGAAATCTCTACTTTTCTATTTGATTGAACTAACAAACGAGCGGTCGGCGGTAGCCATTGCCGTCCATGAGCTTTAGTTATCATCATCTCCAGATTAGGTTAGTGCAGAGATCGGCCACAGATTCGTTACGATGTGCCTCTGAGGGCTAAATTACATCGTCTTGGATAAGCGTGTCTCCCTTAAAACACCCTTGAAATCAGAACACGGTAGCACTCAAAACTGTGATTATTGGACATTGCTGGTCTCAGGGGTCGATAAACGAAGAACTTTCGAGGTTATTAAACGATTCAGAATAGCACTCCTGTCGTACATAGCGTGTTGGTGCGACATACGACGTAATCGTTAACGTCTCAGACGGTTTATAGGAACATAAACGATGTACCCACCAGTACTTAATGTGTGTCTGTAGAACTACGTTTACGAACCTGTGTGTAACTAGCAAGTCTATGAGCATCGTTAAAAGACGTTCATACTTAGTTATTCAAATTACATACATGTACAAAGTTTCACTTTGAGACGACAGTTTTTAAAGGTAAAAATTTACTTAATTATTGTATTGATTTCGGCTTCACAGAAAATACTCAAGTGTAGAGTCATTAGCACCTTTTACTTTTAAATTTGATATTTTACTGCAAATTCAGACTTGAAAATAAAATAAAATCTTATATGACAGTTATTTCTTGTGATAGTTATAATATTAAAGAAAAGTAACTTTCACAGCTAAATACCTAGACGCGGAAACTATTCTACAACATTTTTTATTCATTGGTTACTTTGTTGGCAACATTTCCTTCCGAGAACACGGTAAGATAACTTGGTAAGCTTAACGCCAAGTTTACTCTAACAAGACATCATGTGAAGTTATAGTTCAACGCATCTGGTCTGTGCCTAACTAAATAGTATGCTGTATATAATATAATATGTGCTGTATATTTACTAGTAATATGTTAAATGTAAGTAGTGATAGCATAGTCATTAACGCTTAATTAGGAAGACCAAGGTTCAAATTCCAGGCACGCAATTGTGATTGTTTTTAAGTTACGTGCATTTTAAAAAATATGCGGCAACCTATATGCGTGCGATTTCTAAAAAAAATATATTTTCAAAGGTATGAAGTCTATCAATTCCAGTATGGTGGACTATTTCCTAAACTCCTCAACCTCAGAGAATACCCATGTGACAGTAATGGGTTGAAGACGACTTGCATGTATTTTATTTTTGATGAAATTGAAGTTGCTGCAAACATTCCTGATGAATGGTGCTATGTTTCGTTTGGTCTAGAACTTATTTAATACACCATACACGATGTAAGACCTACTTTAGATCGCCTAGAAATTCATTGTGTATGTAAGACTAAATTTGAAAGTCTTGTGTTAAAAGTCCAAAACGTAGTCAGTCAAACCACAAATTTCTATGTTTAAGTACAAACTTATTTTCTTAAATAACTCGTAAATTCGTAATAACTTAAAAGCTTATATCTGATGTGCTTACTACAAAACTTATTACATATTCCGACAAAGTTAGCACCGAGTAAAACTAGTTTGCAAAGTAGTGAAGCTACTAACATCGGATCTTAAATGTTGGAAGTTGAGATTTCTCAAATATTTGGCCAAGTATTGAATATTTAATATTCGGCTTTTTTATAATAAAGGAGTAGCAGACGAGCATGCAGTCCACCTGATAATAACTGCTGCCCAACGTGGGCCACGTGGGTATCTGTGTTCAACCCCAGATTGGATTAGATATTTCTGAGGCTGGCTACAGATGCGCCGCTACCCCTGAGAATTAAGCTGGAACGCCTCGGAAAAATATGTCTCTCTTACCACACCAAAAACTTACCATAATTACTTAAATTCAGCTTTTGATTTATTTTACAAAAATAGCTAACACGTAATTACCTAACCTAAATTAACCTTTTTTGTTAACGAAGGGAAAAAACTTTTGAAAAGGTACACTAGGCGTCGTGGGAGCGGTTATGTGGGGGTTTTTGGTTTTTTTTTTCACCAAAAACAATAAAAATCACAGACCTGTACCCTTAGTATGAGTTTTTACGTTTTGACAAAAATTACTGTTTCGGTATTTGTATACGTATACGCCCATACATTGCCAATCAGCGCCTCTAGCGGATTGTATAAGAACTGATACTACTATCAGAACTCATACTAAGGGTACTGTATTATCCATGGTCTGTGGTAAAAATAGTACAATATCTAAGAATAACAGTTGAGGCGTTGTAACAGCTTGAATGTGGAACAATATTTAAAAATAGAATTGTGTAGAATGGTAGAACTTGTGAGAATCGTCTAATTTTATGGTACGCCGAGCTGAGTCTCAGTAATAGGGTAGTGACACACAAAATTATTTGTAGTCTATTAAATATCATGTAGTCTATGGGAAACAAATAATATTAAAATTAATTATAAAAATAAAATTAAAAAAATATATATTAAAATTAAGGATTGTATGTTTATTTACTCTTTTATAATACAAAAGATTGTTGTGTTACTTACATTTTTATGAAATAGCTTAAATAATGAAATTTATATAAAAAAGCAATAAACAACATACAACAATTTTGCCCGAAACATATGTATATCGTGTTCTGCATTCATACCATCATAAAACGATTTTTCTTGTGTCGTGGGTACAATAGATACACACTAAAGCGGTTACATAAACATCAAGACCTAGAATATAACAGTTAAAATTTTTATGATTTATTTGTATTATCATAAGGTCTATCTACATATCTACAAGTACGTATGTATGTAAGTCTATAACTATATACCTAAATATCTTTTTTTTTTGTTTACGAGGGGGAAGCCTTCAAAAGGCACCCCCTGTTCCGTGGGAGGGGCACGGGGTTATGTGGGATTCTTACCGCACTAAAACCCCCCCGGTGGCCGTCCTCGGCGATGCGTAGAGGACTCCGGGATCTCCGGAGGAACGCAACCGGAGTCCTCTTAGCGCGATGCCAAATCGGGCTCCACCCAGGTGAGCGTGACGTTCGCCACACCGTCTGGTGTGCACGACGGTATGCGACCACACACACCGCCGTCCTTCCCGGGGTCACTAGCCGGGCCGGTTCGAGCTCCCACTCTTGCCACCCGCAACCCCGGAAGCCCCCTTTTAGTCGCCTCTTACGCCAGGCAGGGGATACCGTAGCCCTATTCTGGTCCTGGAACTACAGGGAGCATACCTAAATATCTACAAGTATCTAGGTATATCTCTACAAGTTTCTAAATAAAACACAATTTTAGTTTTAATAAGTAGGCAGTGTGCTGTCCCCATAAATGACTAGAGTATACTGGAGATAATCTTGTGTACAGAACAGAGGCTTGGCGTTTAATCTGTCACTGTACCGTGACGTGTGATACAGCGGAGATATGTAGCTGGCACAGGGTGTTCATTTTCTGTTTCCCTTGGCGGTTTGTATGACGAAATAAAGGATGCTCCTTTTTAATTACTTTTTTAAGTTTAATTTTATATTTCCACATTATTTTTATACTGCCATTAAGTAGTCATTATAATAGTGCGAATTGAACTCCCACGATGGGTTCAGTAGAACCTATTTTTGTTTTTCGTTTTGTATTTTTAGTTTTTTTTTATCGTAGCTGATTTATAGTAGGCACCAGTACATAGATTGTAAGAAAGTGTCTGCGCAATACGGTTGAATACATAAAGCGAAAACCTCCAAGACTCTCCCTTTATTTTAAGCATGGATGTTAGTCACGCAATCTGTATAATAATTAAGTGTCTATCTTCGTTTCGAGAGATATAAATCAATAACAACCCTGAGACAGACGGACAGACGAACAGACGGACAGACAGCGAAGTCTTAGTAATAGAGTTCCGTTTTTACCCTTTAAGTACGGAACCCTTAAAATGACCTTTTACGCTTGGGGTCCAGGGTTCCAAGTACCTCAATTCGAAGTTCAGGGATCTCTGTCAAACAACTAGATTATCATTATCTTCCGAAATAGGTATCATCCAAACAAATAATCAGTTTTAAAACTAGCAACATTTATAGCAACGTACGTAGCGAGTTGAGGGTAAATAAAATTTTCATCAAAGCGACTGCCGACTCCCGTATTTGTTGTTTGTTGGAACCAACGAACCCCGTTGTTTGAGGACTGTTCCGTACAAAAATTGGACAAAAACACTTATGAGTGACCTGGATTTTTTGGAGATATGAAACAGAAATTTCTATATTCAATTTTTACCGACTGAGCCGACCAAGTGCGAATGGAAGTCGAACATGGAGAGTTTAGTACCACGAGTTTTATTTTTTCTTTTTTTATAATTTATAATACTAGACAAGTAGTAATACCTAAGTGTCTACCTATTACGGTAAAATAGAGTTAACACTAAATATAAATGTCTGATATTCGAACCCAGAACCCAAAGCGTGGGATTAAATTAAAAAAAAAGATTAATTATAAATTGAAAAGGTATCTCAAATAAATAATCATTTAGCTTAAAACCCAAGAACCCAAAGTGTGAGACACTGAATTTAACAAGTAATTAATTTAAAAAATCAAAAACCCGACTGCACCAAAAAGGCTGATGTAGAATTTCCAAAAGCAGTGAAATAGGCATTTCATTATTTTTATCCAGAAAGCCAAATACAAAGTTTCATAGTAGGTGTCTGCTTCAAAAACAAAAGATGTTCAAACAATATTATCCTATTTTATCCTCGTAGTGTTCATTTACGCTATATGAAGAACCTATGTGTAAAATTTCAGCACGCTTAAGTTCAGCGGTTTCCCTTTGCGTTGATCTCTGGCACAGCAACTCTCTCATTCAGTCAGACAGTCATCTCGATGTGTATATACGAGTATATATGTACTAGCTGACCCGGCAAACGTTGTGTTGCCATATAAATAAAAAAAATGTTAAGGATGAAAAACCCTTATCACTTAGGTGTAAAAAAAAAAGATAGTGGCCGATTCTCAGACCTACCGAATATGTATATAAAATTTGGTGAAAATCGGTGAAGCCGTTTCGGAGGAGTACGGTAACAAACACGAGAATTTGATATATAAGATATATTATATAATGTATATGTAATCTCCTCTTAATTTCCTTTATTTTGACACCCTACTCGATAGGTTTGGTTACCTTTTTTTAAAACGTGTTACTATTTTGCGAAAAAATTCACCATTTACGGCCTATAAAATATATAACTTCAGTAAATCAAAGTTTCGGTCATTATTTTACCTCGTTAGAGGTAGCATTTCATTATTTTCATCCAAAAAGCCTAAAACAACATGTCATAGTGTTTGCTTCAAAATTGACGATTGTTCAAATGAACTTTTAACCCTCATTTTACCCTCTACGGGGTTGATTTTTCGGAGGGGGATAAATAAGTGCGTCCTTGTTCCTATTCAGGAAGCCAAATACAAATTTTTATAGTAGTTGCTTCAAAATTAAAGGATTTAAAAAAAACTGTTTTCCCCTATTTTACCCTCTTAAGGGTAGAATTTCCAAAAGGCCTTTCTTAGTACTTATTCGAGTTATATAGAGAACCTGTGTGCAAAATTTCAGAACTGTAAAGTCCTTGGTTTAGGCTGTACGTTGATTTCTGAAAAATGAAAAAGTCAATTAGTTAGTCAGTCAGTCAGTCACCTTACTGTTTTATATATATACAAATATGTTTTTATAATCTCCGTTTAATTTCCTTTCATTTGATACCTTACTCGATAGGTTCGGTTAACTTTTTTTTTTAAATGTCTTACTATTTCGCGCCAAAAATCCGCCATTTTGATTTTTTTTTACTAACACCTATCTAAGGACACTCGGGTCGTTGAGACAAATATAATGACACTTTAAGTGTTGAAATTCATCCAGCCGTTTGTTAGATCGGATCAAATAAAGAAAGACAAACATACAAGATACGCGCGAAAAACATAACCCTTCCTTGGCAGTCGGGTAAAAAAGAGATAAATGTCAAATTAAAAAGTATATCAATTAAATAATCAGAGAGCTCAAAACTAACAACATTTATAACAAAGTCCGTACGTAGCGAGTTGAGAGTAAATAAAATTTTCATCAAAGCGACTGCCGACTCCCGTATTTGTTGTTTGTTGGAACCAACGAACCCCGTTGTTTGAGGACTGTTCCGTAAAAAAATTGGACAAAAACACTTATGAGTGACCTGGATTTTTTGGAGATATGAAACTGAAATTTCGAGTTCAATTTTTATCCGAGGGAGCCGGCCGAGTGCGAATGGAAGTCGCATATGGAGGGTTTAGAACCATCACATTTTAATTTTTCTTTTTTTTAGTACTTTTATCATAGCTTCTATAGAAGTGCATAAAAGCATTGTGAAAATGACAGTAGTAGAAATAAGTGTCTACCTATGTAGGTTAAATAGAGTTAAAGGTGATAGAACCCTTTGTGGTTCGATTCCGGCGGCACCATCGCCACACCTAATTCTGCCTTATAACAGCAATGTTAAGCGCTGCTGTGTTCTAGTTTGAACGGTGTGGTAAGGGAGACTAACCTTTACCAGGCATTCCAGCTTAGTTCTCAGGGATAGCTGCGCATCTGTGACAGCAGGTAGTAATTTATTCTTATTAGTGCATTACTTACATTTTTATGTAAAAATAGGATCATCTTATCTGGGATTGATTACAGATGTCAATGGGCGGCGGTTGCCACTTACCATCAGGTGGATTGCATGCCCTCTGTAACTTCTATATTATAAAAAAAACCTACACGTCCTAGGTGGAAGGGCATCCTTATTTTAAATCAGTTAACATTTATCAGCAGGTGGCTTACATGTTTGCTAAAGTTATAAATTAAAAAACTTTGAGAACATTAATTAAGGCGGAAATAGGTGTTCAAATAAAATTAAATATAACAGTTACCAAGTTAGTTAGCAGTTGTTACGTAATAATGAAGTTATTTATTTGGGATTCCAATTAAAATTCTACTTTAACTTGAGTTATGGCTTTATTTTGTGTGGAATTACGCTATCGGTGAATATAACGTTTGTAACAGCGCAGCGGTTCTCAAACTTACTACGTTAATTAAAAAATATTCTAACAATGGATATTAATTTGGTAATAATTCACGTTTGAATCCTTTTTGAAATTAAAAATATAAAGTTTGTTTTAAATTACCCGTTTATTTAAAAGTTATAAATATAAATGTCATTATAATTGTGCAGCATCAAGACTACATAAGTTACTTCTACGAGTATAGACTGACTTTGATCTATCTGTGTCAAGTACCGATGGAGAAGAGGCTAATTATAAACAATTAACAAAATTCAAAAGAGGTGTAAAATTAGCATCTTTTTGCAAAGTTGTTCACTTACTATGGTTAACAAGTATTGTAGTACATATTGTATAAGGGAAGAGCGGGACCCCCTACTACAGGTATTAACGTATCTAAAAGAGGTTACCCAACAATATTGTAGTACAGTGTGTTTTTTTGATGCAATAAATCATTTTTATTTATATTTACCAAGACTCCGTGACCAAATCCCCTTGAGAGGCGTATTTAATACGATACACGTAAGGCGACGCAAAGATAAATTTTACAGGTTGAGAACCACTGTGGTAAAGATCACGCGACCTATAACCTGGCGAACCACACGCGATCCGGTGCGATGCCAATCAATAACCAACTTTTAACGTTATAATAGGCAGCTGCGGCTTGCTGGTGTATGTCGAAACTGTATTACATACTACATTAGGTAAGCCTGATATTGATTGTTAGGCTAAGTACAGATGATTTTTGTGGGAATTTTGAGATAAAATGTATATAAAAACACTCGCATATATAAATGCAAATATATATGTGTAAAAAAATGAAGTCAATCTATTAACTAGTTTTGGAGTTTTGCGAACACAAACATACTAAAACTTACTTTTTTAATACTAAGCAAGGAACAAAAGGGTGCAAAGAGAATGCAGTATACGCCATGTAAAGTGACCAAAGCCCATGGATATCAGCTGTAACCTACTCGAGCTACATGCATATGCATTGGTACACTAAAGTCTAAGCAATGCCTCTTATAAGAGTTCCTCTCCTCCCATACCCTTTAAATCACGACGAACTGCTTTACTTAAATTAGAAAAAGAAGTGGTGGTGATACCTCCTCCCCTTGAAGCATACTGGCTCTACTAACTTTCAGTACGTCCACTAAATTTTTAGACGACGTTTCTACTGACAAAATAGAATGAATAGCGCCGCCGTCATATTTTTTACACGCGTGGCAGGTGGCTGGCACACGGCACATATGGACGCAGCGGCACTTACTCGCATGTGGTTTCTTCTAATCAATTGAGCGTCACCACTACACATCGCGGACTCTACGCGGAGCTTCGTTCACACACGTCAGTTTTAACGGACGCTTTCAAACCTTCACAGTCAGGAACTCATGTTTTTGCTAGAAAATGATATGCACCGATTAGGCACCCAACAATACGTGTAAGAACAGAAGCGCTCATTAAAACACGAACAAACCTCCCACAAGGCAACAGCGGTACTCTATTGTTTCTCAACAGGCTTATTATGAGACTGTAATGCAACGAGTATACTTTATGTAGAGCTAAAGCAGAGCTTTGTTACATTAAAATAATTAAAACAGCTTTGTATTCTACAGTTTTTCTATGCGTGTGCTTTATTTGTTATGATTATAGGTACCTAGGTCTCTCTTGGGTCCTTATCCCCTGCCTGTCGTAGGAGGCGACTAAAAGGGGGCTTCCGGGGTTGCGGACGGCAAGAGTCCTCGAACCGTCCAGCAAGCGACCCCGGGAAGGACGGCGGTATGTGTGGTCGCATACCGTCGTAAACACTACGTGGTGTGGGAGGAGCGAAAACTGCTCTCCCAGGGTAGAGCCCGTTGGGTATCGCGCTTGGAGGGCTCCGGTTGTGTTCCATTGGAGATCCCGGAGTTCTCCAACAAGCGTTGAGGACGGCCACCGGGGGGGTTTTAGTGCGGTAAAAATTCCACATAACCCGGCGTCACTCCCACGTCGTCGGGTACCTTTTGAAGGTTTTCCCCTCGAGAAGAAAGAAAAAAAAAAAAGGTCACTCTTGGGTCCTGGTGAATTTTGGCCCTGAAAAGGACGATCGCAGGTAAATTCGTTTTTAGAAAAACGTTGCCGACCGTCCGGTGTGGTAAAATACTACGACGACTCTTCTCCGTATCGAAATACCTTGCAAAATGGCGGTAGACAAGACGTTTTAAAAGAGTTCTGGAAATAATCTATTTTGAATAAAATATTTTTGAAGGTGGTAGAACCCTTTGTGGTTCCACTCCGGCGGCACCATGGCGGCGGGTGTGGCGACACCTATTTCTACCTAATAACAACAGTGTTAGGCGCTGCTGTGTTCCGTTTTGAAGGGTGTGGTAAGGGAGACAGACTTTTTCGAGGCGTTCCAGCTTAGTCCTCAAGGGTAGCGGCGCATCTGTGGCCAACCTCAGGTAGGAATATCTAATCCTATCTGGGGTTGATTACAGATGTCCATGGGCGGCAGTAGCCACTTACCATCAGGTGGACTGCATGGTCGTCTGCTACTCCTATGTTATAAAAAAAAATTTACATTTATGACTCGCGTCAGTGACCGAAGACGATTATCGTCGTCCAGTTAGCGACTACCGCCAAATGTAGCCGGCTGTCGTCAGCGACAGACCGCATAGTTACTGGCAGCGGCGTCAACAGCTGGTGACCATCACCGACTTTTGAGCCGGTCTTGGCCGCGGACAGTCGCTCGTGTGTTATCTCCTTTAGTCGCCTATTAGGGGTATTATAGTATAAGCCACATTATTATTTATATAAATACTACTTACCTCATTATTCGACTCTATCTTACGTTTTAAAAAAAGTTGATAAAGTAGTTTTTCCGATATTTTTAAATCTTTTGTATGAACTTTAATAAACTTTATATACAATTCCTAGTGCTATGTGAGACATTTTTGAAGAATTTGAACAGAAAATAAATTAATATATTTTAGCCATAGTTAAGTATAGATATCTCACCGCCTTGTAATTGAAGGAAGCCATTAAATGGCTTAAACGGCTGACAATTCTGTCAGCCATTTAATGGCTGTCATGGTGTAATTTACGCGGAACAATGCCGACATGCGCAGTTAAGTGGTGCAAAAACACGAAGTTGAAGAAAAAGTGCGGCGAAATATCGTTTCATTCGTTAATAATATAAAAACTACATTTTTTAAATATTTTTCAAACCCGAAAATAGATGACAGTGACTATTTCAAATGTCAAATCTAGATACATTTTCTTGTTAGGAGTGAGTAATCTTTACTAATCTATGATTTTATCATTGAATTTCCAAAAATGTAATTCTGAGAACATAAATCAAAATTCAACAAAACACGCCGACTTACTCGTATATGTTCGAGTTTTCTAATAAAACTTAGTCGCGTATCCCTAAAAGTTTTCTGTTACTTTCCCTTCCGACTTTGGTTATTTTATAAGGAGCTAGCATTTTGTGACATTCTCTTTCAGAAATATCCAAGGATATTCTGTTTGCGTTTTGTTTTTAGTCAAAGTTGAAACGATTTTTGTGTTATAATGTGTTATGTACATATATGTAAATATATAGTTATATCAATTGTGGGTCTAAAAATTAAAACTTGAAGTAAAAATAGCGCTCTAAACAGTATGAAAGAAGATAATATACTTATAGTGTTGTTCACAGTAAATTCACGATCATATGCCATCTTGTTTTGAGGATAGGCTTTATATAGGCTTAGTCTATAATAATCCTGAATTAATGTGAAATTGATCTTTAAAATGTGTCTTAAAATATATATAAACTTAATCTTATATATAAAATTCTCGTGTCACAATGTTAGTTATCGTACTCCTTCGAAAAGGCTCTACCGATTTTCACCAAATTTTATATGCATATTCAGTAGGTCTGAGAATCGGCTACTATCTATTTTTCATACCCCTAAGTGATGAGGGTTGTTCACCCTTAATATTTTTTTATTTATATGGCAACACAACGTTTGCCGGGTCAGCTAGTCTAACTTTAAAATTGTAAGTGTACCGCAAATTCGTTTACCACTTTAAATTACTAAAGAAAAATATACGGAACACCAATTATTTATATTGATCGCACTTAACCAGTATCTAATCCTCTCTTGTACCTTTTTTCTAGCCAGCTCGTTAACTAGTGGAACCCATTCATCGTTAGCAGAGAACAAACGCTTCGCTAAGCATCTTTCTTTGTACATTCATAATCACATTTATCTTTCTTTTATCTTTTTGTTCCGCTATCTTGCTTGAAACATATCTTTTATCGTTTTAGTTTAGCTACTTGAAGTTAGTTATTACTTTTTTTAATTGTGTCATTTTTGTCTAATACATCAACAATTATCCCAAATACTCGTAGTATTGAAGTCGAAACGGAGATCACCACTTCTGAGGATTAAGACGGTCTAATAACATCAGTGTTAAGTGCTGCTGGGTTCTGGTTTGAATGGTTTGTAAGGGAGAAGTAGTTATACGAGCCTTTCCAATTTAGTTTTCAAGGATAGCAATGCATCTATGGTTGATCTTAGGTGGAAATCTTAAATTAATATATATAGTTAAAAAAACTAAAGAACACGCTTTTATGATAAACTCAACTAAAAAGTAGAAAATAATTTTCAATCTAGGAATCAATTAAGGAACAGTAAATAGTATAATTGTGAAAAAAGTGTCGGGTTTTATCACTTATCAGTTTTCAAAAAGCATACAACCCAAGCTAATAAAAGCGTGTTAAAAAGAATATATATGTATATATTCTTATATTATATATTCTTTTATAAACTTTTACACTATATATGTATATATTCTTTTATAAATTTTTATAACGCGCTTTTATAAACGACTGTAACGCTGGTAAGACATCTTACCATCAAGCGGACTCTATATTCATTTGCAACTATACACACATCATACATATTGGTCGTACATTATTATGACGTCATAACTTTACACATGTTATACGAATGTATGATACGATACGCGTGCATACGAGCTCGAACAATGCACAAATGAGCAATTTGTTTTCAGAAACTTTTTACATTTAAAGTTTAGTTCTGTAAAGCGAAGCTATTTCTGCTATTACTACAATGCTTGTTAGCAATGAATGAAACAATGGGAAATTAGAATAAAAAAAATCTAAATAAGAATTATTAGGCTATGTCGGTCTATATTCAGTAGGACTACCATGAGTTTACAAAATTATTACTCGCTAGCGACTGCGTAAAATAAATGTATGAAAAATTGTACAGCGCCTCTGGTGGTTACTCGTAGAACTAAAATCCGTAGTGACGTAACTCGATACGTAAAAAACCTATCGAAATCAAATCGCTAGCGAATGTCATTATGATCTATTGCCATACAAATTCGGTCCCATGAGTCATTAATTTGACAGACGTTGTCAAGAAATACCGTAACGATAGTAGTTATGTTATTCACTAGCAAAATGACAATAGTTTTCTATTTACCATTTCTATAGTGGCGTTTCTATGCCAACTCATGGTAATGCTACAGGTCGCATGGTTTACGTAAGTTTACGTAGTATTCTAATCATCATCATCGCTTCAGCCCTTATCGTTCCACTGCTGGCATAGGCCTCCCCTAAGGTGTGTCACAACACTCAGTCCTCCACTGGTCTCATGCAGCCACTACCAGTAGTCTAATAGTTTTCTAATAGCCATTATTCTAATAGCCAGTTTTCTAATAGCCAGTATTCTAATAGTTTCGGAAAATCATCTTGCTTAGCTTTATCAATTCTTCATGGGTGTCATCAACCCATTACTGTCCTACTACTGGGCATGCGGCTGTTTTCAGAGTAAAAGAGATTTTGCCATAGTCTGCCGCGCTGGAAAAGTGCGAATTGGTAGACTACATACACCATTGAGATTTTTTAAAATTTAACTATAACAGTCTCGAAACGTTGTTCTACATTTTTTTTATATAATATAGGAGTAGCAGACGAGCATACAGTCCACCTGATGGTAAGTGGCTACTGCCGCCCATGGACATCTGTAATCAACCCCAGATAGGATTAAATATTCCTATCTGAGGTCGGTCACAGATGCGCTGCTACCCTTGAGGACTAAGCTGGAAGGCCTAAGCTGGAAGGAGTCTGTCTCCCGTACCACACCCTCAAACTGGAACACAGCAGCGTCTAACACTGTTGTTTTTATTAGGTAGAAATAGGTGTGGCGGTGGTACCGCCGGAGTCGAACCATAAAGGGTTCCACCACCTTCGAATTATATGTTTTTGAAAAAATAGTGTATACGTATGTATTATGATGACAATTTTTGAACTAAGAAAAGGGCAGCGTGGTTAAAAGTAGAAATTAGTGACATTGCTAGTAAAATTTTATGATTTTTTTATGAGCTTATTCACATTTTATATTGAATCTAGAGCACGTTGAATATCCTATCATTTTATCTATAAAAAGATAAATCCAATAACATCTTTCAATAACACCTCGTATGTTATTAACATCCAATTCAAGATTAATTAAAATGGTCCTTCGAGCCGAATTAAAGCAGCTATACGACCTTATACAGCTTTGTTAATTTCTGAAGCGAATAAGCCCGTAAAAAGCAGCACAAAAAGTGTTCCTGAAAAACTTTTGTTCAGCAAAACGCTGCCTTTTCAAGAAGAATTGTGAGCGTATAAAGAAGAATTCGAGGGTTACGGTCCGTTTTAATTAATTAGTCTAAATTGGTCTCTTGTTAGCTGAATTAACTACGAGAATGGTTTAATGAGTAGAATTTGGTAAAACAAGGAATATTTTTGGATGAAAATAACGCTTCACGTCGATCCATTTCTGGCAGATTGCTGAGTATGGGTCTTCGTTCGTTAAGAGGTTATTGTCCACCATATCTACGTGCATAGAATTTGAAGTTCGGACTCCCAGACTGAGAGATTAAATTCCAATCCATCAGTAATCAAATGAATATAAAACTGTCCATCTGATGGTAATTGTTTAGAAGGTGGTAGAATCCCTTTATGGTTTGACTCCGGCGGCACCACCGCCACACCTATTTCTGCCTCATAACGGCAGTGTTAAGCGTTGCTGTGTTCGGGTTTGAAGGATTCGGTAAGGGAGGCATACTTGTCCGAGGCGTTCCAGTTTAATCATCAGGGCTAGTGGCGCATCTGAGGCCGACCTCAGGTAGGAATATTTAATCCTATCTGGGGTTGATTACGGATGTAATCATCAGAATCATTAGCCACTTACCATCCAGTGGACTGCATGCTCGTCAGCTACTCCTATATTATAAAAAAAATGTTCACTGTGGTATTCGTAGATTTCCCTGTTGTCCACAGGAAAGGAATATTCTACTTTAGGTCGGCAACATGTGGAGCTTCTCCTAGTTTCTCTAATTTCCCTAAAGTCTCCTAATTTCCATAAAGTCTCCCACACTAAAACCTTCAAACCAGAACACAGCAGTGCTTAACATTGCTGTTATAAGGTAAAATTAAATTTGGCAGTAATGTCATTGGAGTAGAATAACAAGTTATACCATATTCAAACGTGATAGCGAATTTGCTCTCAGTTTCAGTCATATTTCAGAAAAGGTCTCCAAATCTAGGTTTACCTCATCCCAGTGTGACAACGTTCTAAAATTGAAAAACTTTAGCACTGATCCTGTAACCAATAGTGTATCCATAAATTAAAATTTATACGGACTTTCCAGGTCTTAGGAATTTATTCTTATCCGGGGTTATTTACAGATGTCCATTGGCGGCATAAAGTCACAAATGAATGACTTACATTGATCACAGGTCGCGTCAATATTACTTGGGCAAGGACGCTTCAATTGTGACTTATCCTATCCTACTAGTCCTACTCATATACTTTATATCCTATCCTATAGATGGATAACGTTGGCTTCTTGTTTTGAATGAAACTTGTTTAAGTACCATTTAAATTGGCTATCAAAGTCAATAAGGGATATTTGAATCACATATTATAGTCCACTTTATGACAGCTCTTCCTTATTGCAAAACCTTATTTCTTTCTATAGGTATGTTTTTCATTTGAATGTATTCTTTCTTACCCGACTGTGGACCGTAATATTTGCGTGAGCCTATTTTGTTATGTATGTACTTTGGCACGTTACAGCCCAATTGGCTTGACTATTTTAACACATACCTTCATATTTAAAAACATAATAGTTACGGTTGTATATTCTACAATCATTATAACCGAAGGATCATCATCATCATCAACAACATCATCATCAACAACCCATTACTGTCCCACCCTGGGCACGGGTCTCCTCTCATTATGAGAAGGATTAGGCCATTGTCCAACGCGCTGGCCACGTGCGTAGTGGTAGACTTCACATATCTTTGCGATTTTTTTATAAATCTCTCAGGTATGCAGGTTTTCTCACGATGTTTTCCTTCACCGTTTAGCAAGTGATAATTAATTTCTAATACGCACATAACTTTGAAAATGCAGAGTTGCGTGCCTGGGGTTTGAACCTCGGTCCCCTCGATCGAGGAGCTGAGTTTCTTAACCACTAGGCTATCACTACTTCACTTCTTTCTTCGCTAACCGAAGAATATATCATTGTAATATGTATGTATCTATATACGTATATCCTATAAACCGACCAAATCATGGCGGCATTACAGCTACCAGCTTGGACGTAAATTTCAAGTTATAAATTGGTAACGTGGAAGATATTTGCAATTTGATGGCGTTATTACCATAATCGATGTCCGGTGGCGACGCCAGATCACTAGGGCATGTGTGGATTGGATCTGTTAATATGTTTAGTTTGGTGACAAGATTATCTATGTGTCCGACCGATTGTGTATGTAAATGTTTTGTTATTTTGTTATCAAGTAGAACAGATTAAAATTGACATAGGAACTTAAATGTATATTATATTATGATCGAAATAAGACTTATCGTATATTTTCTGAAGTCGATAATAAATGTGTTACCTGCCACCATAGATTAGTAAAGATACTTCGCCGCCTTGAAATTGAATGAAGCCACGAACGGCTTATTAGTAAGTTATTTTTTTTTTAATTCTTGATAAATAAAAACATTTTTAGAGAAAATTTACGAATAAATAACTAATACTGCGTAATTTACATAATAAATAAATAATTATTTCAAATATTTTAGGGACATTTTAGCACGGAGACGTGGCAAAACTTTTTTACGCAACTATTTCAATTCTCAAAACTGGGTACATTTTCTTGTTAGGAGTGAGTAATCTTTACTAATCTATGCCTACCACTCCTGAGGACTTTGAATTATTCCTGTATTTTTTATAAGGTTGAAGACAAAGCTTATAATCTGATGGTAAGTGGTCACTGTCTAGTGGTCACTGTTATAACTAACTTTATTAAAAGCGATCAGGTAAGTGGCTTCTCATCAGTGGCTGTGGCATCAACCACAGATAAGATTAGATTCCTACTGGAGGTCGGCCAGAAATGCACCGCTCCCTCTGAGGATTAAGCTGGAAGGCCTTGGAAGAGTATGTCTCTCTTACCACACATAGGACCAAATCAATCAAAATCAATAATCAAAGGACCTTTGCGGCACATGCCCACTGTGATAGTATACGGCTTTTGTAAATCCTTCTCACTTAAAAGTTAAATACAAACGCCACCATTTTTGATAACAATATTTATGGAAACTATGCATGCAGCGATAAAATAATAATGGAAAATTTGTTTAGTGTGAAACCGTCCTATGCGCTAAACATCGTTCCCATATTAATGTTTAGTGCCTAGCAATAAAAAGGCGGCATGAAAGATTTATGAGGGCAACACTGTATCGTGTAACATCGACAAGAAAAACTAAAGTTGGTATGTTATAAACGCAAGTTGATTGAAAAAAGGCATACCATAATATACCACACCACTCCACCACACCACTCCATTTTTCCTCGGATATGCAGACTTCTGAAGGAATTTTTAGCTAAAGATTTTACTATCGACCTTTTTCATGATGGACTTGAAGCCTTTAAAAGAAAAATATATAGAGTCTTGCACCCCATTCCCAGCCATCCAAATCTAAAAGCTGTGTAATACCTGTTCTTTTTTTTTTCTTTTGAAACTTTAGGCAACCTTATAATTTCCAATTTGTAATGTATTTTTTGTCATGTTATTAGTTGTGTACATCTATGTGTGTTTATGTACTCTTATATGCTAGCTGTCTTCATTTCTAATTGAAATTCCATGTTATTCTTTTTTGGCCTGTGTTATCTATAAGTTTTCTTGCATGTGATTTTGTTAATGAAGCAATAAATAAATAAATATATTACTCGTATACGTATGAATGTGTCGTATAACAACAATGAGTTGTAGGTAGGTAGGCAGGCGGTGATGTTTTCTCAAAGTTACTTCGAGAAATTCCATCTATACTAATATTACAAAGAGGAAAACTTTGTCTGTTTGTTTGATTGTCATGAATAGGCTCAAAAACCACTAGACCGATTTTAAAAATTCTTTCACCATTCGAAAGCTACATTATCCACGAGTAACATAGGCTATATTTTATATGAAATATATTTGATAAGTAGATTTTTAGGCGGTACAAAGTTTGCCGGGTCAACTAGTCATCTATAAATTAATGAAATTATTTATAACTGGTTTTAATAGTGACAAGTGTTTTTGTGGAATCCTACATATTTGAGAGTTTTTCATTAAGTTGTTAAGTGTCAATTCTACCTTATGCAATGTGGTAGGCTAATATTTAAATAATTTTTACTCCAAAATGGGATAGTCGTCCCATGGTGGGTAAACAATTATACCCGTGTTGGATGTAATTCTCAATAGGGTTTTTTCGAAACCGACGAAAGATTTATATGCTTTTGGAATAATCACAAAGAGAAGAGAGTGAAAAACTCTAGAAGAGTTGTACAAAAAGAAAAACTAAAAGGCACTTCAGTGTACGCAAACAGAACTAGGCCAAAGGAAACAGCAAACCACCTACTCCACAACTGTAAGATAATGTGCCATTAAGATCTTCAAAGAAAAACTGCATTGGACACTGTACTTATACGTACGAGAAAATAGTATTTCCCTTTGCGTTACAATTACATAATGTAAAGGAAAATGTTTTCGTATTAACGTTTTATCTCCCAAGGCAGTTCTCATCTCAGCTGACAACATAGTTTCAATGTAGTTTAAACACAGGAGGTTTATTTTCAATTTTGCGTTACACTAGGATTCTCTGTGTCTCCAGGAAAATACACACAGTTAAGTACTCGATCTTAAAACGGAAATCTAAATTCATGATATGAGTGGTTGTCTTACCGGGAATCTAATCGAATGATGATGAGTCTGAGAGACTTATTTCTGGTTGACACACACGCACACACACACACACACACACACACACACACACACACGCACACACACATACACGCACACACATACACACCCACACAAGCACATATTAATAATGTAACTATCTTAATAATTTTTGTAAAGTATTATTTTACTCTAATATAAATAATATGTACATGTAATAGAATATTTACCTAAATTATAATTATCCGTATTGTATAGATTTTGGAACAAACTTCCTTCGTGTTCAGAGGGGGCGTAATTGGCTGCGACACAGTTCTTACTATTGCAGTTGTTTACGAATGTACAAATTGTGAAATTTTTTACTGTTTCAATAAAATCTTTAAATCTTTAAAAAAAAACTTTAAATCTTTAAGGGTGGTAGAACTCTTTGTTTTGACTCCGGCGGCACCATCGCCACGTCTATTTCTACAGCAATGTTAAGCGATGTTGTGTTCTGGTTTAAAGGGTGTGGTAAGGGAGACGTACTTTTCCGAGGGATTCCGGATTACTCCACAGGGGTAGCGGCGCATTTGTTGCTGAACTCAGGTAGGAGTTTAGTCTTATGTGGGGTTGATTGCAGATGTACATGAGCAGCAGTGACTTACCATCATGTGAACTGCACGCTCGTTGCTACTTGAATATTATAAATAAAATATTGTTATTATTCATTTTTTGTTATGAATTCATGGATGGATGCCAATAGATATATTTTATTACGTTAGTAGTGTTAGTACATCCCACATGTTATGTATAACACATATTTTTGCCGTCTCGTGAGTGGTTATTTCTGTCATTTCGTATATTTCACCGCTTCGCAATCACGATTATTTAATACCAATGGGGATGTGTAATAATAAAAAAGACCCGCGTGGCGGAGCGGTCACCATACCGGTCTGATGCGCAAAGGGTCCCGGGTTCGTTTCCCGGCCAGACAGATATCTAAATGATCAATTTAGCTTTCTGTTTCTGGGTCTGGGTGTTTGTGTATTTGTCTATATGTGTGTCCATGGCACCCACGACACAGGGAGTTCTAGTGTGAGTGTAGAAAGCGTTTATTTATTTATTTATATCACCGTTTTTTTCTCTACATGAACTTCAAACAGTATCATCATTCTGGTTGAGATTTAATGAACCGTGTAAGCGTTTTGTGATGTAGCTCATGACCTATTTTAGATGTTAAAATGAAAATTATCCGCTTTTCACCTGCAGGAAAGGGTTGTTTTGATTTTAATATATTTTTAATTTTACTCGTAAGTAAGGTAAGGTTAACTACATTAAACCTTTATGATAATTTAATATTTTTTTTACTCAAAATATCTATTTTGTGTTCTAAACAGTTAAGGTCTGGCGGTAAAGATATCGATCCCTTATGCTGGAAGTACTGGGTCCTACAATCAAGCGCGCCACATGTTTTTTTTTAATATTTGAGCATATTAGAATTTTATTCATTATCAAACCATTTTTTCTTGTATGAAACAGTTTCATAATTTCCGTTGTGGATTTTAATCAACCATGTGAAGGCGTTTACACAGATACGGCACGTGTCTCTTTACGTGCTAAATTGAAAATCACACTTGTGCATACAAGTTTTGGGAATGTGTACAAGTCGAAATCGTTAATCCTGAGGATGTTGATAAGGACAATGGTACAAAATTATCAAAATCGTGTATTGTCATCGGTTTTTGATAATTCTTCAAAATTTTGAATTAAACTGAACGTTTAAAGTGGATAGAAATCGGGCTCAAAGATTCCGTTACTGTTACGTACATACATACAAACGTACAACCCAAGCTAATAAAAGCGTGTTAAAAATGAATGTTTGTCTCTATAAACTATGCATTTGAACATGTGATGATCTTTAGCAAAGTTGTTGTGTGTGAGCCCACGAAGGTTTCTGAGTTGAGATGACCATTTTTAGACATTTTATGTTGCGTTCCAATGAAGGTACACAATTTCAATTATATGTAGGTATGTCATGTTATTTTTTTAAAAAGCAGGCTTTCGGGGGCAGCCTATAAAAATCATATTAAAGGCCTAAAAAATAATAAATTCAATTGGATAAAAAGCATATTATATTGTATTGCTTCTATTTCTAGACTTTTGCAGTACAAACTCACATTTCAAATATAAACGATTCCATCATTCATTCATTTTAATCAGCCGTGAAGGCGCTCTCGTAGCTATGCATGACCCAATTCAAATGAAATAATACGGACTTTTGCTTTTGGATTTCTGTGAAATTATTTGCATTTTCAATACTCACCGTATCACGAGGTAATATTGTTGGTAAAATATTCAAAATTGACTGCGTTAAAAATAAGCCACGTTTTTAGGGTTTTTTTTCAAAGGGTAAAATCGCAACCCTATTACTAAGACTTCGCTGTCTGTCCGTCTGTTCGTGTGTTTGTCTGTCACAGGGCTATATAATAACAAATACTACAAATAAAATAAAGTTAAATATTAAAAGGGGGTCTTCATACAGCAAACTGGTATTTTTCGGCATATTTCGATCTAACTCTTAAACCGTAGTAAGAAGACGGTTTAAACTTTTACAATCCGTTTTCTACTATAACTGGTATTATAATACTAAGCATAAAACTATTTTAATTTACTTATTTTCTTTTATTATTCGTTGTTTACATATTATTAATCATCACCCCAACGCCATCCGTTATTGTATCATATAACTAAGTATTGTTGAAAATAATAAAATGAATAAAAATAAGTAAAAAATTATGAGTTCGACTAGTACTCAGCGAATTATTATTTATTTCACTCCATTATTTCATTCCGTTATCATTCCAGAATATTCTGTGATGCAAATACTGAAGAGAAATAATCGGCTAAGTACAAGTGGAGCTGGAGGGTTCCGTACCATGAAATGTTCATTATTTTTTATATTTATAGCGACAATGCGAAAATGTAATCAGAATACTAAGTTCATAATTCTTATTACAATAATATTACTTGGAATTAAAAGAAATAGTCATCACTATACTTAGTCGTATGAAACAACACAAAATTAAAATTACTATATTAAAATATATTTTATTGTTCTCATCTGTATTTATTATACTAGCAGTTATAGTAGTAAAACTAAAATGAATGTAAAAGTTTGAACTGTCTGCCTAGTACGTTTTAACAGTGAGATCGCAAAATTCCGATTTGTTCTATGGAGACCCCCTATAATATTCAACTTTATTTTATTTCAAGTATTTGTTCTTATAGCGGCCACAATTATGCATGCTCTGTAAATTTTTCAAGTGTCTATCTATTACGGTTCCGGAGATAGAGCCCTGTGACAGACGGACAGACAGCGAAGTCTTAGTAATAGGGTTCTGTTTTTACTCTTTGGGTACGGAACCCTATAAAATAGATACTGCTTTTAAATAAGCAACGTTTTTCATTTCACTCCATTATTTCATTCCGTTACTTCTTTCCAGGATATTCTGTGATGTGAATATTAAAGTACGAGAATTGCAAGTGAAGAATAAAAGAAGTGATAGCCTAGTGGTTAAGAAACGCGGCCTCTGATCGAGAGGTCCGAGTTTCAAATCCCAGGCACGCATCTCTGATTTTTCAAAGTTATGTGCGTATTAAAGTTAATTATCACTTGCTTAAACGGTGAAGGAAAACATCGTGTGGAAACCTGCATACCTCAGAATTCTTAAAAAAATGTTTCCAACTGTATGTGAAGTCTACCAATTCGCACTTGACCCGCGCAGTGGACCCAGAGGACACCCGTGTCCAGCAGTGGGACAGTAAAAGGGTTGATGATGATGATGATGAATAAATATTTTGTAAATTCACAATTAGTCATCAAACCTGGAATCCTTTGATTATGAGATCGTAGATTACTTTACTTAATAATTCCTTATTGCAATCCTTTTAATTAACTGTTATATTTGTTATTTTAATACTCAGTACAACTTTACTATGTATTTACTTTTATGAGTTTATTTATTTACCAGATCAGGATATTTGTAATCAACCAGAAATAAGATCTGAGTCCCATTTGAGTCTGAGGTCGATTCAAGTATCAACATAGGTTCGTTGATCCCTTTGAAAACGAACTAGAAACATTTAATGTCAGTATTTTTGTTTCGTCGTCCTTCAAATCATAGCTGCTTAACATTCCTGTCTTCGCAATAAAGTTTCAATAGCTACGGCTTACTTTTTTTTTTGTTTACGAGGGGAAAGCCTTCAAAAGGTACCCTATGCCATGGGAGCGACACGGAGTTATGCGAGATTCTTACCGCACTAAAACCCCGGTGGCTGTCCTCGGTGCTGCGTAGAGGACTCCGGGATCTCCAAAGGAACGCAACCGGAGGCCTCTTTGCGCGTTGCCCCGTCGGGCTCCGCCCAGGTGAGCTTGACGCTTTTCACACCGTCTGGTGTGCACGACGATATGCGACCACACATCCCGCCGTCCTACCCGGGGCCGTTGGCCGGGCGGTTCGAGCTCCCAGTCTTGCCACCCGTGACCCCGACGCCTCCCTTTAGTCGCCTCTAACGATAGGCAAGAGATACCGTAGCCCTATTCTTGTCGCGGTACTACTTACTACCCATTAGTTTCGAAAGGGTCTACCTTTAAGGGCACAACAGTACAGCGATATAATAATTGCTCCACAGTAAATAACGCAAACCATTATTCACTAGTTGCGGGTTTTAATCAACCGCAGAAGCTTTCCAGCGATGCGGCTCGTGACCCCTTTTGAATATTAAAATGAATCCGTTAAGCACTAGCTGTTGCTTCTTTTATTCAATAGTAACAAACATTTAGTTAAGGTTAGGGACTGGAACGTTGATAAGTAAAGATACTTCGCCGCCTTGAAATTGAAATACATACCTTTTAGGGACATTTTAGCACGGAGACGTGGCAATACTTTTTTACGTTTTGAAGGTGGTAGAACTCTTTGTGGTTCGACTCCGGCGGCACCACCTCCACACCTATTTCTACCTAATACACCTATTTCTGTGTTCCGGTTTGCAGGGTGTGGTAAGGGAGACAGACTTTTCCGAGGCGTTCCAGCTTAGTCCTCAGGGGTAGCTATGTTAAATATATAAATATTAAATATATAAATATATAAATGTTTGCACATGTATGTATATGTGTCCTATTTCTCATAACAGCAGTGTTGAGCACTGCTGTGTTCCGGTTTGAAGGGTGTGGTAAGGGAGACATTATTCTCCGAGGCGTACCTTAATCCTCAGGGGTAGCAGTGCATCTGTGGCTGACTTCAGATAGGAATATCCAATTCTCTATAGGGTTGATTACAGATGTCCATGGGTGGCAGTAGCCACTTACTATCAGGTGTGTGTGTGTGTGTGTGCGTGTGAGTGTGCGTGATCGGGGCTCAACCCTAGTCCACCAGTACGGTGAACGCATATTCTTGGGTAATAAATTTAACTTTCGATCCGAGCGGCAATAACTTACTCAACAACTTCTACAATTTCAGGTATTCTGTATTTAAAATCTTCTTAACATTTCATTCGTTAAGCCCTAATCACACAATCACAATCAGGAAAGATTTTGCTATTCTAAATATAGCGGCTAGCTGGAGTTGAACGCAAATAGTGCTATGAAATGGCGTTCACTAAGGAAATGATAACGTTTTGCACTAATTGCAAGCCTGGATTCAAACAACAATCCAAAATGAATCCACTAACGTCATATAGCTTCAACAGTTAAGTTTAGAATCCGTAAGCACAGTTGCAAAATAAACTTGCCGATTTGTTTACTACGTTATCTGGTTAACTCTTCGGCTATTTTCATTTTTAATTCGCTACACATAGATGTGAATTTTGATAATACAATGTGAATAAGTTTGTTGTTTTTTTATCAAGCGAATTCGATTGCTGTAAGCCGTTATTCATTTGAAATGTCACAAAGTAATTGGTCGGTTAAGTTCATGTTATTTTTACATATAAAATGTTCTATCGTACCTATGTTTGTATTTGTAAAAGTTTTGGCAAAGGGAGATCTCCCGCCGGGCTAGATGATCATGCCCGGGTAGCCGTGCTCCGACAGTCGCAGTTCGGAACTTGTATACAGGATGAATTTTTAAAACGGGCCTTCAGGGCCAAATCCGAAACTATAAGGATTAGCGAAAAATGCTGAAAGGAGTTACGAGGCCGATTTTGATAAAAACTAAAACTGCATCATTACTTTTTTAAAATAACTTTTTCCCTAGCCGGGAATCGAACGAGTTCATTTTGAAAAAAAATACACCCTCTATATTATTCCACTATCTGATAGTGTTGCTTATAAGGATCAAATTCGATTCCCGGCTAGGGAAAAAGATATTTTAAAAAACTAATGATGCAGTTTTAGTTTTTATCAAAATCGGCCTCGTAACTCCTTTCAGCATTTTTCGCTAATCCTTATACTTTCGGATTTAGCCCTGAAGGCCCGTTTTAAAAATTCACCCTGTATATGCAAGATATTGAGAAAACTTCGATAGCATGATTCAGAATACTCGATGCGCCATTTTTTTTTTTTTTTTTTTTTAATAAAAAGATAATTATTATAAACAAGAAATGTGGACTGCCTTAAAATAGGAAGGTGGTAGAACCCTTTGTAGTTCGACTTCGGCGGCACCACGGCCACACCTATTTCTACCTAATAACAGCAGTGTTAGGCCCTGCTGTGTTCCGTTTTCAAGCGTGTGGTAAGGGAGACAGACTTTTCCGAGGCGTTCCAGCTTAGTCCTCAGGGGTAGCTGCGCATCTCTGGTCGACCTCAGGTAGGAATATCTAATCCTATCTGGGGCTGATTACAGATGTCCTTGGGCGGCAGTAGCCACTTACCATCAGGTGGATTGTATGATCGTCTGCTACTCCTATATTTAAAAAAAAAATCTTTTACATAATATGATCAATAACGACACCTCATATTATAAGGTTAAGCTCTTTGGGCTGAACGGTGTGCCAAAAAATAGACATACGAGTACATACATAGAAACATGAGCTTGAAAATTTACCCTCCACAGATAAAAACTTGTCAAAATATTAGATAGAGCGAATCGTATGTCCGACTTATAAAAAGTAAAATATAGGTCATTTAAATATTTTTACAGAGTCAAATAAATTCTGTTATCATCGTTTATACTAAAAGTTTTTGGAATATTATTTTAGAAAACGCGAACTTGTAATGTACCAAATTTGCATTAATTTTAATATTTGTAAAAAATGGATCGGTACCTACCCTATTATATTACTTTTACCCGTGTGATGTTTTTCTTGTGGATGGCTAACTTAGCTGATATGGCTAGCTTAGTTTGTTTGCTTGGGATGCTTCAAGGGCTAAGATGGCTGATTTACCTACACTCATAACGTTACAAAGTAAATAGTTATCGTAAACCTATCATTGTCTCACTGCTGGGCACGGGTCTTACATTCAGAAGGGTTTAGGCCGTAGTCCGCCTTCGCCTCAAGTGAAAGTTGGTAGACTTCACACAACAATCAGGGCTTATTTTTACTCTGTGGTGTGCCATTGTGTTTTTCACATCACCGTTTAAGCGAGAGATAATTAATTTCTAATACGGGAATAATTTTAAAATAAATCAGAGATGCGTGCCTGGGTTTGAACCTCGGACCCTCCAAATGAGAGGCCGCTTTTCTAACCACTAGACTTGTATTATAACACTAAACAAAGGCTTAAGCTGTGTAGTATCTTCAAATACCTAACACGGTTGGCTAAAATTACTGCTTTTAGAAATACTGCATCAAAATAAAAGCTATTCAGGCACCGTAGTTACAATAATTGCAGTAATTTTACTTGAATGAAGTTTAAATTATACCTGAGTATTTGAGGTGAAATGAAATGAATGTATTTATTTTACACAAGCTGTGCCTGAGACTTCGTTCGCCTGGGTTTAGATTTTTTTTTTATAATATAGGAGTAGCAGACGGGCATGCAGTCCACCTGATAGTAAATGGCTACTGCCGCCCATGGACATCTGTAATCAACATCAGATAGAATTAAATATACCTACCTGAGGTCAGCCACAGATGCGCCACTACCCCTGAGGACTAAGCTTACTACACCCTTCAAAACGGAACACAGCAGCGCCTAACACTGCGGTTATTAGGCAGAAATAGGTGTGGCGGTGGTGCCGCCGGAGTCGAACCACAAAAGGTTCTACCACCTCTACCACCAATTGTACATTGTCTTCTATTTAATTCACGGAGGAAATCGGTAAATTATAATTATCCGTTCCGCATACACGTAGTGCAATGTTAAGAAAATCCTGGCTTTAAATTGTATTAACTTTTGATATAGAAAATTCGACTTCAGTAGATTGATTTGAATGTAATATATATTTTTTTTATAATATAAGAGTAGCAGACGGGCATGCAGTCCACCTGATGGTAAGTGGCTACTGCCGCCCATGGACATAGCTGTTGCTTCTTTTATTCAATAGTAACAAACATTTAGTTAAGGTTAAGGACTGGAACCCAATAGTGGTGGAGATTCAATTGGCATATATTTGCCATTTTTCTAGTATAGGTGTAGTAGACGAGCATGCAGCCCAAGCGATGGTAGGTGGTTACAGCTACCCATGGACATCTGTAATCAACCTCAGATAGGATTAGATATTCCTACCTGAGGTCGGCCACAGATGCGCCGCTACCCCTGAGGACTAAGCTGGAACGCCTCGGAAAGGTCTGTCTCCCTCACCACACCCTTCAAAATCGAACCCTTCAAAAGCGAAGTTAAGATACGGACTATTATTGATATATCGTTAATCCATTGAATTTAATTAT
Source organism: Epargyreus clarus (assembly GCF_041222505.1). Classification (NCBI taxonomy): domain Eukaryota; kingdom Metazoa; phylum Arthropoda; class Insecta; order Lepidoptera; family Hesperiidae; genus Epargyreus; species Epargyreus clarus. Next base: position 14,499,865 of record NW_027332227.1, on the reverse strand, counting down.
AGTTTTGGTTTGATGCGATTTCAAATACACAGTAAAATACACACACAAATATTCTCAAAATTATAGAATTTGCTGTGATTACTTATTTTCAATTCACCTAATTACTTTTTTTGCAAATATATTCAATGTACAGACACGCAACTTTTACATTCTTATTATATGTACCTAGGTATATTGATAGGGCTACGGGGTCACTTACAAATTGTCAATTACATTTCATTGTTCCTTATTGTACTATTCCACAAGTACTTTGACGTTTATACCTATTGATTCTCGTCCATTATAATCATAATTTATTGTAAAATGTAGCTGGTATAGTAATTGAAATTATTATCAATAGTAGAATAGAAGAATGGAAGTCATTTTTTAATATTGTTGGAGGCTTTTTACGCGGTTAAATCCGTAATAAGCTGTATTTACAAGCTTTTATTTACCTACTTTCACCTGTCCCGGAGTTTGTAATGATATCTTGCAAGCTAAATTTCACCCACTTCCCAGTATCCGATTGAGGTGAAATTTGGCAATTATCTTTATTTCTACCAAGCCGTATTTTAGCAAGGTGTGGATTTTTCTCAAAACTGCGTCTTAGGGACTAGCCGGAGCGCAACTTTCAAAGTAACGCATTCTGCCATCACACATGAAATATATGTAATCCGTGTGAGGATGAGTGGACGAAAAAAAATTAACTTAATTGAAAAGGATAATTCTCTTTCTAGAAAGTCTTAGGGCCAAAGGCAAATCTTACTAAGGTTGCAAAAATATTAATCTCGTCAGGATTACGACTTTCGCTACGCCCCTGGCTCTACACCTCTGCAACTGATTGCACATTTGCAACATTTGTTGACTGCCCTACAAAATAACGAGTTTTATCACTTTTTACTACAATAATATATTCAAAAGAACATCCATAAAGGAAGGACACCGTTAGACAATGGTCCCAAAACCACCGGCTCTGTTTACGAGGCGTGCATTGTGTAGGTCCGGACGTCGCTACGTTCATTATGCCGCGTACTTGAGATACGCTGTCATAGCAAAGACACAATCGAACAGATACGAATGGCCAGCCCAAGTTATAAGAAAATAGTGTAAGGGATACGCTTGTTGACATGGAACCATTATAATAATAATAATGTAATTGTTTATTTTAAGTAACAAAGACTTATTTTTTTAATTACAATTAATTTTTTTAGTTACATTACAATTTTATATGTAAAAAACTGCAATGGGAAATAAATTGTAAAAATAAATAATTATAAGTGATGTGAAATTTAAAATTATTCTACCTCGTATTTAAGATATGTTGTCTAGTTACAATTAGGTAAATAAAATCTAATTCAAGTTATGATGGAATAGCGAAAAAAACCGCATAATGGGTAAACTTTACTGTTTGTCAAGACAGTATTTATAACGGGGAAAAGAAAAACAAATGCAGGTGTGATTGTATGCTTACATCAATTATGCTGAAGTTATTTTCAACAGGTTGTAACCGTAGACTATGTTTATGAAAATAATGTTCAGTCAAATGAGCAAGAACAGCATTAAAATGGTCCCAAAACCATCAGCTCTGTTTACTAGGCGTGCATTGTGTAGGTCCGGACGTCGCTACGTTCATTATGCCGCGTACTTGAGATACGCTGTCATAGCAAAGACACAATCGGGTAGATACGAATGTTCATTCTAAGTTATAGGAGAACAGCGCAATACACACACTTAATTGTCACGGTTTTATTATGCGCGTTTGAAATTAAAAAAAAAAAAACATTTATACGGTCGAATTGAGAAATCTCCTCCTTTTTTGAAGTCAGTTAATTACTCTGCCACGTATTTAAAATATGTTGTCTTGTGACAATTATAGTCCGATTCATAATTGTCCAAAATGTAAACAACTGTGTTGACCTATCAAGAAAATATGTTTCAATTGGCAGTTTCTTAATTTTGACGATATTAAAGTAGTAAAATAATAATCTAAATAAATTAAGATCCATTTACATTTTCCAATATTTATATTACCTTCATTTCGTTCCATACAGTAATAATAATAAAAAAAGGTTTATGGTGGAAGATTAAAATGTGATAATGGTAACACAATCGGGATCCAAAACATTTTTTGTGCCGTCATTTTTAAGTTTCGTTTAAACTTTTTGTTCAGTTTGTTAAAGGTTTTGTTTCTTGTTATTTTGTAAGGGTTTGCAATACCTGTAATCGTATTTTGAAAATGACATTTTTTTGTTTACATTTTGGACACCTAATTATGAATCAGACTATAGGTAAATAAGATCCAATTCAGGTTATAAAAGAGTAGCGAAAATAATCGCATAATGGGTAAACACTACTGTTAATAAACACAATATGTGCTGTGGGGTAAAGAGAAACGAATCGACTGCAGGTGTAATTATATGATTACATCAAATATGCTGAATTCATTTTTAACAGGTTTTCGTAACCGTAGACTATGTTTATGAAAATAATGTTCAGTCAAATGAGCAAGAACAGTATTAAAATGCTCCCAAAACCAGCTCTGTTTACGAGGCATGCATTGTGTAGGTCCGGACGTCGCTACGTTCATTATGCCGCGTACTTGAGATACGCTGTCATAGCAAAGACACAATCGGGTAGATACGAATGTTCAGTCCAAGTTATAAGAGAATAATATGAAGATATTCCTGTTGAATTAACTATTCATCTATTGTAATGTAATCAGAAGTTAGTGTAAATTTAATGAGACTGCATTTTATCTGGTGGTTACCTGTATTTTTATGCCGGGTATATCAGTAAGTTATTATAACAAAAACAGACACACAAACACAATTTGAGGATGTAGTGTGGTGGTTTTCAACATATTTATAAATAAGCTTCAAAACTGCGTGGCGGGAGATCTCACATTGCCAGAATAGCAATGCATTCCCGACCAACCATGAGTAGGACTACATTTTTTTTATTTTTGTGATTGATTACAGATTTCTGGGCGGCAGTGACTTATGATTTTGTAAACTGCTAGTACGCTAAATCCATTTCAAGAAAAACGTAGATAGTAACTGTGTTTAAAATATTTTTATGAGTTACATTTTTATGTCGAACTCTTATGACTTGTACCACCAACAGGCCGTTGTCATGCAAACTGAAGGGCGTCGCATTGTGCGCACCGTTTAATTTGTTCAGCTGTGTTCAGGCGCTGCAGACTTCGTGACTCCGTAACATCAGATTTTTACGTTGATTTTTTATCATTATACTTCATATTTACATATAGGTATCTACAATTTGTTCGTTATTTTTAAATTAAAAAACATGAGTTTTCCTAAGCTCAGGTATATTTTTGGCATCGCACAATATTTAATACTTTAATATTCCAAACTGTATGTGTAGGTATGTTTTGGTTTGTAGTTCGTTAGGAAGTGATAGCAATATATGCATTCCAACTTATCTTTACTTCATATTGTAACGAGCTATGTGTGTCAGTCTAGAGACACGACTTATATTAACGAGGCGTTTGCCGTTCAACTAAGTTCTCTAGCAATGCATATGTGCATCTTTATATTTCTATCGTGAAATATGTCATGCGTTATAGCGAAGGATGTGCCGGCTGATTTACATATGAGTTTATCATCTCCGTCCTCAGGAGAGGCAATGCATCTGGGATCGGATTCCGGACAAAACTCCTCTTCTAGATTTTATTACTTTTTATAATATAGGAGTAGCAGACGAGCATGCAGTTCACCTTTGTGGTAAATAGCAACTGCCGCCCATGGACATCTGTAATTAACCCCAGATATGATAACATATTCCTACCTGAGATCAGCCACTGTTGCACGCTACTTCTGAGGACTAAGCTGTAACGCCTCAGAAAAGTATATCTCCCTTATAGGTGTGACGGTGTGACGGTGTTGCCGCCGGAGTTCAACCACAAAAGGTTCTACCATCTTTAATATGTATATTATGACTTATAGAGTTTATAAAAGACGTCTATGCTCGCTTGCTACTTTGAACTTATAAGAACATAGCATCAATTAAAACTCTAATGCTATTTTAAGTTGATTACAGATATCCCTACGACAGTTCACTTCTCCATTGTCAGCATGCTCATTTGCAACAATTGCAACTCGAATCATAATGTCAAAGACAAAATGGCAAAATCAAAGCGTTGCAATTAAAATCTAGCTGAGTTGGGCGCAGTGATAATATCGTGTGTGATGGATTGCGGTTCACACGTGAAGTGCGGCTGCTAATCACCGCTTTGCATGTTACTGCAGGTCTGGTGGAACTTGTTTCAAGGGTTGAGAGTACAGTACCCTTACCATGAGTTTTTACGTTTTGACAAATATGACTGTTTTGGTATTTGTTTACGTATTGGCCATACGATTTCCTAGTTCTGACACAATCCGCTAGGGGCGCTGATTGGAAATAGTATGGGCGTAAACAAATACGTTTTGGTATGTGTCATATTTGTCAAAACGTAAAAACTCATGGTAAGGGTACAGTTGTTAATAAATAGTACTAATAATCGGCTTCTTCTATCATGACTCCTGACCTGCTGCTGATAAAACTTCTAAGGATTTTTATAGTCTTGTGGGATTTGTGTATAAAAGTTCTTTAAATCCAATTCATCCAAGTTAAAAAGTAAAAGTATTTATCTAAGTCGATGAACTTCTTATTCTTGATATAATGGAGATGTAGTCTATCAGATGGTAAATGGTAACGCCCATGAACACGTCTAATTGACTTCAGCTTAATTGAACTCCCACTTGACATCAAAAAAACCACAGATTCACTAACTTGTGGAGGTGTACCTGTGCCTAAAGATTAATAATATGATGGTAGGCTAATCCTTAAATAATATTCTTCAAATATAGAGTTGTGAGTACCAACATAAAGGCAACACGAACTCCTACCCAAACCTATTATTTAGATGACGACTGGAATCGAATCTGGGACTGCATGATAGAGGGTAAACATAAACAGAAAAACAAAAACTTCATTCAAAGGTTTACCTGTTTTATTAAAACCTTTTAGTTCTATAAATACCATTTGATATTGAATTAAGAATTATTTGATTATTATTATTTATGATGTATATTTTCTACTTAATTATTAAATATAAAATTATTATTGCATACCTCGATAATATTCTATAATATGAAATTGCCTAATAACTTTTATGTCAGTAATAATAATTTTGTTGATATAATATAAAAAAACCTTACATGTATTCTTGATACATTGTCGTAATTCTTTTAATATTTCGATTCAATAGATAAAATGTATTCCACCTTTTACAATATCTGACAGAAAAGGACACACTATTAAATGTACAAGTACATATAATTATGTATTTTTTATATTCAAGCATCAACCATATAAAGCTTATATACAATTATTATCATCGACAGTACTAAGGCGACATAAGCACAATATACGTAGTAAATCACTACTAGTACGAATTATATACTCAACTCTTTTACTCCTTACTTAAACTATATCTATAATCACACTCACTTTGACACATACTTCTCATTCACAAAAGAATATTGATACAAAAATAATTTTGGGATATTTTACAAATATTATGATATGGAAGATTTCAAATGTAAACTCATTTAATTCACATTGAAATATAAAAAATATATTATATATGCTGCAAGGAAATAATGAAAACAATATTTCAATCAAAATGATCCATGTTCTCTTAATAAAATAATACGTACAATATCAATCATATATTTTATTATTTATTAAAAACGAGAGAATAAAATAAAAAAATAATTACAAAAAAAAAATAAAGAAATTATAAGTTGTGTATTTTTCATTGTTAGCTAAATAAAATAGAAGTAAAATCTATGTACGGCTTAAATGTTATTATTTTACAATTTATTTTTATAATTATATTAACATACTTAATAATCATTTATTAAATTTTCGCTCGAGCAAATATTTAAAATACAACACATTAAACTTTTCCTAAACATAAAATTAATACTTATAGGTTTTAATAATATACAAACGAGTGAGATTAATTTAACAATTGAATTATTAATTATATTTGTACTCCCTATCAACTAATAATATATCTATTTACTGCATTTTCAATGATATATCTACTATTATTTCACTTTTGTCTTTCATTATTATTATGTTGTAACAACTTATTTATTGCTAAAATATTTATAATACTGATTAATAATATGGATAAGCACACTCAAATCAATTTTAATTGAATATTTCGATTATTTTGAGACTTTTGATCTAATTTTAAAATATTAAACTTTTATGTACATTTTATAAGACTGATACATTTAGATTTTGCCTTAAAATAAAAATAATATTTTAATGATCGTTAATAATTAAAAAGAGTTCATCAAAATAAATTAAAAAGTAGAAAGTTTAAATAATAGCATTTAATGACTACGGTTTTTTAAATATATTTTTTCTCCTCTTTCTCGCAAGTAAAGAGTAATTAGGTACCAGATGGCCTTTACTTATTTCTTGGTAATATTAATTTGCTTCAACAGAAGTATTCCATCAAAATAATTAATCTTTCAAAGTGAATATTTTACAAGTTGCATTTTAAAAGAATTATAAAAAAATCCTCTAATCGTCATAAGATTAGGCCAGCATATGTAAAACTTAATAAATAAGTAACCTGCGTACAACTTAAACAATTTCTATATGTAGGAACAATATTAAATTTAATTACGTAAAATATAATTTACAGTAGAATATACATTTGATTTTGACATCGCATTTGTTTTTTATTTATCTCGCGGAATATCTGATATTACTGGCCGTATAGTAATTATTATTTAAACTTATAACAATAGTATATTTACAGATTAATTGACTGTTTTACGCTAAAAAACTTTAGCGGGGCTCATGGCTGAAAGCTTTTAAGCGTAAATTTTATTTTATTTGACGAAACAGTCTCTTCCCTAAGAAAATAACTTAACCTAACCTAAACTTAATGTGTAGGAGTACGCAAAGATTTATTTATGTATGATTTCACTTCTTAGATTCTTAAACTTTACGGGCCTAATTTGAAGTTGATTTATTGCTGAGGTAGGATTGAAATAAAATATTATATTTATACGAAAGGTTAAGATTATTTTAAAATGGTAAGACATATAAGTCGAATACTTGTAATAAGGTTTTAATTTACAAATTACGTCTACAATATACTTAACAATTACTAAGTAATTACTTTTAACTTCTAATCAACCATGTCTTTGACATCGAATAAAATATCTTCCTTTATTCTATTACTAACACCTCTAATATCATTTATGTGACTAGAAATATAAAGAGACTTCATTTACTTTCAAAATTACACACTATAGCATTTTATTGTCAGTTCTGAACATTATAGATGAAAATAAAAACATTAAAAATACAGGTACATCAGATATATACCCACTATATAAGTATAACTATTTACATTCTATAATTTAACTAACATTTATTATTAACTTTCAAAAAGCTGAAATAGCTTGCTTTACACATAACATTTGTATTTATATAATAATCATTCATCATTCTTCTGTTCCTATACATCGAAAGCACGGTTCACTAACATTAGTATTGTCTTAATTTTAAACAACATTATAATAAGACCTATATAAGATCCTTGTGCGCGTAATATTTAGAATGGAACACTACTCGGCGGCTCCAAATATTTACGCTCCAAAAATAACACATATGGACTAGGTGATGTGGAAATCACCACGTAAGAGTCTCGTGAAAGTCTTCTTGAATTGTTGATTGGCCAGTGCATAACAAAATGGATTGATGGGGCTATTAGCATAACATAAAAAGTAGGAAAACATATAAAGGTGCTGGTTAATACAGGGAGGGTTAGTACAAAATCCTTCGACTAAAGCTAACACGTGGTACGGCGTCCAGCAAATTACGAAAGCGCCTAAAATGAACGAAATGGTTCTAAAAGCTTTTCTGGCTCTGTTTTCAGATTTAGACTTTTGACGTCCGATACTCGGAAATAGTCCATCTCGCTTCGAGCGCCTAACCTTTAACTTTTTCCCGATGTTTTTTACAAATTCTTTTCTCGAATCACCCCGAGTGGACCCACTTACGGCTGGGCTGGATATTTCGCTATTTTCCACCGCGGGGCTTAAGGCAGTAGTAAGTTTCAGTGGAGTTACTTTGTCGTCAATCGGCTTTGGCGATTGAGGCTCATTGTTATTGGAAGACGATACGAGAGTGATCACAGGTTTAGGTCGCTCTCCCGTTGTTAAACTTACCTCTGTATTAACCTTTATGGGTGGTGGTGGTGGAGGAGAAACATTTGGTTTGGGTTGCGTTACTTGTGCTTCAGCTGTTGCTCGTATAAGAGCAGCCTGTAATAATGAAGTATTTGTTATATTACCCGAATTCAAAGTTGGCGGAGATGATGGCTCGGTGGCGGTCGGAAAGGTGATTGACGAGGGTGGGCTCTCATTAATGGGTGTGGGAATGATAACAGAACTCTCATCCATGTACCTTAAATCGGCACCATCCATTCCCACTAGCACGTCGAAACAGCTGCCGTCTCCTTTTATTAACCTTACAACCTTAGCTCTAGATGACTCTGACTGTGATGGTGGACTTTCAGATACTGTTGGACTGCATCTGAATTCTGATGGGGGAGGGATGATTCTTTGAGCAATCGTGGTTGATACATCTCGATCGGATGGTGTAGCCATGCCCGATGATGGAGGTGACATTACACTAGCGGAAGATAAGGGAACACTCACAGCTGGTGTTGGTGCATTGGTGCGTGATGTGTCAGGGTTGTCCGTATCAAGAAGACTCTTCTCGGATATTTGTGAAAGGGAAGACTTTGGTTTTTCTAATTCATGTTTAAATATCGGTGACTGTTTGTTATCGGCTTTCATTAGCATACTTCCATTCATACGCATGTTACTTAGTAGTTGCATAGCTCCAGTTTGCATCACTAAGTTCGCTACTGATGGCCGTTTCTTTATATTTGTTTGTGTAGTACTTTCATCATCTGAATCAAATGCAGGACTGCTTGATCTTTCTGCTTCTACTTGCTCTTCTCTCTTATCAGCATCGGATTCAGCAGTTGTTGATGTGCCAGTGGCTGTCGCGCTACTTTTACGAGCTGAAGACTTCTGGCTCGAGTTGGAATCAGAGGAACCTCCCAAATTCAGAAGAGGGGCTGCTAAAGAACCTTTAGATGTTGAATCTTTACGGCTTGTTTCTGACACTTTTACTTGATCTTCGCTGGAGATTGTCGCTTTAGACAAAGTTGCCATTCCAGCAGCTCGGCCCGCCATGCCAGTCATGACGCCTGCACTTAAAGCTACCATGGACTGCATTTTCCTCTGTTTCGCTTCGCTCTTCTTTTGCATATCGTAAGCAGTTTTGAAAATACCTGCATAAAGTACAATTAGGACGAAAAGAGTTGTCCAATAGTATCCTATAATTAAAGCTGTGTTGAATACCGGATCTTTTAGGAACTGTACGGCGCACTCACCTTCTTGTAAGTCTCTGTAGCCTACAAAATGTTCCCATCCAAATATTGTTGTAAAAAATAGCAATGCTGGTATTATCCAGGTAACTGTGACCATCCATATCACTCTGTTCTTAGTCCGCCAGGCTCTATACCTGGCTGCTATTTTAACACTGCAGAATCTGTCCACAGTTATTAATAATACGGTATATTGGGATACCAAACATACTGTGTAATCAACGGATAGCCAAAGGTCACATAACAAGGGCCCTAAATGCCAATACCCTTTTAATACATAGTCGGTGTAAAAGGGGAGCGACAGGGTACCTGAAAAGAAAAACTGTATGAAAGTATTTGATCTAAAGATTATTATTTTTAATAACAATGAGAAATTCGAAGGTGGTAGAACTTTTACGAACGAAGTAGTGTTGATTTCTGTACTGTAGCAAATGTAGTGTTGATTTCTGAACAGAGCAGAGTTCTTGTTTTGCTTTGAATTGAAGACTACTTTTTGCGCGCAAGGAGATATAACTATTGCTTTAATATTTATTTATTTATCAAAGTTTTCTTAACGTTTATTTTAGACAAATATATTTGCTCTCTAGCCGAAAGCCACCGAATAGAGTATAATGTTTAGTGAGCGAAATGAGTATATCATTTCGGTTTATATGAATTAAATATCCATTCCATATAATACGATTATTTATTTATGTGATTTATTAATAAAAATATAATCAAAATGTATTTTATTCATATATTCATTATGATACAGGCTTATTTTTCAAAGCTGATTTATAAGACTGTCTGAGAGTTTGATTACAGCGTTAAATAATTCATGAATTTAGTCTCCTTACATCAATTACTATCACTTTGAAATAGGATATTTTGGGTTCGAGGACTTTTATGTTTAGTGAGTGATGCTATGGGCCTTTATAAAATGCTTTGTTAACCAAAAATTTGAATTATTTAGCTTAAAAATCTGATTAAAATAAATCTGATTTCTAAGTACTCTCATGTCTTGAGTACTTCTCACCTTTACACTATTAGGGTCAGTATTTATATTACTTACAATATTACATTATAATTAGCTGACCCGGCAAACGTTGTGTTGCCATATAAATAAAAAAATGTTAAGAGTGAACAATCCTTATTACTTAGGGGTATGAAAAATAGATAGTAGCCGATTTTCAGACCTGCTGAATATGCATACAAAATTTGGTGAAAATCGGTAAAGCCGTGTCGGCGGAGTACGGTTACTAACACTGTGACACGAGAATTTAATATATAAGATTATATTATTTGTGTAATGTATTTTTTATTTCTTGTTACGTACTAAAATACTAAATATTAGTAGGTATATATGTGTCACATATGAATGAAATGTATTTAATACAACATTCATATTTTGGATATGACAAAAAGGATGGAATAAATGCATAAAAATTGCGAACTGAGTTGTCCTCGTTAATCCACTTAATGCTGATAACTGAACACTGAACAGTCATAATGAATATCATTATAAAAATAGTGATTCATTTTGAAAATTTCAGATCGGTATCTGATATATTATCACTGTAATGTTATCAGCTTCCCTTAGATTAAAACGCCAAATTCCTTAACAATAATGATTCATCATAATATCTTAGTCATTATTCATATCTGTAAACATTGATGACTTTCTCCATTTTAGGTAACTTTGATCAAAGCTATGTTAAGACAATTAAAGAAATAGAGTCCGAGCCTCCTTAAACTTAATCTTTATTTTTCGATAAGGAACCTTTAAAACGGTATCCAGTACCGTAGAAGACCGTACCGACACAGATTCATGTGGGATTTTAAGCCAACCTTTTAACACGCAAAACCTTTTGAACTTTTGGAGCAAAACATTATTAGCACAATCGCTGAATTTGACCCCATTCCATGGTTTCAAAACATAGTATTTTGATATAGTTTTTATTGTAAACATGAAAATCGTTCATATATTATTATATGAACGATATATATTTATTCCCCTTCAATTATTTGTGTTCTTTTCCTTTTTTTGTATTGCGTTGTTTTATTTATTTATTTGTATTTTAATCGTGCAGTTTGTTTTTAACTACGTTTTTATTTTATTTGCTATCATTTGATGTGTATGTTGCAATTTTCCTCAATTAAATATCTTCTTTCTTTTTTTCTTTCTTTCTTCCTAATAATGTCTCATCTTACCTATCAACAGGTCGGTGGCAGCGAGAGAAGCGATGAAGTAGTTGCTGGGCTGACGGATGGTGCGGTCCACCAGGAAGGCCAACAGCACCAACACGTTACCACTGACCGTCAGCAGGATGACCAGCACCAAGCAGGTCGCGAAGATCACCGCGAGCCACAACGGGAAGGGAGGAAGAACTGGTTGCTGTGGACAAAATATATTAAGTTAGGATTAAAACTACTTCGCAACAACCCGCTACTAATATGATGGTATATATTTTAAGCCATGCAGTATGTACCACCCTCCCTCCCACAAACAATGCGTACAGATGCAAAACGGAGCATCATCAGGGTAAGTTGACTTTACGACGGTTAATCGTTAAGATAGATACAATTAACTATCTGACAAAATATATCTTTATCCTCAAAGGAACAATGATGATTTGCTATTATTTTCTTTTTTCTATCGTAAACATATGAACGGGGTTAAAGAGTTTTATGGATTTGACGCACCGTCACCACACCTCTTTAATGTAAGCATGAGAAAATGATGTGATGAAAAAATACTTGTTCTAACTTAGTCGTCAGGAATAGCAATGCCGACCCTATGTAGGACTTTTAATATATTTGAATTCAGTCACAAATTACTTATAATCAGGTATACTGCATGCTCCCTTGGTACTTCAATTTCATAAAATCAAATTTATTTTATGAATTAATAATAAAGAAGTAGATAATATTTCAAATACTAAGCAAGACAAAGAACACAATATTTCAAACGGTGAAAAATATGAATTTAAATAAAGTATTTTATTGCAGTTGAAATAGTGTTAGCTTTTCTAGAAAACAATATTTAACCAACGTTTAATATTCCGGTTGAAAACTAGGTTTATATTTCATAACGTATCTCTTACAGTGAAGAAGATGCTCCATCTATCTTATTGCTACAAGCTACAAGTTTCTCACTTCAGCAATAAATATGATTCAGCTGTAACTTACAAGCTTGTAGCTTCAAAATATTTCATACAGAATTGTAGAGAAGCAGTGAAAGTTTGAAGAAAATAGCGTTGCACCTTAAGTTCACTGGCTTTTGAATTTGCGAAATTTATGTACGAGTATGTTAAGAATTTTAGCTCCAACAAGACATTATGACGAAAATTTGGAGTGTATGTAATTTACCTGTGTGTTTTGGATATTTTTGCTTTATTAGAGCGATGTTAGCGCTGTTTAGTGTGGTGATGGTATGGTAAGATAACATGTAACAGAGCACGATTTTAAGTAAGTCCTGTTATAGAACAGGAGGAAGAAGTGTGGAGATTGCCATCGTCTAGAAAGCACCTAAGCAAGCTTCTTAGAAAGAGATGTGATAGTGTTGCCTTAAGCTGCACCTATTATATTACAGAAGGTAAAATACAATCTGTTATTAATATTCTAAAACAAACGTCGTTATAATGTCTCAGCGGTACAAATGTAGCACAATGGATGACAATCGTGTGCACGGCTTCATTAAACAAGACACTCTGAATAGAACGGGACATCGATCGTGAGCATAATGCTCGCGTCACGAACCGTGACTGTACTTGTAGAATGTCACTATGATGATATCTCTGATTAGTTATTTTTAAACCCCACCTTTTCTTGTTTTTAAATGCACTGGCGTGAGTTAAGTGATTTCTATCAGTTTCAGTTTTATGTCTGACAATTTTATTAAATTTAAGAACAAAAAAACAAAATATTATTTTACTAATGTCCCTCAAACCTATTTGTGATGTTCTAAAGCTACAAAGCATTGTATTATTAATATTTTAAAACAAAACATCATTACAATTTCTAAGTGGTTTGAATGTAGCACAATGGATGACAATCATATGCACGCCGTCATTAAACAAGACACTCTGAATAGAGCGGGACATCGATCGTGAGCATAATGCTCGCGTCACAAACCGTGACTGCACTTGTAGAGCGTCACTATGATGATATCTCTGACTGGTTGCAACGCGTGCATCCCTTTATAAATATATTTCTTCCTAATACATGTATATAATGATTTTAAATCATTCCGTTTAAGTTTTGGTTTTACTGTCAGTATCAGTATTTTTTTTAAATTTCAGAACATTTCTTATAAATGGCCCCTGGTTTTTTTATAATCAGATAAATAAATAAAAAAGAAATAGATAATACTTACACTAGACGTTTTTCTGCTTGATATCAGCAGTATTTAACGCACCTGTGTTCCGGTTTGAAAGGTGGTAAGGGAGACATATTTATATGACACAAGGAGATGCGACACGTCAAACTCTTAAGTTATCTCGGGTTCATTACAGATAATATTGATGATTGGCAGTGACTACCTACCAATTTCAATTTTACATAAATAAGAATACGTTTATCCCTTACATCACCTACCTTAAACAAGCCACGTGAAGCGTGAACGTCCCAGGTGTGATATAATCGATCGTACCATTATACACGTGTCACGGACAGTAGCGGGAAGACTTCAGCAAACAAATCGCTTTAATGATTTGTGTTGCTAACGTTGCGTTCCACTGATACAGTGTTTACGGGAAGTGCTCGTATAACATTTGTGTTGAACGCAACGAAAATTGTTTGGATACGGTTTGGATGTGGATAGTGTAACACACTAAATTAACAGATTTATGTTGTATTTGAAGATTAAAATTATGCTGAAAAATACATAGTTGGAATCATGGTATTTCGAACCATGAAAAGGTCTATCGGGATATTGTTATTTTTTTTATTATACAGGTGTAGCAGACGAGCATGCAGTCCACCTGATAGTGGTGTTATGCCGCTCAGTAGTCAATATAGATGTTCTACTAGAAGTCGATCACAGATGTGTAGTTACTCCTGAGGATTAAGATGGTCGCATCCTATCTCTTCTGCTGACATTTACACCTCTCTACTGAAATGAAATAACTGCTTCACGTTAGAAATAGTTTGTACCTCCCCGGTCGAAACATATTGGTTTTACCATCTTTAAAAAACACTTCATTCGCCACTTTAATCTAATAAAAAAGTATGATATGTCGCCTCTAGCCAATTAAAATTAGTTCAATCACATTTCTAAATATAACAATAATAATAGGAGATGAAAGCTTGTCTAAACAATATACTCAGCACAATGAATTCAAGATAATAATAGAGGCATAGAACCGTTTTAATCTACCGCGTGTCATTATGCTCACGTCACGACCGCGCTGACACGTCCGTGACAACAATGTTGTAAAATTGGAATCGCTCTACCGTGATCATGTTCAACATTTATAACTATTTTAGAAATTAGTTATTATGTTGGAACGATAGTTGGTAGAATCATTAGGTGGATTGACTTCGGAGGCATCACCGGCACACCTTTTCTGCTTAATAACAGCAGTGTTAATCGGTGTTTTATATCGGTTTGAGGGTTGTGGTGAGGGTGATATACTTATCCGAGGCGTTTCAACTTGATCCTCAGGGGTAGCAACGCATCTGTGGCCAACCTCAGGTAGGGACCTTATCTGGGGTTGATTACATCCATCAGCGGTAGTAGGTAACAATTTATCATTAAGTGAAGTACATGTTCGTTTGCCAATTCAATCATTTTTCTAAAAATGTGTAGTGATGATGCCGTCGCAGGGAAACATGTGTTCGATTAAATTTTCTAAAAACAATAAATATTTGCATATTATAATTGTAATTATATATGCATTTTATTTCTGTTAGTATTTGAAGTATCCAACATATATTTTTCAGTATCACTGGTCACCATTACGTAATATCTATTATTGTCACAAAATCCTTGTTCCAAAATAATTATAACAGGGTTTACCCCTGTCCAAAATTTCTGGGACACCAATCCCTTACGTTTAAAGGTCGGCCGGTGCCTGGATTATATTTATTTCATTGTTTATTGACCAAAAAAGTGTTTTATTTATTACACTATAGAGTCTTAACGTCTGGCGACTCCTTTAAATTTTCAAAATTTTACAACCTTTGTATACCTACGCGAGGGTCAAATCTTGCAACTGAATTTCAAATTAGTTGACCACTACCGTTTGAACTTTAATTTTGCATACACGTTTTAGTTACCTGTTCTATATGGAATTATTCCGAGAGGTACAAAGGTCATATTAACCATTTGCCATCAGGTGGACCGCATCAAGGTTATAAAAAAATAACTCGAAATATTTATTGACCATAAAGTACACTAAACATAAAATTAGAAATATCATACAAATAAAATATACACGAATTAAATACAATACCTAACACCGATTACGTCATAATCGCTCAAGCGTAAAATCCAATTCGGACAAAAACACGAACTTGACGAAAAATTGCTGCTAGGAGGGATTCCAACAATTCAGCACTTAGGGTCACGGAATAGCCCATTCATGTACCTTAAGCAATTGCTTAAAGCAAAGCAGATCCCGATATTTATGAGCAATAAAACCAGTCGTAACTGAAGGGCAGCTGGGCTAGGTACGTAAAATGTCGCATAAAATAATACTTTTATATCAAAACCATATATCAAAGGTACAAGTGTGACTTTAAGAGAAGTGGCAACTCATATCATATGTTCTGTCTGGTTCCCCCGTCATATATGGAATTGGTTCTAGATATCCATTATCTAGATGTCGAGGCGAGAGAATAACCATTTACCATCAAGTGGATTACATCTCTTTTCCTACTTCAAATCTTATAAAAATACTTCAAAATATTTGTTATTTGACCAAACCTACATAAACCTATAAACATTAGATATGTCAGAAATAAAACATAAGTAAACATACATAAGAAAATAAAACACATCGATAAAGTCATAATCGCTCAAGCGTAGAATCCAATTTGAACTAAAACACAAACTTGATGAAACATTACTGCTAGGAGGGATTCCAACAATTCAGCACTTAGAGTCACGGAATAGCCCATTAATGTACCTTAAGCAATTGCTTAAAGCAAAGCAGATTCCGATATTTATGAGCAATAAAACCAGTCGTAACTGAAGGGCAGCTGGGTGGTAGGACTCGGTTTATGTATGAAATGTCGCATAAAATAATACTTTTATATCAAAACGATATATCAAAGGAACAAGTGTGACCTTTGGTAAAATGGTTACGGCCACTGGTGTGTAAATATAAGCACAATCTAATAACGAATCTTGTTTACGTGATTTGCATTTTGAACAGAGTTTTTGATATTGAAATAAGTTGCGTGTGTTCCTGCCTAACAAAGCGATAACGTAGAGGGGCTACTTGTTAAATAAGTATAGTTTAAAAACTAAAAAATACGCTAAAATCGCACGAGACAAATCGTTTATCCAGAATCCTGATGAGGTGAATGGGATAAGATTATTTAAATCGTGTTATGCCATCAGTTCTTAATAATTGTTCAAAATTTTAAATTAATTTGACCGTTCGAAGTGGGTAAAAATTGAGTTCAAAGTTTCCGTTACATACATGCATACAGGTCAAGCTAAAAAAAGCGTGGTAAAAAGGAACAGCCTATATACTTTTGCAACGCCAGAGAAGTCAAAGTATCGTTGGCTTTAAAGTAGAGTTTTTTGTATCCTTTTGTAAAGCTTCATGTTATAGCGTCCCAAAAATTCTTTAGAAGAATGGAGATACACTTCTTTCACATTTATGGTAAAAAGACATGTAAATGGAACCGAGGTGGATAGTATGCGTTTTATGAGTAGTCGCAAACAGAATAAGTTATGTTAAGACTGACACACAGAGGCAGTCATCTAAATGATAAGAGTAGTGTTCTCTTCTGTGTGTGTTCTGACTGTATGAATGTTCCTATTAATGTGAGTTTAGTGTATGATAGAATCATAGTGTATAAAGTTTAAAGTTTTCATACTCATTTAAATTAATCAAAATTGTCAAAGTGCTCTCAAACGGATTAAGCCTATTGCTTACTTAAGAAATGGATCATGACTTTTGAAGAAAGAAAACAATTGAAAACAATGTTCATTTCTCGGGAAAGGCGTGCAAATGGAAATTCCCATTTAATCCGATACACCTCATTCCTTTAGCTTCGTAAAATAGACTCGAAAAAGGTCATTTTAAGGTTCCGTAGCCAGGTAAAAACAACTTTATAACTTAATTCAGTACTTAGTCTATTCGTCATTTACTCACATTTATATAAACACTGTCGTTTTTTTAAACGATAGCACTCAAACATTTATCAGAATGTTATTTTTATCTGTGAAAACAAATGACTGTGCGATGTCAAATTTTCACATAAGGTAAATTAAAATAAGTATGAACAATTTATATTAAAGAAAGGAAAAATTATTTCAATAAAATAATCATGATAAGATATACCTATTCAATACTTATTGTGTAGTTTAAAAGACATGGAATATTATTTTTAATATATTAAATTACTATTTTGAGTTTAGAAACAGTAGAAATGACTTTTGTTTCTTTAAGAAATACTTATAAATATAAATTCAATTTTTGTGTTAAAATTAATGTTTAAATTCACTACGGAACTCTGCACTGTGCGTGCTCCGACACGCTTTAGCCGTTCTTTCTGTAGCCTTTGTCAATAAGATTGATTATTCTTGAAATATAAGCCTAAGCAATCCTGTGATATTTATTTCGAAATTTTCAGTGAAATAACATTTCTTTCCAGGTCATAAGATTTTCTTATATTGAAGTATCAAATAAGAAAGCAGTCTAATTTAGGTTGCCACTTATTTTAATGTAGGAGTAGCAGACGAGCATGCAGACCACCTGATGGTAAGTGGCTATTGCCGCCCGAGGACATCTGTAATCAACCCCAGATATGATTAGATATTCCTACCTACCACTTACCATAAATTAGATTACTTACTTGTAGAAGCACGTCCACGGCCGTCCTAGAAAACCTTTAAACGATACTAGATAGGAGAGTACTACCTGATATCAGTCACAAATGTGTTGCTACCACTGAAGACTAAGTTGAAACGCCTCATGTATTTTATACCACACCCTTCAAATCAGAAAACAGCAGCCTTTAACACTGTTGTCTTTTGGCAGAAATAGATAGTTCTATACGACATACTATTATGAAGACCGGTATAATGGAACGATCATGGAGCGGTCACCATAAAGGTCTAATATACAGTGGGTTCAGGGTTCAAACCCGGCCAAACATATCTATATTTCTCATGGTGTGTGTCTATCTAAATATATATAACTCAAATGTGACTGACTGACATAGTGATCTATCAACGCACAGCCCAAACCACTGGACGGATTGGGCTGAAATTTGGCATGCAGGTAGATGTCATAACGTAGGCATCCGCTAGCCTTTTGTACTCCAAGGGGATAAAATAGGGGATGAAAACATGACTTCGTAACGCGAGCGAAGCCGCGGGCAAAAGCTTGTGGTACTTATAAGACCTGTGTTATATATTATCCCATTTTACCTAGTAAATCTTAGTATGGGGATAGTATGGAATATATAAAAAGCGTTATTTATATAGTTAAAAGGGTACTGACCAATTCTCCGTTGCCAAGCACATCTTCCAAGGTGTTGTTGAAGAAGTAGATATCGGTGTAGTTGGTGGCGTTGATGTAGCTCTGGCAGTCCGCGTTGGAAGACGGGAGACACGTGCGTTGCTTTAACTTCTGAAGCTTCCTACAACAAAGGAGATAAAATTACCAATACGATTTTTTTTTTTGATAATATAGGAGTAGCAGACGAGCACGCAGTCACCCTGATGGTAAGTGGCTACTACCGCCCATGGACATCTGTAATCAACCCCAGACAGGATTAGATATTCCTTCCTGAGGTCGGCCACAGATACGCCGCTACTCCTGAGGAGTAAGCTGGAACGCCTCGAAAAAGTATGTCTCCCTTACCACAACCTTCAAACCAAAACACAGCAGCGATTAACACTGCATAAAGGCAGAAATAAGTGTGGCGGTGGTGCCGCCGGAGCCGAATCACAAAGGGTTCTACCACCTTCGATAAAATTCAAAACATTACAATCTTACTCCTCTTACGCATTAATCTTACCACACCCTTCAAACCGGAACACAGTAGCGCTTAACACAGCTGTTATAAGGCAGAAATAGGTGTGGCGGTGGTACCGCCACAGCCGAACCACAAAGGGTTCTACCACCTTCGATTAGATTCAAAACATTACAATCTTACTCACCTTACGCATTAATCGCGGAGACTGCTAACAGCGCGACTAGCATCCCTTCTTCATTCTGTGGCGGTTCACGTCTATTATCTATGTAATGTCCGTTACTAAAAGTTATCAAATTTCGATCTTTAGCAGGGAAAGAATAGATAGATTAATTATTAATACTGGACGTAAGTTAGCATATGAAACTGGATAGGCTGCTAGCTGCATTATTCCTCTCTACGGTAAACTGATAGTGCGCACGAGAAGTTAATCTTAATCTTGTTAGACTAAGGTATAATAACGTTCTTATTAACTTTAACGATAATAATTGAAGGTGGTAGAATACTTTGTGGTTCGACTGCATTCTCATTCACTCCTTCTAAATCTAAAAAAACGTCTCAATTCCTATGTCTATGATATACAAATTAAAAATAATATTAATGAAACTACTTAGACAATATAATAAAACAATGAGAACAAAACAGTAAAAACAGAAACAATAGGAATAGAAACAGTAGAAATAGAACAGCAACAATTGAAGTAATGGCAACTAAAGTGGGCTTATTACACAGTACCTTCTCCGAGAATACTGTTTGATTACATTGAATTCAGATTCTCAGAATAAAAGTAAAGACATAAAGATAAAAAGTTTGCTCCTAAACTGGCGATATTTCAACCCTGGGAATGTTAAAAAAAATCCAGTGTTTTATTATTCCTAACCCCAAACCGAAATGCTGATTTTCATAGGATATCAGCGGATTTCCAAAATAACTCTCAATCCTTATTTAACCACACTTTAACCCTTAACCATTGGGGTCGAATAAAAATATCCTTAGTATTATACGATGAAACAATTTTCCAAATTAACTTTACTAGTTAATCACTTTAGATACTGCAATTTGCCAGTCAATCAGAACAACTTTTATTAGAAATATAGATATTAGAGTAAGAAACGCTGAGAAACCCGTTTAGTAAATGACTAATAACGTCGCCGCAGAATTTATTACATCTTAGGATGAGCTTGGGACGCAGACTCAGGCTAAATGATCCACAACCGAGTGTTCCGGTGAGCACTGAATTTCTCTGGATCATTTCAGTAACATACGAGTTTATTTATTACAATGTTTACTTTCATGATGCCATTTTCGAACCGAGGTTACTAGTACACAGAAGTTACATTGATCATTTAATTCTATCGAAATTTGAGCAAAAGGTATTATTACTGGATGAAACTCTGCTTTTCATTGCGTGCATTAGACATTGATTATAACTTTCTATAGACAAAACAAGTTAGAATTAGAAAGATAGATATTAAACTTAGAAATGCTTAGAAACCCGTGTTACCGCTTAGTAAATGACTACATAACGTCGCCGCAGAATTCATTACATCTTAGGATAAGCTGGGGACGCAGACTCAGGCTAAATGAGCCGCAACTGAGCGTTTCGGTGAGCACTGAAATTCTCTGGATCATTTCAGTAACATACGAGTATAGTTATTACAATGTTTACTTTCATGATGCCATTTTCGAACCAATGTTACTACTGCTGCACGCACATTCATGGTTTAATCTATTTTGGAATCTATTTTTCTGGTTGCCATGTGGTTAATTTTTGGCTTCTCAATCGGTAGTCCTGAGGTTTGAAACTCAGTCATGCACGTTTCATTTTTCCACGTTGTGTGCGTATTAGAAATTAATAAGTATCACTGTTTATAAAAGTGAAGGCAAAAATCCTGAGGAAACCTACTCGAGGGATTTTTAAAAGAAGTGCTCAAACCCGTTCTATCAATTCACACTTGGACTATTGCGTATTCATCTTTTATTCTATGAATTAATTTTTTTACTCTGCTAGGAGACCCATAGATGTGTGGGGCTGACGACGTAAATTTGAATTACACGAAGGAATTTTATGAAGTGAATGTTATTAAAAAATATGAATAATGAAGCTCAGTATTTTTGAGTAACCATGATTCCTAAATCCACGGTACGTATTGAAGTGAGTCATTACTTTTTGATTGTCCAATTTCCTGCCAAATCGAGGTTGCGAGTGACAGTCAAAAGGGAGGTTTGGGTGAATTTTGGGCGATTAAATCGTTTCTGTTGTTGAATGTTATAAGACTAACTATGTAGAGTTGTTATAAGAGTTTAATTCTTTGATGATTTTTTGAAGTTGAAGAATGAGAATGGAATTCATCATGGAATGGATGGTGAGTTACAGCTGCTGCAGAAATCTGTAGTCAACTTCAAATAGACCGTCCTACTTGAGATCGCCTAAAAATTCATAGCAACCTTTGTGAACTAAAGTAGTTTATTAATATTTTCATTTTAATTTCACGTTTATCACATTTTTGCCCTATACATATACATAGCCCTCCCATGTCGGTTATTTAAATCTTCGTGGTAAGTCATTCAGGTTCAGAAACGCTGTTATAATAAGAATTGAGACCAAAATGTACATTCAAAGTACACTCTGGTAAACTTGTAAACGTTTTTTTGCATTCCTCACTTTTTCCTTCACAGTAAAAGCAAATATAATTAATGAATTATGAAATTGGGACAAAATTATGTATTAGTATACTCACCATTGCGTAATAAAACTGGTACCGATAGTGTATATGGGGGTAGATCTGTTGACCTCAATACTGGTTTCCGTGGAGTTCATCATAGAAGACTTCGTTTATTGTCCGTGTTGAGACATTGGTCACTCGCAGTCTTAGAGGCGCTGCATCTGTTAAACATACATAAATATTAGTATATCAGAAAATATAAAGTAGAAGCAGTAAGTCTTTTTTTTATTAATATTTGTCTATCACGCATAACCCATGCATGCGTGCGACTTTCACACTCTCTCGTTTTGCAAGATTGATGCAAATAGTGATGAAACTGCAGCGAATTAAATCAAGCACAAGGAGGACTGGCGTAAAGCATAGATGCGCGTGACAGGAAAAGGTCTACCTGTCATGCGCGCCGCACGTACGCGAAATGCAATGACACTGCAGCGGATCAAATCAATCACATGCATGACATGCGTTAAAGCGTAGACGCCCGCGACAGGAAAAGCTCTATCTGTCATGCGTGGCTCGCACTGTCACGCACACGGAACGCAAAGCGACTGCAGCTCAAGCACATTCAGGACACGTGGAAGTATCGGTCTGCGGGACAGGAAAGGGTCTACCTGCCAAGAATGTTACACGTACGCGGGACGCGATGAGATGGCAACGGATTATACCGCGTGATAGGAAAATATTGTCTAAATATTTTGAAGGTGTTGTATAACCTCGGTCTAAAACGGTCCAAAACTGACGTGTTTTAGTTTGAGTTGTATGGTAAGACTGCTCGTGAAATGTTTTAAATTAGTACTAAGGGGAACTACATATGTATGTGCAATTGACGCAGGGACGACGTATCCTGTTTATGAATGAGCTGCATAGCTATTCGTTGCATACTCAGTTCTTGCTTCTATTAAATGAAAAATACAAATATAAGTGAATTTGAAAATGTTTGATTAGTTTGATTCGTCAGAACCACAAAAGTATAACACTTTTGTGGTTCTGACGAATCAAAATAATCCTTACATGATGTTTCATCAATGTTTTTATCTTTCAGAATGTCAGGGTATCAATATTGTATCCAAAGTCATTTTTAACATAAATCTTTTTGAACATCAATAACTTACACCATTTCGCAATACTTTTCGTTTCGAAAGAAACTTTATTACACATAATTATGTGTTACCCACAACCTAGTTTTTTCTGTTCTATGCCCAAAACACATTACATTTCGTAACACATGTTTTCACAGATAGTCAGTCAGTAAAGTACTTGTTTAATTTTATTTTTTTTCTTATTAAACTTACCACAGGATAAAATATATAACTACATAACAGATATGCAGCAGGTGCCTTTCCCCAGCGACTGGGTATCTTTAAGTCTTCCATGCGAATGCAGCCTTACATCATCTGTAAAGAAAAGATAATATTAAAAGAAATAATTAAACTGTTTTTTCCAGCAGGTTAAAAATACATGACGAATCTAATCTTTTATTTGGGAAGTCGGTTGCATCCAAACAGAACTTTATACTTGTTGGTACATTGAAGGTGGCAAAACCCGCTGTGCTTCGAGTTCGGCGGCACCACCGCCAATTCTATTTCTACCTAATAACAGATTTCATAAGCGCTGCTATGTACTGGTTTGAGGGTTATGGTAAGAGAGACACACTTTTTTACGGTCCGTGGGCGGCTATGGCCACTAACCATCAGATCTCATCAGACCATCGATCTGCTTGCTCGTCTGCTATTTCTATTTTATAAAAACTCTTGTTTTACGTTGTTTGTAATAGACGCGTGCTACATTTTGAATTAGCTCGTTTGTACAATCGAACAAACAAGTAACGCGTATGAACGAGTAATCTCTCTATTTATCAGCGACGCACGAATTGTTACAGTATGGTGTGTTGTAATCTATTTTAAACCGACATATTACCTATGCACTGGTCTACTTTGTATGCACGAAATCCAAAGTTTCGTCGGAACTTTCGGATCCTTATTCTATTCGTTCGACAAACTTTCGGATCCATCCGAAACTAAATTCAATAAACTATCAGATGAAAACAATATCAGTTGTTTTTAGGTCAGGCTTTAGGGCGCATTTATCTACAGACATAGAGCGTATCAGACGCGTGCCGTGGCAGACTTAAATAATTCTCCTATACAATGTGTTTTAACGTAAATATACCATAAATATTTTAGAAAATAAATTTCTTAAACCATAAATATCTACCGTAATATAGCCCCGCAGTAGCACGCCGTGCCTATCAAAATTTGTCTAAAAAACATGATTTTATCACCCTCAGCCTTTGTCTGACATGTTTAATATACACCAAGCCTTACTCAAACGTTAAATAGCGTCCAGTACTACCAACCCTCCCTTATTTCCTTGAGATGCTTCCAGCTCACTAAGCCAGCCAGTGAACTAGAACAAATGGGTTAGCAATAACAATGGACTCACACGAGTTTGCCAACACCCTATATTTGTCTAAGATAAAATAAAATTCTAAAAAATCAATAAGAACCTCTTTAAACGTCGTTTCTTAAGATGTATAAGTGTTTGTAGTTCCATTTTTAAAAGGGTAAAAAAGGAACCCTATTACTAAGCCTATACTGTCTGTCCGTGTGTCACATGACTCTGTTTCATGAGTCGTAATAGATAGACACTTGAAATTACTTGCCCACACTGCTTTAACCAGACAGTAGTAGCATAGCAGCATAAATAGACAAAAGCAGCACAATACCGTCGTCTTTAAGCAGAAATAAGTCTATATTTCTCTTATTTCTACCTAATAACAACAATGAAGCGCTGCTGTGTTCTGAATTGCATTGTGTGTTACCCTTACCCCTTAGAAAACCTCGGAAAAGTCTAGACTTTTACGCTCCTATGGCTGACCTCGGGAAAGATTGAATTCTTATCTAGGATTATGTATTTAATAATTTTATCATTCTGTTTCTCTGGTCTCCATAGTAACCGTATTCATTATTCCATTGTTACCAGTTTTTAAATAACTCGAAACGGTTTCATCCGCTTAATGGATGCCTTTGTGGAATTAAATAAATAAGATATTCTTTTTTGTTGTCAAAACAACTTATTCTTTTATCAAAAGACAATAATTTAGTACGTTATGAGGAACAAATATTTTAGACAATGGAAAAACAAAGAAAATTTTGTGTTGCCAAGTAATCTTAAATTTTGTGTTTAAGAAAATTGTATTTGGATACAATTTGGTCGATTAGAATTCTTTGTGTTAATTTTTTTAGTATTTGTTGTTATAGCGCCTATAGTGTTCTTATAGCATAGAAGTAGCAGACGTGCATGCAGTCTATAGGTGATAGGGATGAATTAAATAAAGGTTTTGGTTATAATACAATAAAACTATTTCTTGGTCCAATTTACAACTTTTATTATACCCGCATGAAATACAACTCTCCCGCCAAGAACGTTCTTTTTCTTTTTTATGCTAATGCATACAATCGTGTAAGCCATACAGCCAGTGACTTTGTAAATGAGTACTTATTATTATAAAAATAACAGATCATGAAAATAACACAAAATAATTAATTAAATAGTACTATAATTAAATAATTTGAATATATTTGTAACAGTTGAATATGAGCGCGTGAGACGGACATTACAGAAAGAGCCGCTGAAAAAACTATATACAGCAACCTCCGGGCAGACTCTTATATATTAAACAAACGCTGTGCTAAAATAAACTAATAAATAAATATTAAAATAGATATATAGTGCGTCGTCTACCCACCTGTGTACCCTTACCATGAGTTTTCAAAACATCCCACAATTTTACGTTACGTTTACTCAAACCATTATTCCGTCCCGTTTGCTTTAGTTGACTGAGTAAACGTAACAATAAGTAACTGCTCAAGTCTTTTTGTCTGCCTCACACGTTTGCAAAAAGGAGAGACAAAAATAAAGCGCCATTTTATCAATTTAGACATTTAATGTTACGTTACTGACACTATAGTTCTGATACAATCCACTAGGGGCGCTGATTGGAAATTGTATGGGCATTACGTAATCAAGTACCAAAACAGTCATATTTGTCAAAACGTAAAAACTCATGGGAAGGGTACTGATGGTAAAAGGCTACTGCTGCCCATAAACATTTGTAATTATAATATTAAAAACTCCAAATATGATTGACATCCTATACGATCTCGGCTAAAAATACAATGCTACCTTTGAAGCTTCTGAAAATTATGCTTGATTGCTTTGGAAAAGTATCCCTTGCCACACCCTTCAGACCAGAACACAAAAGCGCGTAACACTGCTTTTATTAGGTAGATAGAGTCGAACCAAAAAGCGTTCTACCACTTTCTAACCAGAACACTTCAGACAGCAATTCTAGTTCCTGATTACTTACAATAGTAACTAAAAGCATATAAGATAACATAATCGATCAGTGGGTTCCTCGAAGGGCCCTGTAACCTTCGGGCCCCTCATCGCGGTAGAGCAGGTACCCACTGGGTGCTTAAAGCTGTTTGTGGGTGTTAGTCACTGAACGAACGAACACCCAATGGACAGTAAAAACAATACATTGCAAAAGTATGTAGAAAGTCGGATTTCAACTCGCTTATTAGCTTGGTAGAAACCTAAACTTTGAACGTGATTTTGATGTAAATCAACATGTGGTTAATTCGAAACTTTGAATATCTATCAAGTACCGATGACAATACACGATTTTGCATTGTCCCATTGTCATTATTTAAACTAAAAATTGTAAAGGATATAGTTGTTATTTTACCGCTATAGTAAGACTCTATATTATGAATGCCATGAGATATGAACATACAGTGTTGGTAATGGTAATAACAAAATTATTAGTTAATTAAGAAAATGTCAAAGTGTAGCGTATCTTGTTGAACAAACTTCTTTTTTTAGATAAATGATACCGGAGCTCATGATACTGGAGCTCATGCTTCATTAATTATATGTAAAAATGGCATTAAAAAAAATGAAAAACAGAATAATTATTTTTAAAATTAAAAAAGACAAACCCACTGAGTTTCTTACCGGATCTTCTCAGTAGAGGTCGCATTCCGATCCGGTAGTAGTTTAAGAAAATATTGTAACTGACAGTTTGTAAGTGCCGCAGTTGGCCTATCTTTATATATATATTTCTTATGTGCGTGTGTATGTCACTGAACTCCTCTTAAACGACTGGACTGATTTTGATGAAATTTGTTGTGTGTGTTCAAGGGGACTTGAGAATGGTTTAGATTCACAATTTAGTCCGCGGGAAAAGGTTTTTTTAATTAATTTTTAATTCGTAAGTAGTTATAGAATCGGAAACTATGCATTTGATCAAGTGATGATCTTAAGCAAAGTTGTTGTCCAAGAGCCCACGTGGGTTTGGGAGTTTGTAAGACCAATTTTCGACAGATGGCACCACTGTCATTCCAATGCAGGTACAAATTTTCCGTTTTATGTATGTCATATTATTTCTTTAAAATGCGGGCGAAGCCGCGGGCACCACTAGTACAAAATAAATATAAAAAAAATGATTTTCGGGCGTATGCGTGTCTTATTCTTTGACATGCTCTATAACCCAAACGACTTCGATAGATTTATAATATTAACATATAATGTATCTTTATATTCGTTTTAATAGTGCGAGTGACATCCTAACTAATATAATAATTGCGCATATATTTCTTTGTTTGCCCCGCTTTCAAGTCTTAACTACCAAACCGATTTTCATGAAATTTTATACACAAGTTATCAGGTGTCCAGAAAAGGATATGGGGGTACCTTATATCGCGAAAAAATGTACTGTACGCCTACCAGGAGTTTTTACGTTTCGACAAATATGACTGTTTTGGTATTTGTTTACGTATTTGCCCATACAAATTCCAATCAGCGCCCCTAGCGGATTGTGTCAGAACTAGGAAATCGTATGGGCCAATACGTAAACAAATACCAAAACAGTCATATTTGTCGAAACGTAAAAACTCCTGGTAAGGGTATTGTTCTCGAAGAATATGTAAAGCTACCAATAGGCGAGCGAAGCTGGGTAAAAGGTAGAAAGCTATTTTTTAAGGTAGTCGAATGACTCTTTTACATTATTATTTTTTTTACTCTGTTATCACAATCAATTTCATAAAAATTAAAGATTTATCTACCCTTAGTGACAAATTCAGAAATGGGTCAGTTCTCTACCAGATTAACGGAGATAGAGTTAAACGAAGCGATAATGAGTCCCCATATTAAACGAGGGTTGAAAATACTTCCAACAATTTAGTACATAAGTAATAGTACATTTTCTGTTTTGTAGACATAATTATACATCTCGTCAAAGTGAAGCTTAGTACTTATGTTTATAATTATTTGAGTGCAACCCTTTTTACCCGTCGGCGGAAGGTAATGTCTTTTGAGCGAATGTATGTCTATTTTTTTATAATATAGGAGTAGCAGACGGGCATGCAGTCCATCTGATGGTAAGTGGCTACTGCCGCGTGGACATCTGTAATCAACACCAGATAGGATTAGATATTCCTACGTGAGGTCGTCCACAGATGCGCCGCTACCCCTGAGGACTAAGCTGGAACGCCTCGGAAAAGTATGTTTCCCTTATCACACCCTTCAAACCAGAACATAGCAGCATTTAATAGTGCTGTTGTGAGGCAGAAATAGTTGTGGCGGAGGTATTGCTGGAGTCGAACCACAAAACGTTCTACCACCTTCGAAAAATACTTCTTCGTCAATTTTTTTTATATGCCCTGTAGCCCAAACAAATTGACGGATATTTATTTATGACGTGTCGTTAGACTCGAAGGACATACACACAGACGTAACTATCCATGAAGTACATTATCTGTGTGACATTTTAACATAAACAACACAAAACTATATGGGCGTCGATCTCTCATGGAGAAAATAAAGAAATGGAAATAGTATAAATGCAAAAACTTTCGCAAACAATAGGACAGAGTTAAGATTAATTATTTTAAAAATAATGACCACAAAGCGGACATAGTCAGACTTTTGATACAAAATCTTTAATCACACTCCATACTAATAACATCTCGAACTAATTTACGTGTGACAGTTTTAAAACAACTTATTGCGAATAGGTAACCCGTTGTTACTTTCCACCCCATTTCGGGCCACGATGATTAGTATATTCAAAATCAAATCCACGTTCCCAATTAAATCCTCCATGGAATTGTAATACTGATAGTATCAGACGCTATTTCACCAAAATGGCACCCTAAATACCCATACAACTCAGTAACGATTAGCCGGAGTCTTGCGTGTACGTAATTGCTTCTCCCTTGCCCTTCAAGCCGAATGGTACTTCAAATTCAAATTCAAATTCAAATCTCATTTATTCAAAATTGATTCATATAGAATACTTTTTGAAAGTCAACAAACTACCACCGCTTCGGAAGGTATTTCGCTATGGAGAAGAAGCGGCGCAAGAAACTCCATACGTGTGCATATTTGCATCTTTTAAAGAGTAAATAATATACAATTTTACATAGTGGTACATATAATTAATTTTTGATGTTGGAGCTGGAGTTGTCATACCATACGGATTTATCATTTAAGTACTGATTTACATTATAATAAGCTTTTTTACATAAAGTTAATTTTATAGTAGATTTAAACCTTTTCTCGGATAGATCGATAATGTCTTTTGGTATTTTATTGTAGAAACGAATACAGTTCCCCATAAAAGAATTACACACCTTGCTTAATCTAAATTGAGGTATGGCCAATTTATCTTTATTTCTAGTATTATGACTGTGCCTATTATAATTTTTTTCCAAAGAAGAATAATTTTTGCGAGCATATAAGATATTTTCATAAATATATTGACTAGGCACTGTCAAAATATTTATAGATTTAAACAGTTCTCGTAAGGACTCACGGGGGCGAAGACTATAAATGGCTCTAATTGCACGTTTTTGAAGTATAAAAATGACATCTATGCTAGCAGCGTTACCCCACAGCAGAATACCGTAAGACATAATGCTATGAAAATAACTAAAGTAAACAAGCCTAGCGGTTGGTATATCGGTAAGATGTCTTATCTTCTTTACCGCATAGGCTGCCGAACTAAGTCTACTACATAACTTTGCTATCTGAGGGCTCCATTGTAGTTTAGAATCTAAATTTATCCCTAAGAAAACTGTTTCATCTACAAATTCTAAGTGATCATTGTTAAGGGTAACATTCATCGTCAGCTTTTTAACATTAGGCAGAGCAAATCGGACACATTTAGTCTTTTTATTATTTAATACAAGATTGTTTGCGCTAAACCAGTTGTGAATTATGTCAAGTGCTTTATTGACAGCGCTCACGTCGTTAGATTGTCTTTTAACTTTAAATATTAAGGAAGTATCGTCAGCAAACAACACAACCTTTGATAAGTCCTGCATTACATACGGTAGATCATTAATGTATACCAAAAACAAGAATGGCCCCAAAATAGAGCCTTGTGGGACGCCTACTTTAACACCAGAACCTAACGATTTGTGTCCCTTAACCTGAACTCGTTGTACTCTATTATCTAGATAAGACCTAAGCAGTTTTAGAGACGTACCGCGTATACCATAATATTCCAACTTTAACAAGAGAGTTTTATGTTCTACACAATCAAATGCCTTAGAAAGATCACAGAATACACCTATAGTATCCTGCGCATCTTCCCAAGCGTCAAAAATGTTTCGCATTAATTCAACACCCGCATCAACGGTTGATCTACCTTTGGTGAAGCCGAACTGTTTATTATGGAATAAATTATAAAAATTAAAGTGTACTAATAATTGATTAAGTATTAGTTTTTCAAATATTTTACTAAAAACAGGCAAAACAGAAATTGGTCTATAATTGCTAGGATCTTTGTTGTAATTCTTCGGAAATAAACAAGACAATAAACGTTTAGGACTGCGAGTAGCACTGTCGGTTTACTGATTTCATATAAAGTGTATGTATATGTCATAGATTAGTAAAGATACTTCGCCGCCTTGAAATTGAATGAAGCCGCAAATGGCTTATTATAGTAAGTTCTTTTTTTGAATTCGCGACAAATAAAAACATTTTTAGAGAAAATTTACGAATAAATAACTAATTCTGCGTAATTTACATGATAATTAAATAATTTATAATAATAATTTCAGATATTTTCGGGACATTTTAGCACGGAGACGTGGCAAAACTTTTTTACGCAACTATTTCAATTCTCAAAACTGGGTACATTTTCATGTTAGGAGTGAGTAATCTTTACTAATCTATGGTATATGTATGTATACTTTTTACTCGACTGCACAATGCGTATGCGTATGCGTTATATATATGCGTATGTATATATGTATACATGTGTGTGTATGTATGTATCACATTTTTAGCGCGCCCTGCAGCCTAAACGCCTTGAGGGATTATAACAAATGACTTTTTTATTTATAATATAGGGGTAGCAGACGAGCATGCAGTCCATCTGATGGTAAGTGGCTACTGGCGCCCATGGACATCTGTAATCAACCCTAGATAGGATTAGATATTCCTACCTGAGGTCAGCCACAGATGCGCCCCTACCCTGAGGACTAAGCTGGAACGCCTCGGAAAAGTATGTCTCCCTTACCATACCCTTCAAACCGGAACACAGCAGCGCCTAACACTGCTGTTATTAGGTAGAAATAGGTGAGGCGGTGGTGCCGCCGGAGTCGAACCACAAAGGGTTCTACCACCTTCAATATAAATGACACCTCAATTGTCGAAATTCATCCAGCCGTTTGTTAGATCCGATCAAATAAAGAAAGACAAACATACAAGATACGCGCGAAAAACATAACCCTTCATTGGCGGTCGGGTAAAAAGCAACTTTTTAATACTTTTAAATTACTATATTGTTACTTATCAAGCGTAAACTTCATAAAAACTTAATGTTAATCTTAGACTAAACAACTTTTAGGTAAACTGAAGTAGTCTTCATTTATACCTCAAACATTAATACCAAATTCAAAGGGTATTATTACCTAACTTAACCTTGGAGGCCGTTGCTACACAGTTTGCGGTATCTGAATTTCAGGTGAATTTGAATTTAGGCCATTCCAGCCACCTTTAGGTGAAGGTGAATTGAAAAGACTATTTTGTAGCTGGATTTTTGGTAAGAATTTGTACACAAGGGTCTTTGATAAGTAAAATAGAAGATACTTCACCGCCTTGAAATTGAATGAAGCGAGAAATTGATGATTTTATAACTTATTTTTTTTAAATTCTTTACAAATAAAAAACATTTTTGGAGAAAATTTACGTATAAATATTTAAATAACAAATACTACGCAATAAATAACTAAGTTTTTCAAACATTTTATGGATATTTTAGAACGGAGACGTGGCAAAACTTTATTGACACAACAATTTAAATTCTCAAAACTGGTTACACTTTCTTGTTAGGAATGATCAATCTATGTATTTTACGTATCTAAGACAATCGTAGAATAGAATTGAAAGTATAACGTGACTTACATAAAATATTTTCTTGACTTTATCCTAGCGACTTCGTCTGTTTTCTCTGTCCTTATTGTTATACACATTTATTTAGTTTTATTGGTTGTACATATTGAAGTTCCTTCTGTAATACGATTGTTTTTATTATATTCAACGTCCACCTAAGGGGAGG
The DNA here is from genome assembly GCF_041222505.1 of Epargyreus clarus. NCBI lineage: Eukaryota > Metazoa > Arthropoda > Insecta > Lepidoptera > Hesperiidae > Epargyreus > Epargyreus clarus. The sequence goes on along the minus strand of NW_027332227.1, from coordinate 14,466,897 downwards.
ACACGCAGAGGGTTCCAGGTTCGATCTCTGGCCAGCCAGCAGTATAAACGATGAATTTAGAATTTATGTATTCGGATGTGTGTGTGTGTCTGGTACTCACGATACAGGGAATCCTAGTGTGGGGCAGTGTAATAAACGTTACTATGCCAAGAAACTAGTGCTCAATATTGTGAAAAAACGAATTGCAACCAAAACCAATGCTACTTGATTATTTTTTGCAACTCCATTTATTTTTAATTACACACAATGGCTGCTTTAAATGAGAAATAATCCTACAATTCCTAACAGCACTTTTAATTTCGACAAAAGTACAAAACAAAAGACCATTGTCTGAAGAAAAATTTCAGCTAATAAAACACCAAGTCGTGAACTCCAGTCGACTTCAGCTCCTTTGTTCATGTTTGAATGATAATGACAATAATTAATGATTGATCAAGCCTTCATTGTTGGACTCATTAGCGTTTGAATTAACCGCTTAAGTAACGGGAAATACAATGGGCCGTTTGTTTGTAAGTTTTGAAAAAGTCTGCCTAAAACTTTGATGAAAGGTTGTAATTGTCAATTCCGTTCGACATAACGAAAATTTGGATCTGTGTATACCCTTAGTATGAGTTTTTACGTTTTTACAAAATTGTCTGTTTTTATATTTGTTTACGTATTTGCCCATACATTTGCCTAATCAGCGCCCCAAACGGACTGTATCAGAACTGATTGAAAATTTATTAGAAATACGTAAACAAATACAAAAACAGTCAATTTTGTAAAAAACGTAAAAACTCATACTATGGGTACCTACCTAAAATTTTTTTCGCTCCATTTTGGCGGCTATTTTTATTATTATAGCCTTGATAGTTCACGGAATCAAGATATTTTGCATACTATTGTCGAGATAATTTAATGGAGATTAATTCCATACTTTTTAAAAATTGATTTACTGCAATAGAATTGGAAAAAAACACCAAAATAGGTCAAAAAATTTTCCTGTCCGTCATGTGTGAAACCTGAAAACACTGTAACTTGTGAAAAAATCCATCATTTGAGTTAATTTTTTTTTTAAATTCTAATTGACGATTGTAGGTCACTGAATGCGAATGATTAACTAATTCAGTGTCGTTTAATTGCAATTAATAAAAAACGAAAACTACAAGACTGTATATCTATAGATATTATGTACATTTATTCCGCCAGGGGCGCTTGTGCAATACCTTCTTCCTACTACAGCTGTTTTTTCGGCAATTATTTTTGAACGACTTAAGTTTTTTTTTTGTTTTATATTTCATAATTAAATGAGCATTATGAGTCGTGCACTTTTGGATTTTCCAAACTTTCTTAAAAGTCTATTGAATTGGTTAAGTAGAAGTTTGGTAAACATTATATGCATATCTGTGATTCGCCGTCTAAGTAGTTTTAACTGAACACAAAGAAACGTATGACGTAGTAAATAGAGAAACGAAATCTTGAGTATGAGTGTTGCAGGCAAGGGGCAAATTATAATATTTCAAAGTCTAATTGTGTGGGTCTTAATTTTTTTAAACCATGTGGTAAGTTTTGCTTCAATGTTATGTTTGTTTTTGAGATACCTTACTACACCTAAACTATTAGCCACCAACTAGTAGCCATGTCACTTTCATAGACAATTCATCACAAGAAACACATCACAAAGCATTATCATCACTTTATGCGTAAGCATTCCAAATACAATTAGAATTCAACATAATTTCGCTCACGAACACAAAAGCGTGTCTAATGATAAAGGGATGGTTGACGTTGCTGGAGTTTCGACCTGCGGTTGGATTGTGAACGGTTCCCGTTGATACGCACGATAATCCAATGACATTGTATCTTTTCTCTGTTTATTTTAAAGGTAGTAAAATTACTTAAAGAGATCTACCACTTGAACCTATCGTGGTTCTACTCTAGTACCGTTGCCAGAAATATTTCCGCCCCACGGCAGAATTACACAATTTAGGCCAGGCATTCTAACTTAGTCCTCAAGAGCAGTAGCGTATCTGTAGTCGACCACAAATAGGACAAAAATATTTGCTTTTGATTACAGATTTCTGTCAGCGATTGTGGCCACTGCCATACAAACTAAATACTTACAGACAAATAATCGCAACAGGATTATTTCAATTTGAATTCTAGTAGTTTCATTTAAAATACTACACATTTCTCTCACGAAGGGAAACACAAAAGCGTGTCTACCGGTAAAGGGATGTTTAACATTGCTGGCGTTTGATTTTTGGTCGGATTGTGAGCGGTTCCGGTTGACTGTCATGATATACTATTGAAATACTATTTTATATAATAAAAGACTCAATTACAACTCCATTATTTATTTTCTCTGACAATTCATTCCATGACATCTTATTCTCTCAAAAAACATAATATCCTTCTTTCTTTTTATATAGTTTCCCGCTACATTGCTGCTCACGAGCAATTAAATAGAGTCTTATTAACATAAATTAACTAAAAAGTATTGTTATGAAAATATACCCTTACAATCGACCGTCCTGACATCGTGAGCGTCCCCGCACACGACGCCAGCTGGGAACCTAATAAACACCCTTACATTTCTTAATACTTATCCGAGGCATATAAGCAGTGATAACCTAGTGGTTAAGAAACGCGGCCTCTCGATCGAGGGGTCCGAGGTTCAAATCCCAGGCACGCACCTCTGATTTTCAAATTTATGTGCGTATTAGAAATTAATTATCACTTGCTTAAACGGTGAAGGAAAACAGCGTGAGGAAACCTGCATACCTGAGAGATTTATAAAAAAAAAAACATCTCAAAGGTATGTGAAGTCTACCAATACGCACTTGGCCAGCGCGGTGGACTATGGCCTAATCCTTCTCATTATGAGAGGAGACCCGTGCCCAGCAGTGGGACAGTAATGGGTTGTTGATGGATGACAAATATATGTGTTTTATTCCAGATGTCCATAAGCGATTGTGAATACTTACCATACAAACTACATAAATACATACAAATTATCACAACATTATTACTTCAATTTGAATTCTAGTACTTAGTTTCATTTAGAATTCAACATATTTCTCTCACGAAGGGAAACACAAAGCGTGTCTAATGGTAAAGGAATGTTTGACATTGCTGGCGTTTCAATCTGCGGTCGGATTGTGAGCGGTTCCCGTTGGAAGTTACGATAATCCATTGACATCGTGTCGTTTGTTATGCGTTTAATATTAAAAATAGTTTTTTATGTTAAACTAGTATACGGAGATGGTAGAATCCACAATATAGTTTGATTCAGAATTAGGTGTCCAAAATGTAAACAAAGAAATGTTATTGTCAAAATACGATTACATGTCTTGTAAACCTTAATAAATGAACAAGAAACTAAAACTTTAAGAAACTCAACAAAAATAAATATTTAATAACTACACACAATTTAAAAAACGCGCTATGAAAACGACAAAACATTAGAGTTCGACCACGATCATGAAAATGAATAACATCAGCTACGAAACTTAAAAATGGCGGCACGAAAAATGTTTTAGATCCCGATCGTGTTACCATTATCACATTTTAATTTTCTACCATAAACCTTGTTTTTTATTATTATAACTGTAAAGAACAAAATTGAGTTAATATAAATATTGGAAAATATTAATTGATCTTAATTTATTTACATTATTATTTTATTATCGTTGTATTACTTTGATATCGTCATAATAAGAAACTACCATTTGTAACGTATTTTCTTGATAGGTTTGTTTAAATTTTGGACACCTAATTATGAATCAGACTATAGAGACACCACCGTTGCATCAATTTCTGTCTTATTACAGTGTGAAGCACGGCTATGTTCCGTTTTGAAGGGTGCGGTAAGGAAGACGTGTCCATCCGAAGCGATCCAACTTAGTCCTAAGGTAGCAACGCGTCAGTGGGCAACCTCAGGTAAGAATCTAACCTCATCTCAGGTTGATTACCAGGACTACATGCTCGTTTGTTACCTCAATATTAAAAAACCCAACGATATAGTTATGTTAAGTAGACATTATGGTAAAAAGATGTGCCAGAATTTGGTCATTGACACGTTGTTAGTTCAGAAGACTAAACCACCGCACTGGCCAAGTGCGAATTAGTACAATTCATTTTTTTTTAAATCGCTGAAAAAAGATAGCTGAAGAACATTGTAAACAAGTCGCAATTAATTTCTAAAACGCATATCACTTATGAATAATTATAATTCAAAAAACTAAAAAACGCGCTTTTATTTTCTACTTTTAAGTTGATTTTATATTCATAAAAGCGTGCTTTTTAGTTGTTTTTGGAACTATAATTATTTATTAATTTTTAGTATTTGTTGTTTTAGCGACCATCATTATGCATCGTTTAAAAAAAAATCAAGTGTCTATCTATTACGATTAAAGAGATAAAGCCCAGTGACACACGAACAGACCGCGGAGGGTTTCGTTTTAACCTTTGAGTACGGAATCCTAAAAATCATACTACAAGAGGGCATTATAGATATGTTTCAGAACATTTGAGTTATAGGGAAATAACATTATTATTTTCTAAAGTAAAAATCACACTATAACAGTTACGCCTTATTGAAACTAAAAAAAGCAATTATCTCATCATCATTATCTGCAATCTCGTAACTTGCGATGAACTTTGTCAGGCGCTTAAACAATCTCACCTCGAAAATCGTTAATCCTGAGGATGTTGATAAGGACAATGGTACAAAATTATTAAAATCGTGTATTGTTATCGGTTTTTAGATAATTCTTCAAAATTTTGAATTAAACTAAAAGTAGATAGAAATCGGGTCAAAGATTCCGTTACTGTTACGTACATACATACATACGAGTACATACAACCCAAGCTAATAAAAGCGTGTTAAAAATGAGAGGTATGCACAGTGCACACCTGGGATTCCAGACTTACTACATATAAAATACCAATTTTGCAATTTTAAACCACACTTAATTAACAGTACATTAAAATTTAAGCTAACCCGTAAATAAATTACTTCAATTCAGCATAAAACAAATTGTTGTTTTAATTGCTATTTCGTAAACAAGCACTCGAAGGGTTATAAATTATTTATTACGTTTATTCGATTAACAAAACCTGATTTTATTGTTGTAATTGAATTGGTGCCAATAAATTTTCCATACCTGATTGGTGCTAATGAAATATTATGCTAATTTTAAATTCAATTAATTTGGATTGGGATATTTATGACAGGTATAAAATACAGCTAGTATTCCCGTTTGATGATTAGAATGTATGCGTTCCCATAGGACAGGATTATTATGACTAATTTTTAAGTATTCTTTTCAATCCTTTTCATGTTTCCTTTATAGCCCATAAAGGAGACATGAAAAGGATCGAATATTTATTACGAAAAAATATATACAGATAAAAAATGGCACTATAAGTTCTACGTTTCTAAACTAAACGGTTTTCAACTCGTTTTGGTCCGGGTTACGAATCCCAGTCGTCTCTGATGTTGTCTGATTGATTCTTCTGACTTTATCAATTTATCACTAGCTTATTTATTCACTTTATGTATAAAAAGTATATATGTTTCCTTTGGCAAAAAAAGCTAGTAACATTTTCACGTGAAAGTTCTATAAAAATATCATAAAGGTAAATCCACACATTGCCAACGTAAGGAACTATGCCCTAAACCCTCACTGTGACAGGAGACACATGTCAAATAGTAAAAGAGTAATCAAAAGATAATAATTATGATAACGCAAGCATTACCTAAACATACTTTTTGATTAAAGAAGCAGCTACTTTCACATCGATGTTTACGGCAAAAGCCTAACAAATATTCACCTCAGCATGATACCGTCCTCATGGGAATCAGATCTCATCTAAGATGTGAAGCTCTGCATGGGAACGTCGACGTGTATTCAGTAAACTGAAAGAGATCGTTTGAACTCATAAAACAGGGCACGCCTTTTTGAAATACTGCTACTTTTTAGGGCAGAATTTGTTAACATTCGCGCAATTTACACATGGTCATACACCGTAGTACATATTTTAAAATATAGTATAATTTGTAACATATATCTTATGTATCTAACGCAGATTTTTTAAGGCAGAAGTAGAAAAGGAGTCTGCAACCTCCTTCTTAACACTGTTATGAGCCAGAAATAGGTGTGGCGGTGGTGCCACCGGAGTCAAACCACACAGGGTTCTGCTCTGCTGTGTTCTGGTTTGAAGGGTGTGGTAAGGGAGATATACTCTTCCGAGGCGTTCCAGCTTAGTGCTCAGCGGTAGCGGCGCATCTATGGCCGACCTCAGGTAAGAATATCTAATCGTATCTGGGGTTGATTATAGATGTCCATGGGCGGCAGTAGCCACTTACCATCAGGGGAATGCATGCTCGTCTGCTTCACCTATGTTAAAAAAAAACAACTTCCAAATTACAACAGATAAGTTTTAAACCACAATATATTCACATCACGAAACACAGTTTAATGTTGAAAGCCAAAACCACAGGTAATAACGTACACCGCGTTTGTCACTCGTATTAAAATTACACGGCTCAAATATTTTGATTTACGAATATGATACGAAATTCAAATAATATCCGCGTGTCAGCGATCAACGTTGTGACACGAAAGGATCCGGGTTCGATTTTCGGTTAGAGTTCTACCCGTCAGACATATTACACCTGACGACTAAGTTTGAACGCTACGTATAAAGTGTTCGTACTAAAGTACCACGCGGGAGGTTCCTGGTAAGATTACTAATTGACGCGTACAGATGCATTGCTACTAGTTGGAACGTTTTGTACAAGTGTCTCTCATTTACTATATCCTTTAGAATCTTATTGCTTAGCACTGATGTTCTACGGCAGAAATAAGTGTGGCAGTGGTACCTCCGAAATCACACCTTGAAGAGTTTTACCACCTCCAACTTACAGGTAGAAATATCTATGACGGCAATCCTCCCTTCGAACCTTCACAGTACAAACTATAGTTATACAATCAAATGTAGTATATTCGTGTCTTTATCCTTGATTACCTGTAATATATAAGCAAACAGCACCTCCTGTACTATAAAAACAACCTCATCAGGCCTCATAAACATGAACGCGGCGCTGTCAGGAACACGAAAGGCATAAAATATGTACGTACCAAAGTGACATAAGGAAGGTTCCGGGTTCGATTTTCGGTTAGAGTTTTCCCGTTACAGATGTATTATAGACTGAAGACTAAGTTTGAACGCCTCGTATAAAGAGTATCTCGGATACTACATCCTTTATGGCTTCTTCATAATAATTTCTACAGCCTAAAATATTTTTTTGACAATTTATGATGTATTATTATTATATTAATTAACGCCATGACAAATAATGTTTGACATTTATATGTAAATAATAATTATGATGTGTGTATGAATCCGACAATTGTTACTTAATATAATAAATAATTTTGGAAATAGTTTTGTCATACCTGACTGTATATTTGCACGCCTTAAAGGCAAAATAATCCTTACTAATATTATAAATCCGAAAATAACTCTACTCCTAAGTCTGTCTGGTTGTCTTTTCTTCACGCCTAAACCACTGAACCGATTTCAATGAAATTTTGTACAAAGATAGTCTAAAACTCGAGAAAGGACATAGGATAGTTTTTATCCCGGAAATCCCACGGGAACTAGGGATGGCGATCTAAGATCGATTAATCGGAGAATGGATCTTTTGGAACAAAAAGTCGATTATTTTAATCGATATTAGTAAGGATTGAATCGTAAACTATGCATTTGATCAAGTGAAAATATTTGGCAAAGTTGGTGTCCATGAGCCCACCAAGGTTTCAGAGTTGGTACGACCAATTTTCGCCACTGTCATTCCAATGAAGGTACGAATTTTCAGTTTTATGTATGTTAGTATGTCATATTATTTTCTTCTAAACGCGGGCGAAGCCGCGGGCAAAAACTAGTAGGATATAATAGGATATAATACATTATCTTAACACCCATTGTACCTTATTTAGCAAATAAAGATTATGATTATGATTTAAAACCTTAATACTTAACACTGTTATAAGGCAGAAATAGGTGTGACGGTGGTACCTTCGATATCAAACCACGAGTTTTACTATTCAAAGTACAGTTTTGATAGTAAATATATAGTATAGTTTTGCTATCAAATGTGTAGCATATTCGTGTCTTTAGCCTCGATAACCTGTAATATAGCAAATAGTACCTTAAGTGTTAAATAGTGTTTATTGTGTAATTATTGTAATATATATTAAATAAATAATAAAAACTGTAAAAAATAGTACCTCCTGAACTATGATAACCTCATCAGGCCTCATAAACATGAACGAGGCGATGTCAGGAACACGGAAGGTATGCATAAAATATGTACATGTAACAGAAAATCGAATGTGACGAGATATTCCATTCCGCCGATGTTAAAATACGAGTATGCTGATAACCTGCGTGATCTACTTGGAATGGAATGTAGGTGAGATATGATTGCTTCACATAAACAGAGAGGTGAAATACATATGGCTATAGAGCGAAGATATAGTTTTTCTGATGAAGATTATACCCTTTTTTGGTTACGAAGGTTAACCTTAAAAAATTACCCTATGACATGGGAGCGACTGAGCTTTTCCGCACTAAACCCCCCCCCCCCTCGGTGGCCGTCCTCGGCACTGCGTTCAGGACTCCAGGATCTCCTAAGGAACGTAGCTGGAGTCCTCTAAGCGCGTTGCCCCGTCGGGCTTTGCCCAGGTAAGCATAAGCTCGCTACACGGTGTGTACGACGGTATGTGGCTGCATACATTGCATACACGGCTGCATACATCTTTTTAGTCACCTCTTACAACAGACAGGATATACTTTAGCCCTATTCTGGTCCCGGAACTACAGGGACAGTTGAAGCTATACGTATAAACTCATTGTACATCATTTTTCTTCTAAAATATGTGTCACTTTCCTATCGTCTGTCTGTGACATGTATGTGTTGTGAGTCACCATAAGATGGACTGCATGCTCCTTGGTTCCTATATTAGGAGAACCAAAATTAATCTTTTTTTTTCTTAAGCTGCCGACAACCAATTCATTACTAAGAAATCTAAAATGCTAATCAACAAAATAATTCCCATATTTTTTTAATACTTTTTGCCACAGTTAGATAATGAAAAAGATTTCGTCTTTCTGCATTTTATCGAAACTATTACTGATCTTATATTTAATCCAAAGTTAATTATAGATCTTGCGGTCGTTTTGCGTAATCAACGACCTTTAATATCCGGTCGTTCGATGGCAAATAAGGGTGACTAAAACTTAGAAAAGGTTTTATTGAGGATTTTTAATTAATAAGAGTATTTCACCCAAGGGTCGAAATTCCGCCATAATCTTAAATTATCCCAACATTTTGACAATAGGTGAGGATTCAGACTAGAATAAGTATATACTAACATTTGAAGGTGGTAGAACCTTTTGTGGTTCGACTCCGGCGGCACCACCGCCACACCTATTTCTACCTAATAACAGCTGTGTTAGGCGCTGCTGTGTTCCGGTTTGAAGGGTGTGGTAAGGGAGACAGACTTTTCCGAGGCGTTCCAGCTTAGTCCTCAGTGGTGGCGGCGCATCTGTGGCCGACCTCAGGTAGGAGTATCTAATTGTATCTGGGGTTGATTACAGATGTCTATGGGCGGCATTGGCCACAAAACTAAAGAAAAATAAAAAAAACATCTGAGGAAGATGGAATACCTCCGATAAATTTTATCTGTGGTGTTTCAACTTACTTGGGGTAGCAAAGCATCTATTGCCCACCTAAGCTTGGCCCCTAATCTTATCTGGGGTTACACATGTTCATGGGCAGAAGCCATTGATAACAAGGCATATACATGTTAGTTTCCTGCATATTAAAGAACAAAAGGTTGGTTTCCTTAACCCTCAAATCCTGTACCCTTACCATGAGTTTTTACGTTTTGACAAATATGACTGTTTTGGTATTTGTTTACGTATTTTCCCATACAATTTCCAATCAGCGCCTCTAGCGGATTGTATCAGAACTATAGTGTCAGAAACGTAACATTAAATGTCTAAATTGACAAAATGGCGCTTTATTTTTTTTTGAGTTTACTCCTTAAGAAACGATTTGAGTTATAAGGCCCGGTACGGAAATTTTATGAGGAGTAAAATCAAGTGTAACACGAAAAGTTGAGGCGTTACGTAGAAAGAGACAAACATATATATCCACACTTTACGCGCAACACTAGTGAAGTCACTGAATAGAAATGTCATAATTTTATTTAAAAAAAGTGTGTGTGTGTCAGCTACGACGCACGATTGGAGTTTACTCCTTACGAACCATAATTATGATATATATCGAATAGAAAATAGTTAATGACGTTTTAATCCTTACTAATATTATAAATCCGAAAGTAACTTTGTCTGTCTGTCTATCTGTCTGTCTGGTTGTCTCTTCTTCACGCCTAAACCACTGAACGGATTTTAATGAAATTTTGTACAAAGATAGTCTGAGACCCGAGAAAGGACATAGGATAGTTTTTATCCCGGAAATCCCACGGGAACTAGGGATGGCGATCTAAGATCGATTAATCGGAGAATCGATCTTTTGGACCCAAACAATCGATATTAATCGATATTAGTAAGGATTGAATCGTAAACTATGCATTTGATCAAGTGATGATCTTTAGCAAAGTTGTTGTCCATGAGCCCACGAAGGTTTCAGAGTTGGTACGATCAATTTTCGCCAGATGACGCCACTGTCATTCCAATGAAGGTACGAATTATTTTCTTTTAAACGCGGGCGAAGCCGCGGGCAAAAACTAGTGTTTTATATATTGCTAATTATTTTTGGAGTTTTTGGAGTTTACTCCTTAAGAAACGATTTGAGTTATCAGGCCCGGTACGGAAATTTTATGAGGAGTAAAATCAAGTGTAACACGAAAAGTTGAGGCGTTACGTAGAAAGAGACAAACATATATATCCACACTTTACGCGCAACACCAGTGAAGTCACTGAATAGAAATGTCATAATTTTATTTAAAAAAGTGTGTGTGTGTCAGCTACGACGCACGATTGGAGTTTACTCCTTACGAACCATAATTATGATATATATCGAATAGAAAATAGTTAATGACGTTTTAATGTTTTATATATTGCTAATTATATTTATTGTAATAATTACTTTCATATGGGATTTGAACTTACTGTATTTTAAATTAATAAAAGCACTCTTGATTCATATTTTGGTTAAAAACGCTACTTCCTTTTTGAGAGGATATGATGATTGTAATAAAAAGGAGGGATTGTAATGGACATGTATACATGTCCGAGTTTAGCACCTTCGTATTTGGCTTATTTAAAATTATCTATGTTTTATTTGTGGCTAAAAATACTTTTAATATGTAGTCTGTGAACCTATTTTACCGATACAACGCATTCCTTCACGTCACTAGTACAAAATTGTCTCTCTTTTTTGCTAACATGTGAGGCAGGCAAAAAGACTTGAGCACTTACATATTGTTACGTTTACTCAGTCTACTAAGCAAACGTAACAGAATAATGGATTGAATAACCGTAACGTAAAATTGTGGGATGTTTTGAAAACTCATGGTAAGGGTGGACGTAGAAGCGCTTAACATTGCTGTTTTAAATCGAAGGAAAAAGTCAAAACAAAAAGGGTTCTATCACCGTCAAATTATGAATTTATAAAAAAGGTCCGTTTTATATTAAAAATATATTCATGTTTTGCTCAAAATATGTCTTCTAGCCACTTAGAATTAATTTGCATGTATCGTAGATTGAGGTCGAGTGGGCAAGCTCCGGCGATCGTGTCTAGTGGGTAATGGGTCTTATTTATCGTGAGTATGTTATAAGTAACATGATTTAATTTTTACTTTATTTCAAGAATACTTTCGGGAGCATAGTGACGTATTGACAAAGTATGAGGTTGGTTATGTTTTTACGAATTGTTATCGAAAATAGAATTAGTTTTTACGTTACATAAATACGTTTTTTTTCAGTTAATTTGAAATGAAAGAATAACGATGCAAGAATACTTTGGATTGCATTTAATATGTAAAGGTTTAATAATTACGTTGACTTGATGTATTTTAATTTATTGTGTATTTTTGTTAGCTGTTTTTATTGCATGAAGAAAAGATAAGACTCAATTTGTAATTACTATAAAACCAAAGTTCGGACTGCTTTAAATTATAAGCCATGTTACTCCTACTGCCTTTTGCATATAATTTGGAAGAATGAATCAAAGTAATAAGATATACATACGCTTGGCATTACCCTTCGCAGTTCGGTAAAAAAAACAGCGCCATTATCTAGTAAATAAACCATTCAGTGGGTTCAAAGAATTCACAGATGCAGTAATTATCAGGCCCAATGAGTCTAATGAGTTGAAGCGTAAATTTTAATAATTGCTTAACTTTGAAGTTGAGTTAAGATAAATATTAATCGAAGTTATGTTTAGTTAAGACTTCAAAATTACAAGTACTTTAATATGAGAATTTTAAAACTTTAAGCCTAAGTTTAAAATTGATTTAATGAGTTAAAATATCTAAGATTTATGTTACTTTTGTGCGGTATATGTAAAAGCACGTATGATGTACTTATATACTAAAATGTGAAATAAAACAGGGTAGATACGAGTAGTAGAACCAGTCATGTAACATATCTTTCAGTCTTATAACAGCACGAGCTTTTGCCTTGGGGGTAGAATTGATCAAAATCCTTTCTTAGCGGATGCCTACGTCAAAACATCTACCTGCATGCCAAATTTCAGCCCAATCCATCCAGTGGTTTGGGCTGTGCGTTGATAGATCACTATGTCAGTCAGTCATCTTTTAGTAATATATATTTAAGATTATTATGTTCTGGTTTTAAGATTGTGATGGGACATATGATTATATGAGGTATTTCAACTTAGTCCTTAGTGCTAGCAAACCATCTGTGACATTCCTCAGGTAAGAAGATTCCTTTCATTCGAAAATAGCCCAATGACCACTTACTATGTGAACTAAATATTTTAGACGCTTCAATTTTAATTTTATTGGTGATAGACCCTTTGTGGTTCGATCGGTATCACCGCCATACTTAATTCTGCCTAATAATAACAGTCTTAAGCGCCGGTGTGTTCTGATTTAAATAGTGTGGTATGGAGAAGTATACTTATCCAATGTCATTCAACTCAGTCTTCAAAGGTAGCAGATCATCTGTTGCCACCGCCAGGATAAACTGATATTATTTGGTGTTGATTACATATGTCCATGTGCAGCAGTAGCCACTTACCCTCAAGTGGACTGCATGCATTTTGCTTCTTCTATACATTTACACTGATTAGTAAAGATACTTCGCCGTCTTGAAATTGAATTAAGCCACAAACGGCTTATTAGTAAGTTCTTTTTTGACAAATAAAAACATTTTTAGAGAAAATTTACGAATAAATAACTAATACTGCGTAATTTACATAATAAATAATTAATTATTTCAAATATTTTAGGGACATTTGAGCACGAACACGTGACAAAACTTTTTTACGCTACTATTTTAATTCTCAAAACTGCGTACATTTTGTGTTAGGAGTGAGTAATCTTTACTAATCTGTGCTTCTATATCATAAAAAATCCACACAAAGTATAGTACACACTGGAGTGTAGTAAACAAAAAACTATCGAGTCTCGCAATAAATTTTAATCAAAACGGTCCCATTTCGTTTTAATTAATATGCTCTACCGGGAACAAAACGCGTGACAAGGACACCCGTTACGACCGAACAATAGGCACTGTAACATCGCTTTGTATAGCACAGCCAGTAATTTGCACATTCTTTAGATTGTAATAGATAGCGAAGATCCTCCAAAATTGTTAAAAGAATAAGCATAAACAGAAGCATATTTTATTTTGTATTTTTTTTTGATATTTTAGATACATCTTGGTACAGCTTTTTATAATTTAGGGGTCCACCTATTGGTAAGTGGCTACTGTCACCCGTGGACATCCAATCAACCACAGATTGGATTAGATTCCTACCAGAGTTCGGGTACAGGTGCGCCGCTACCCCTGAGGACTAAACTGGAACGCCTCGGAAAAGTATGTTTCCCTTACCACACCCTTTAAACACACCAGCGCTTAATACTGTTGTTATGAGGTAGAAATAGGTGTGGCGGTGTAGTTGTCGGAGTCGAAGCACAGAGGGTAGTGGCACATCTGTGGTCGACTTCATGTTGGAAACTAATCTTAGCTGAGGTTCATTACAGATGTCCATGGGCGGCAGTAGCCACTTACCATCAGGTAAACTGCATGCTCGTCTGCTACTCCAGTATTACAAAATGGAGTCTACCATCAATTTATTTGAAAGTTTACGCAAATATTTACACGAGGAGTTCCAATTTCAAAACTACATGTACGTAGCAGCACATGTGACAAACTTCATGTATAAGTCCTTCAAATTTAATTTAAAGTTATATTAAAAACGCCTAAAGTAGGGCTTACCAAAGGGTTACGTAAATACATTTATTTAAACCAGAAACGTATGAATAATTAAGTAACGTGACTTTGGTTTTTATAATTAAAATATTGTTTTAAATTTTATCTCTTCACCTCTTGTTTTAGTTGGGTTTAAGTCTTATTATTGTTGTTCTATAAACACACACCTTACATAAATAAAACTTAGAATATTTTAACCTTTCGAAGATAAAGGTTTGAAAGCGGATAAACTATACAATATATAATTTATTCGCTTGAAAAATGAATTAGGTCTGTAAATATATTATACATACGTATAATTCATTTTTTTATAATGAATGTAGCAAACTAGCACTTGATGGTAAGTGACCTTACCCTAGATAAGATAGGACCTACATACCTGAGGCAGAAGTAAGTGAAGCGCTGGTGGCGCCGGAGTCAAAACACAGGTTGCTACCACCTTCGCACCCTCACATTTATTATTATAGCATAAAGTTGTGTATTTCACAGGGGGAATGTGGAGATAGGCTGACTTATGAATGAGGCGACCATCTCTGTCCTCAGAAGTGATAATGCATCTGTGGTCGGCTTCAGGAACCCCTGTTTTTACGCGCGGGTTGCGGGTTCAATCTCCGGCCAGACAGATATCTAAATGACGTGTCCATGGCACCCATGATACAGGAATTCTCGTGTGGGCTGTGAGTGTAGATATCGTTTATTTATTTATTGCATTTATTTGCAGCAGTGATATAAAAGGGATGCAAACCTTTTTTTTTATTTTTTATATTTTACCTAACGATAAGGCAGACGGGCTACCTGATGGAAAGCAGTCACCGTCGCCTATGGACATTTGCAACATCAGAGGAGACGCCAATGCATCGTCGGCTTTGAAGAAGAGTTATTTGTATACCCCTCTTGAAGAGCCCCATGTCATAGTCCTGAGGGAATACCTCAGGAGGAAGTTCATTCCACATTTTGCACTTACGCGGTAAAAATGAACGTGCAAACCGAACCGTGGAGGACCGCCACGGGTCAAGTTGATATGGATGGAACCTCATCCTTCGGCGAGTGGTGCGATGAAGGAAGGGTGATGTAGGCACCAGATCGAACAGTTCCTCAGAACACACACCATTGTAAAGCCGGTAGGATACGCAGAGGGAACCTATGTACCTTTACTTGCCTGTCTCGGAACTAAGAGCTAAATTACAAAAGTTACTCCAATTTTAATTACCAGTATAACTTTGGCTAGTTCGTTACCAATAAAACGAGCTTCTGATGAGTTTTTTAGAATTTCCAAATTGATTTTGATGGAAAAATTTTGGGGGTGGGCAGACTATTGTAACATGATTGTTACTTTTTTGTTACAGATCGATTCTATAAAGCTGTTTTTTTTATAATATAGGAGTAGCAGACGAGCATGCAGTTCACCTGATGGTAAGTGGCTACTGCCGCCAATGGACATCATATCAACCCCAGACAGAATTAGATATTCCTACCTGAGGTCGGCCACTGATGCGCCGCTACCCCTGAGGACTAAGCTGGAACGCCTCGGAAAAATCTGTCTGCCTTACCACACCCTTCAAACCGGAACACGGCAGCGCCTAACACTGCTGTTATTAGGTAGAAATAGGTGTGGCGGTGGTGCCACCGGAGCCGATCCACAAAGAGTTCTACCACCTTCAAAGTTCTTGCGTTTCAGTGAAAAGGTGTGAATGCCGGCTGACTTATATATGTTGGGAGGAATGACAACCCAATTATGAAAGGCTTTAGGTAGATCCCAGGGATTCTACCAAGGACAGGCCTTGGGCATCTTGGCCACCTACTATTCTTTGAGCTGCGATAAGAAGCGGTTTTCTACTACAATTTTCATTTAAACCTATTATTAGAAATTAAATTGATAATGTATTAACTGAATTATTGATGACTGTGAAGTAAATGGGTACTTAAAAATAAAAAATAAAATGAAGGCTTTTCAAAGAACGATATCTAGTTTTGTCATTAATTATGTATGTTAATTTACCTTTAATGTCCTAGATATTATGAAATTATATGTGAATTAGTTATTAAAATAAATACGTAGGTACTTAGTATGCAGTCTACCCGACGGCAAGTGGTGACTATGCCCTAAAGATTTTTTTCTATCAACGCTAGATAGAATAGAATGTCCCTGTAGTTCCGGGACCAGAATAGGGCTACGGCATCCCCTGCCTGTCGTAAGAGGCGACTAAAAAGAGTGGGAGCTCGAACCGCCCGGCCAGCAACCCCGGGAAGGACGGCGGTATGTGTGGTCGCATACCGTCGTGTACAACAGACAGTGTGGCGAGCAACATACTCACCTGGACAGAGCCCGACGGGGCAACGCGCTAAGAGGACTACGGTTGCGTTCCTCTGGAGATCCCGGAGTCCTCTACGCAGCGCCGAGGACGGCCACCGGGGGGGTTTTAGTGCGGTAAGAATCCCACATAACTCTGTGTCGCTCCCACGGCACCGGGTACCTTTCGAAGGTGTCCCCCTCGAAAACAAAAAAAAAGAGAATAGAATAGAAATCCTATTTGGGGTAGGCTAAAGATGCATTGGTACTCCTGAAGATGAAGATGAAACACCCCATGTATGTTTTTTATATGATTGGAGAAGCAACATTTGTTTTTTTTTTATAATATAGGAGTACCAGACGAAAATGCCGTCCACCTGATGGTAAGTGGCTACTGCCGCCCATGGACATCTGTAATCGACCCCAGATAGGATTAGATATTCCTACCTGAGGTCGGCCACTGATGCGCCACTACCCCTTGCGGACTAAGCTGGAACGCCTCAGAAAAGTTTGTCTCCTTTACCAAACCCCTTAAAAGGGAACACGGCAGCGTCTAACACTGCTGTTATTAGGTAGAAATAGGTATGGCGGTGATGCCGGAGTCGAACCACAAAGGGTTCTACCACCTTCATCTAACATGAAGTTGCTATGTATGTGGCTGCTAGGTATGTAGCCTCCACTGTCCAAGGACATCTGTAACAGGACTCCATATAGAACAATCTTACACTGAAGCCGATCACATATCCGTTGCCACATCCACCTTAGTCACGTCATATATAAGTCAGTTTAATAAAATAAAAAAGGTATGTGAAGTCTACCAATACGCACTTGGCCAGCGCGGTGGGCTATGGCGTATTCCTTCTCATTCTGAGAGGAGACCCGTGCCCAGCAGTGGAATAATAATGGGTGGATGATGATGATGATGATGATTTAAGTCAGCCGACGTGCAAACCCTTCCATCTAAGCACAGAACTGCTTCTCGCTAGAAATGGGTGTGGCGGTGGTACCTCTGTCGAACCGCACTGGCTCTACCACCTGTGAAATGAGTGTCCTCCGCACTACACCTTTCAAACAGAACACAGCAATCCTGTACGCCACTGTTCTAAGATAAAAATGGGTGTGGCGATGATGTCGCCAGTAATGAACCACGAAGATTTCCACCAACTTTTACCACCTATAAGTCGGTATTTACGTATTTATTCCCCTTGTAAATCGATAGCTTTCGTTCATGGTAAAGTATATGCCATGGGATGTGGGTTCTGTTCCTGGTTTTGGAATTATTATATTTCCTCCTAATCCTAATGTGATTAAATTGTAACATGACGAATTAATATTATGAGAATGTGTCAGTTGACCGAGTTTTTTTCATATTTTTGAAGTATGAAAAATTAAATTCCTATTGAACATTCAATTGTAGTTTTTAAATTAATATAATTGCATTCGTCAATACTTATCTCCTTCGTTTTCCAGGAAAATACAAAGTATTTTTATTAATATTCAAACCTCAGTTTTTAGTTAATTACCGTATCGTATTTTCTATTTATATATACCTCTCCGATTAAAGGGAGCAAGAAAATTAATGGTCTATGAAATATTATTTAAAATAAAGTAACATATCCAAAACTTTCAAAAATCTTACTTAAAAGTAACTCTTAACTTTCAGAGTGCTTATTTTAAACTATTTAAGTTAACATATAAATTAACTCACCTTCACCCCAAGCTCCTGAAACGAACATTCATAACTGAACTGAAACCCACTGAAAGTCTACAAACTCATCCTGTCATCCTGAACTAAACAAACTAATCCTGAACTGAAAGCGCGGGTTCCGAGTTAAACTAGGTTGACGGAGCGACGTCTACGGGCGGAAACGTCGAGAGGCAGCAGATAACTGACTACGGCGTAGCAGTGCTACGAGCAACAGGCTACGCCGCTACGCGCGCTAACCGCGGTTTGAGACCTGAGACTCGAAATGCAGGGGCCGAGATTGCGTTGGGACTGTCGAGATCACAGACTATGTAGTAATTAGAAATGGCACGAAAAAAATTGTATTGAAAAACATTATATCAAGTATATGTGTTCGGAATTTTTACTGGCGTCTTTAACCACCACAAGAAGTAGATATTTTCTAAAAATTAAAAAAAACAAATATACATTAATACTATTTATGTATTATATTTTTGTTAAGATTGGCCAGTGAGTAAGTTCATGAAATTTAAGCCCCTAATCGAACACACTATTTTAATTTTATGGCCCAGTTAATTGTCTTATTAAATTTGTTTTTTTATTTTTTTCGCGCTGCCTTCTTAGCGTATTAAATTTGAATTTAATTTGAAAATTGATATCCTACCGGACGTTGATCACAGATGCTTTATTATTTATTTATTTAGAACTTTATTATACCATAAAAAATGGTATAAAGGGTGGACTTAATGCAAGGACTAAAAATATGTGTACTTTCCATTAAAAATCTAAGCATAACAGCTCCTAACACTTTCACCGTGGAAATAGCGTAAAAAGGCAGTGGCGTTCACAGTTCGACAACGAAGGATTCTACCGCTTTTGTACGCCACATCTAATTGTTCTACAATCTGTGGTCGAGATCTAGGACGTTACGTCATATTAAACAGATACTGAGGTCGGTAGTTCGTTTCATAGTTTTGCATAAAAGTTTGCGCGGTTTTTAAATTTCTGTGCACCGTGAAAAGCTTTGTTGGAGGCTCTTTTGAAAGCTAAAACAAAAAGTTCATTGAAACATTTTTAACACAAAACTGCTGCTAATTTTTAGATGTGTTCTTCATAAATGAAATACCTTAAAAGTGTTGTATAATGAAAATGTTATTTTATTTATTCGTGTTTTAATACTAAACTTTTGGCCTACAAACACTAATTGCTGTTGGATTACTGAAATACTAATTTTGGACTTTTATTGCTATTTTATATTTTGCATGGAAAAAAATCTAAACTAGCCCTTATTGGGATAATAATAATAAATATTTGTCAATAGTACATAAAAGAATCGTATTTAATTTTAAAAACCACTGATTTACTTGAAATATCAAATTTCTGTTATAAAGTATTAAAGTAATGTTAAAGTAATCTTATTATACTCTCTAAACCATATCATACCTATTACTACTGTGAAGCAGTTCTTGGGTTTCGGCGTTCATCATCTTAGTCCTCAAGAGTGGCTATGTATTTTTTTTTTTATATTTCAACCTAACGATAAAGCAGACGTGCTACCTGATGGAAAATAGTTAACGTCGCCTATGGACATTTGCAACACCAGATGAGTCGCCAATGCATCGCCGACTTTGAAGGAGAGCTCTATTTGCACTTTTTTTGAAGAGCCCCATATTATACCGCTTCGCGTACATGTCATGTACGACCAACTTAAGAACCCCTGTTTTATATGAAGTTAGTTACAGATGTAGGCGGCAGTCGTCTTCATCGTCAACCTGTTACTGTTCTAGGTTCGGATCTCTGTCCCTGTAGTTCCGGGACCAGAATAGGGCTACGGTATCCCCTGCCTGTCGTAAGAGGCGACTAAAAGGGGCTATCGGGGTTACCGGCGGCAAGAGTGGGAGCTCGAACCGCCCGGCTAGCGATCCCGGGAAGGACGACGGTATGTGTGGTCGCATTCCGTCATATACACCAGACGGTGTGGTGATACAAGCTCACCTGGGC
Source organism: Epargyreus clarus (assembly GCF_041222505.1). NCBI lineage: Eukaryota > Metazoa > Arthropoda > Insecta > Lepidoptera > Hesperiidae > Epargyreus > Epargyreus clarus. Next base: position 14,446,441 of record NW_027332227.1, on the reverse strand, counting down.
GGAGCCCGACGGGGCAGTGCGCTGAGAGGACTCCGGTCGCGTTCCTTTGGAGATCCCGGAGTTCTCTACGCAGCGCCGAGGACGGCCACCGGGGGGATTTTAGTGCGGTAAAAGTCCCACTTAACCCCGTGTCGCTCCCACGGCACCGGGTACCTTTTGAAGGTTTCCCCTCGAGAAGAAAAAAAAAAAAGGTTCGAATCTCTTCCAGAGTTAGAGAGATTTAGGCCACAGTCCACCGCGCTGGTCAAGTGCGAATTTGTAGACATATGTTCGACATTCTCTTTTAAAATAACTCGAACCCCCCAATTGAGAGGACGAGTTTCAACCATTAGGTTGTCACTACTTATTGGCGGCAATGCAAGACGTTTATTGTAGAACTGTGATAGACCTGCTACACTTATTTGCCTGCTACACTAATAAAACTTTTACTTTTTATTATTTATTATTATTAAAACACTTTGTTTGTGGTTGAACACTCTATGGTTCGACTCCGGCGGCACCACCGCGACGCCTATTTTTGCTTAATAACAGTAGCGTTAAGCCTTGCTGCTTCTGGTTTGAAGGGTGTGGTAAGGGAGACATACTTTTCCGATACGTTCCAGATTAATCATCAGGGGTAGCGGTGCATCTGTAGCCGACCTCAGGTACGAAAATAATCTTATCTGGGGTTGATTATAAATGTAAATGGGCGACAATTGTCCCCTACCATCAGCTGGATAGCACGCTCATCTGCCACTCCACGCCACATAAAATAAATAAATAAAATACTTTGGCGTTGGTCACAGTACCAGTCTTACATATAAGGTTTCGGGTTCGACCCTGGTCAGAAAGATATCTAAATAATAAATTTCGATTTTAATTCTGTGTTATTATGTTTGTGTCCATTGCACAGAAAAAAATCTAGGCTGGAAATGTAAAAGCGTTACATAAAACATTATTCATCCTATTTTGCAGACCACTTTTCGGGTTTAAATTAAATGGTCAGAGCTAAATATTTCGGTCGATGTCCGTCCGGGCGTATCGCCGGAACAATTTAATTAACGGTGGCTGGACGCCGTGCACACTGGGAACACAAATATGGACACTTTGACATCGCTGTATGGGGATATTGTATTACGTATTTTGTAGCGTGTAATGGTTACACGTAAGGGATTGTAGATTAGTGTGGCGTGTGACTACTGATTGTTTTTATGTAATCGTTAGCAAATGAGCGGATAAGCATGATGTTACTTGGTAACTGCTGAACATTTTTAACCAATTCCATATAGTAATATAAACCCCCCATTGGACCGTCTTCGGCGCTGCGTTCAGGACTCTGGGGATCTCCAAAAAAGCGCTCTGAGCGTATTGCCACAGAACAACAAATAACGCTGCGTCAGTCATAACCGAACCGATATCTACTTGGCCGAGAATCGAATCTGGAACCTTCTGCGAGTCTCACCACAATAGCAGACTCAAACCTCAATAGCAGAATTGGTAAAATTGAAACGAATCAGAGTTAACAAGTGTCTGAACAAAACAAATATACAAAACAAAACTGTATGAACAGAAAAAACATAAAAAAACAGATGTGGCTCGCTCAAACTAATAAGCTAGGATTTATTGCAGTTATAACAAAGAAACTGTTGCATTGTAGTTATAGAATAACTGGGTTATTGTACAACATCCGGCGCTCACTGAAGTTTTGATTAAAATTCAGCTTTTCAGTGGCGTCGACAGCCTGACGGCTATTGAAAAATTCACTTATATATGACCCTAACATTTTATTTTCAAAATGTTTTACTCTATGTCGTAGAGTTACGTTAGGATTTTTGGAGTGAAAACTACTTTAGCGGCATCATGCATTTTTTGTGATGGGCAAAACATGTTAAACTCGCGTCAGGACACGTAACCTGATCAATAATTCGTAAGACGGATATAAATTGTCATGTCATACGATAGCGCAATAAATTAATATTGTATTTTACCACATAAATGGTATACATACCGATAATGGTATATTGATAATTAAAGCAATTTTTGCAAAATTATTCCCTAAACATTCCAATATCAAAAATGCACAATTAATATTCAAGTTTTCACTTCTACTGGCACTCCTGGAGTGTAACTCGTTGATTTTTTTTTATAACAGAGAAGCAAATGAGTATACTACATACTCATAACATAACAGAGAAGCAAATGAGTATACTACATACTCATTTGCTTCTCTGTTATAAAAAAAACCTGATGGTAAATGGCTACGCCCGTGGATATCTGTAATAAACCCCTAATAAGCAGAGTCCTGAGATCAGCTACACATGCGAAGCTATCCTTGATCACTTTGGGACGCTTCGGGTAAGCCTTTAAATCAGAACACAGCAGAGCTTAACAATGCTGTAATAAGTCAGAAATAGGTGTAAAGGCACCGCCTTCGGAGTTGAACTATAAAGAGTTCTACTACCTTCAAACTGACCAATCTCAGGTAGGAATGTAATCTTATCAGAGATTGCATGCAATAGTCCATGGCCACAGTAACCATTAACCATCAATTGGACGGCATCCTCATTTGGTACTTAAATTAAAAAATGCCATTTTGTTAGCCACAGGCATAGTCGCGGGTATTAACTATTTTAAAAGCGCAACTTAATAAAGTTATTTTGTTGCTAAGATGAATCTCATGATTATACAGAGGCTACCACAGAAATATTTATCTTGTGGCCGCAAGCTATCTTCACTTTATGAAACCCGAGATTTTTCACTAAGAACACTTAGAATATAAAAATATACAGTCGTCATTTCGCCCTTTCCACACTGTTTTTGATTTAAGTTAGTATAAAGTGTTTTTCATAAATAATGCAAGTCGAAATGTCGGCCTTTGTATTTTCGATACAAACTTACATACGAGTTTCGCTTACATATGAGTATTATATAAGTTAACGAGAGACAAAGACAAATCGTGCCTTTGGTTAACAATGTTTATTGAAAAGTTAAATTGTTTATACAAAATAATTATACATTTTTGTAGCATGCGTTGTTTTAAACGCAATAAAATTATTACTTCTCTTCTTTTCTTTACACTTGATCGTATATATTGTAAAGTATATATTTTTAGTTATAATTATTTTAGCTATAATTAATATTAGTTAGAAAGTAACTATCTGTTTTAACATAATAAGGAATTAATTGAATGATATGTTTAATTTTTTAACATATACGACATATATTTGATTTCATTGATAAAACTGAATGGTATGTAGTATTCGTGTTCAAAAAGAATTCATTCAAAAATCTACCTAAAGTCCGGAATTAATGAATGAAAAAAAAAAGCCTACAAAAGTAAATACTTACAATTTGTCAAATATAGTAAAGTCTACTTTAGCGTCAAAACGAATTTCATAGGCGCAGTCCGATTCCTATTTTCTAAGTAAAATAATAAGTTGTAAAAGACCAGTTACAGTGAAAAGCTTCCTGCGAGGAACTTTTAATCGGTGAAGTTTCCAACTCCATTCATAAATGTACGAAGTGCTTAAAGATTTCGCATTCAAATGTGGTTTGGCTGCAGCTTTTTGATTTCAAAACGATTTTCTTTTCTGACTGAATGCATTTATGAGTTACTTTTAAACTGAGTTTTTGCTTAGTTTTATTTAATATTGTTGGTAAAGCAAAATTTAAATATATGTTTATTCATAATGACTGTCATTATTAAGCTCTTAATATTCGTCGTCCATTCATTACTGTCCCACTGCTGGGCACGGGTCTGTTCTCTACTTGAAGGGTCTTGACATATTGAACGTGCTGGCAATGTGCGATGTTGTATACTCGTATACTTTGCCTTAGAGAACTTTTTAAGCGTGTTAGTTTCCTCACAATGTTTTGCTTCACAATGAAACCAAGAAATTATTAATATCTAATACATACATATCGTTATTTTTTTACAATATTGAAATAGCAATCGAGCGTAAAATCCGGTAGATGGTAATTTCCTACTGCCGCCCATGGTCATTTGTAGTCAACCCAAGTTAAGATTAGACTCCTACTTGAGGTGGGCTACAGATGCGCTACTACCCTTGACAACTAATTTGAAACACCTCGGATAAGTATGTCTCCACAGACCTGTACCTATTTGTTTTGTATGTCTCCCTTACCACATCCTGCGAACCAGTACCCTTACCAGGAGTTTTTACGTTTCGACAACTATGACTGTTTTGATATTTGTTTACGTATTGGGCCATACCATTTCCTAGTTCTAACACAATCCGCTAGGGGCGCTGATTAGATTTTGTATGGGCAAATACGTAAACAAATACCAAAATAGTCATATTTGTCGAAACGTAAAAACTCATGGTAAGGGTACAGAACACAGCAGCGCATAACACTGCTGTTATTAGACTGAAATGTTGTAGCAATGGTGTCTCTGGAGTCGAACCATAAAAGGTTTTATCTTTAAAAATAGTCCGTCCATAGATTTGAACTTCGATTACCTTAATATTTTTTTTTATTAATACACAATTTAATTTATATAATTATTTTAGTTAAGTTAATGATTAATTTAATGTTTGATAGAAATATATTTTGGGAATTAAACTAATATTACTTAATATTAAAATTAAACAGTGTTTTTTTCGAGCACAAGCGTGACAGAGACCAGATAGTCGTTTCAATATTGATGACCAGCTTCCAGTCTCCATGAATAGCAAGCGCTCAACCCGATTATCCGAACATTAGTTTACCTCAGAATTTAAAGCTATCCAAATAAAATTGCGCCTGGAATATCGAATTTTCTAGAAGTAACCTCACCTGGCTTTAGGAGATCGTGACTGATCTACAAATTTAAGCAAGGTGTAAAATTGGAGACGTATTTGAAAGGGAGTAGTATGTTTATATAAAATAAAAAATGTTTTCTATACTCATAGCCCCAAACAAGGGTTCCCTGTGTCGTGGGTGCCATGAATACACACAAAGACAAAATGACAAACACTAAGACCCAGATATCTAAATTAATCATTCAGATAACTGTCTGGCCGGGGATCGAACCCGAGACCCTGTGCGTCAGATCTGCATGGTGACCGCTTCGCCATGCGGATCTTTGTTTAAACCGGAGAGGTACCAACGCTGGACTTATTTCGAGTATGTGACAGGTTTGCATTTAAGTAGAAGGATGTGGACTGGGGATGCCGGCTGACTTACATATGACGTGACCACGAGTTCTCACGAGTTGTAACCGGCTGTGATCAGCTTTAGGTACAACCTGTATATCTTATATATAAAATTCTCGTGTCACAATGTTAGTTACCGTATTCCTCCGAAACGGCCTTGCCGATTTTCACCAAATTTTATATTCATATTCAGTAGGTCTGCGAATCAGCTACTATTTATTTTTCATACCCCTAAGTGATAATATTGTCCACTCTTAACATTTTTTTATTGATATGGCAACACAACGTTTGCTGGGTCAGCTAGTATAGGTATATGTTCTACATCAAAAATATTTATTTATTTATTTATTTTATTGAGTACTTATTACTTTACTTATCATATTATATATAATATGATAAGTATGGTAGGGGAGACATACACATCCGAGACTTTACAACTTAGTCCTCAAGGGTAGTAGACTATGGTTGACCCTAGAAAGGACTTTCATCCTATCTAAGATTGATTAGAGATGTCCATGGGCGGAAGTATCCATTTACAATCAAATAAACAGCAAGATCGTTTCCCTCTTCCATCTAAATAAATCTTGTAGAAATATTGTTGTTTTAACATTAAAATTAAAATTATGAACACGATGTAGAGTAAAAGAGAGTTTAGAATGTTGTTCACGTAATAGAGTTCTGACCTGATTCTCACGTTGCAATATTGATGACCAGATCGCTCGCTGTCCATGAATTTCAACAAGCAACCACTTGGATTATTCAGGCATTAGCTTGCAGTTTAGAAGTTATTTGAAAAACATTTCAAAATCAAGATATATTATCTATATATATATAAAAGAGAGGAGACACTCATGTTCAAAACGTATTAATCAAGGTTTTGCCTAAACTATGGAAGCTTGAAGAATCATGAAATTTCGACTATAGCTTTATTTTATAATGTAGATACGCACTAAGAACGGATTTTCTGACATACCAGCGTCAAGGGGTTAAAGGTTGAAAGTTAGTATGAAAGTCCGTCAATTTTAAAGCAAACTCGATAAAAATTGATATTTAGCTTTCTGGTTTAAAATAATAAAAATCTCATTTCAGAGTTTTTACATCAACCCTTATGGTGGTTAAATAGGGGTTAACATTTTAATTTATGTATATATATATACGATAAGCTTCCAGCGTTCTGGACACAATACCACAGGAATGAGTTATGGACATTTTAATTTTAGATTATGTTTAGTTTTATTTAAATTACATTTATTTTATTTTAAATATATTATTTATATTGTAGATAGCTTAGTGGTTGAAACTCGGCTTTCGATGAAGGGGAAGTTTGGATCCAGCCACGCACCTCTGATTTTTCAGTTATTTAGTTAATTATCACTTCCAATAAAGGTTAGAAAAACATCGTATGGAAACGTGACTAAGGGTTATTTAAAAAAGTCTACCAACATGCACTTGGCCAGCGCAGTGGATTAATTCGCACTAGTTCAAATCAGTAGTTCAAGCGTTGAACAAGTGAGACTTTTTTGGACTATGGCCGTACTTTTTTTGACTCCGCACTTAAAGAGAATAATGGTCCGATAACGACCAGGCTTTCAAAGATTTTTTTTTAAACTCAATAACTTAGCACTGTCCATAAAATAAACTTAAGTTATCAGTACCCTTACCATGAGTTTTTACGTATTGACAAATATGACAGTTTTGGTATTTGTATTTTTGGTATTTATATTTGCATCAGAACTATAGTGTCAGTAACGTAACATTAAATGTCCAAATCGACAAAATAGCGCTTTATGTTTTGTCTCTCTTTTTTGCGAACATGTGAGGTAGACAAAAAGACTTGAGCACTTACTTATTGTTACGTTTACTCTGTCTCTTGAAGTAAATGGAACAGAATAATGGATTGAGTAAACGTTACGTAAAATTGTGGAATGTTTTGAAAACTCATGGTAAGGGTACTGAAGTAGCAACGTGTGTGTCTGATCCTCTACCAAAAAGGATTAAAGTCCTAGCTACAATCCTTCTTGGGATTTGCCCATCGGCAAAAAATAATGTTTACCATAAGGTAGTTACCATACTTCATGCTCATTTAGTCCTCCATCTTAATAATAGTAACCTCACTCCTTTGTTGTGAATTGTGAAAAAATGACATACATCTTTTACGGCAGGTAATATGTTTAAATATAATATATATAAAAGCATTCTATTTTAGTCCTCAGGGTTAGCCACGCATCCGTGACCGACCTCTGTCCCCTGGCCTATTTAGGGACGGTAATATGTATGTATTGTACGTATATACATATGATTTTAAACATATGTATATTCCACAATAGAACCCCAATGATGTATTAACAAAATATATAGAATTTGGGGAGTGAACAGTTGGTGTATATTTCAATTAAATGCAGAAAATTAGATATACTTATGCGAGGCATTCCATGTTAGTTCTCAGGGGTGCCGGCGCATCTGTGGGCAACCTATAGGAATATAGTCTTATTTAGGGTTAATTATAGATGTCCAGCAGTGATAGCCTAGTGGTTAAGAAACGCGGCCTCTCGATCGAGGGATCCGAGGTTCGAATCCCAGGCATGCACCTCTGATTTTCAAATTTATGTGCGTATTAGAAATTAATTATCACTTGCTTAAACGGTGAAGGAAAACATCGTGAGGAAACCTGCATACCTGTGAGATTTATAAAAAAAAAAAAAAAACTTAAAGGTATGTGAAGTCTACCAATACGCACTTGGCCAGCGCGGTGGACTATGGCCTAAACCTTCTCATTCTGAGAGGAGACCCGTGCCCAGCGGTGGGACAGTAATGGGTTGATGATGATGATAGATGTCCATGAGCGCTAGTAGCCTTATCATCAGGTGAACTGCAAGCTCGTTGCTCTTATATTAAAAAAAAATGATGGCCAAATATCTGTTCATAATTAATCTATGTTGGTACTCCTATATTACTTCTGCCCCCAGGGCAGAGCCCGATAGAAGGGCATCGCGTTAGGAGGATTCCGGTTGTGTTGCGTTGGAGATCGCGGAGTTGTCCACCAAACGCCTAGGACGGTCACCGGGGGGGTTTTAATGCGGTAAAAGTCCCACTTAACCCGGCGTCTCTCCCATAGCGTCGGGTACCTTTTGAAGGTTTCTCCCTCGTAAACAAAAAAAAGTTACTCCTATATTATAAAAAAAAATTGCCAAATCTTTGTAGGTACATTGGATAAGAATACGCAACTTAAGGCAGTAATAGGTCAATTATAATTTGTCCAAGGTGATTGTAACGTCAACAAATAAACGTTTTTGTATGGAATTTAAAAGCATTTGTTATCTTAGTTTCAAAGGATAATGCTTGTATCAAATGCGATAGACTAAATTTAATACTGATAATGCTAACCGTTGATAAGAAATAATTTGTTTCGTTAATCTGTTGTTACGATGGTTCACTACCTTTTTTAATAAAACAAATTTACCAAAAATCTTTTGAAGGGATTATTTGAAATTATTTAAAATTTTCATTACCATTTATTTCAATTTATAGAATTAATAGGTAAATACATATTTATTTGGTAAGATTTTAAAAACAAGCTTTTCAGTAACATCATTTTGTTTTTGTATCTATTCTTTCAGAAAACTTTCATTCGATATTCATAGTATGCATAGAATTCATTGGTATCTACCTAAATATATAGAATTGATCCACCATATTGAGGCGACACACATGTATTTAAATCGACATCACTATTAAAAATACTGCACATAGTATATTATCTTAAATGTGTGTGTGTGTTTTAATATTTTTAAAATTTTATTTCATATTATTTTACCTACTTTTTACTTACTACCCTATGTATGTATTATTGGATCTTACAAATTATAAACAAATATTTTTTCAGACATAGTAATACTAAGGAATCATCTCTTCGTGCAATGATTGGGGAACCCTAATAATATTGTAATGACATTGATAAGCATTTATCTAATTATTTATAATTCCTAATCGCCGATCACTGACACTCCACGTGTGAATACAGTAAGGTAAGCTAGTTTACCAAATTATTTTATCATTCATAGTTCATTTAAATTAAACATGGTTCATTGAATAAGTAAAATTACTTAACTTTGACTTACTACTTTAGTTACTTTTTACTCCACCACTGCTCCAGCACTGGTCTCCTCTCCGAGTGAAAGGAATTTAGATTATATTTATATATAGGTCGTTTTTTTTTTGACGAGTGGGAAACCTTCAAAAGGTACCCGACGCCGTGGGAGCGACGGCGGGTTATGTGGAACTTTTACCGCACTAAAACCCCCCCGGTGACCGTCTTCAGCGCTGCATAGAGGACTCCGGAATCTCCAAAAGAACGCAACCGGAGTCCTCTTGGCGCGTTGCCCCGTACGATGGTACGAGGTCACACATACGATCGTTCTTCCCGGAGTCGCTAGCCGGGCGGTTAGAGCTCCCACTCTTGCCGCCCACAACCTCGAAAGCCCCCTTTTAGTCGCCTCTTACGACAGGCAGAGGATACCGTAGCCCTATTCTGATCCCGGTACTACAGGGACACATATAAAGGTCTACCGCTCTGGTCATGTGCGATTTTTTAACTACTTTACACATTTGGGAGCTTATATTTTTTTTTCAAGAAATCTCATTTGTACCCTTGCTCATAACATTCTATTTCATAGTAATATTTTCTAGTCGTATCTCGTAGAATTATTTCATAGCAAGTGATAATTGATTTTTAATATGCACATAACTTTGAATAATCTTAGTTGCGTGTCTGGGGTTTAAACCTCAAAGCTACGTTGAGAGGCTACGTTTCAACCACTAGGCTAGGACAGCTTACCTACGTTTTTACTCATAATATTATTTATTGATTTCAAAATACATGAAAATAAGTAAAATTATAAATACTATTAAAATCTTATATATAAAATACGTGTCACAGTGTTGGTCACCGTACTCCTCCGAAACGGCTTTACCGATTTTCACCAAATTTTATATGCATATTCAATAGGTCTGAGAATCAGCTCCTATCTATTTTTCATACCCCTAAGGGATAAGGGTTGTTCACCTTTAACATTTTTTTTATTTATATGGCAACACAACGTTTGCCGGGTTAGCTAGCTAGATATATGATATTAAAATGATATATTAAATAATATAAGATAAATAAAGGCTATATCTTTAAGCTATCCCTACAATGAGTTCTCAGAATGCTCCAACCAATATATCTCACCAATTACCTCGTTTTAATAAGTTGTAATTGGAATGAAACTCTGATTAAAGTAAATTGTGCAACGCTTATAAGCCCGCGACTCATATAGATCTCAACCGATATATCGTAAATTATTCTCTTTGCACGGATCTACTATTAGAGTAAAAACGTTAGACCATAGTCCACCACGATGGCAGAGTGCGTATTGGACTTCACACAACTTATTAATTATTTATTGTTGACATGGAATCATGTATTGATTTTATTTTTAATTTTGGGACATTGTTATAAATGAATTGTTATTATAATTGCATTCAATTAATTGATTATTTCTCGGTGATTTTTTACGATACCAAATTAATATATTTAGTAGTTCTTATGATATTGAATTATTGTTTTCATAGTTTTATAGTTGATTTAATTTGTGATAATGTTTTTTTAATTAATTGTATAATTTGAAAATTAGTTCCACTAAGGACTTGGGGTTACCTGTAATGTTAGTTTTAAGCCTATGTATGTATTCAATAAATAAACTTTGAGTACGTTTTGAAATCGAGTTTCAACTAGGCTATCAATGCTAACCGATATACAGAGTAAACGTCAGGCGTGATTGGAAGTTGGATTGGTGACCGCTAGTGGCAAAATTGTACGTGAACTTCATTGCTTCGGCGCATTATTCTATATATATATATATATATATATATATATATTCGGCGGTTATCATATAATAGCATTAGTTAAACTTCGTCCTCCAAAATAAAAATACTTTATATAAATTTGGAAAACAAATGAACATGCAGTTTACCGGGATACGTAGTAACTGTCGCCCATGAATATCTGTAACTAACTCCACATAGAACCTGAAGATGCATTGCATCTCCTGGGGACTGATGGCTTTACATACAAGTTAGCCTACATTCACACAGGTCCACCCAAATTCAGAATTGTACACTAATAAATATAGTTTAAAAAACTAAAAAACGCTTTTATGATGAATTCAACTAAAAAGTAGAAAATAATTTTCAATCTAGGAATCAATTAAGGAACAGTAAATAGTATAATTGTGAAAAAAAGCGTGGGGTGCTCCATTTATCAGTTTTCGATAAGTTATTAAACTAAAAAGCAATAATTGTTGCAATCTAGTAAATTTGCGATAAACTTTCTCTAAGGTGCTCGAACAATCTCGCCTCGAAAATCGCAATCCTCAGGATGTTGATAAGGACAATGGTACAAAATTATTAAAATCGTGTATTGTCATCGGTTTTTGATAATTATTTAAAATTTTGAATTAAACTGAACATTCAAAGTGGATAGAAATCGGATTCAAAGATTCCGTTACATAGTTACATACAACCCAAGCTAATAAAAGCGTGTTAAAAGTAGTCGTTACGGTGGTGCCTCCCCAGTAACTACTACTTTTGAAGTTACTTTATCTTTTCTACTACTACGCCCTTTAGAAGTAAAACCAAAAAGCGTGTATTTTGCAAATGGCCTCTATATCGTTCCTCGATCTACGTTTGCAACCCAATTAAAACGTAAAAGTAGAAACAGAAATATATTTATTAAATTAAATACATTAATCAGAAACATCCACAGAGCGCACCCAATTAGTGCCTTGTATGTTAATACCGTATTTTCTGTATTTCATTTGTAAAAGAATATGGTTCTATGAGTACATTCAAACCGGTTACCATAATGGTCTGAAGTACAAATGGTAGAGTCCGCGCCAAACTGCTTGTTAGCTCTGAAGTTGTTTCGAGCAGGTGATGTCATACAATTTGCTATGGCGACGCGATTCATTTCTATATTCAGAGCGGACTAGCAGTTTGACGCGGACCGCACTAGGCAATTATTGGTCAAGTTTGTTTTGAACCGGCACGCAGGTTCCGTATACAAAATTTTTAATTCGACATTTTTAATATTTATTTTCGTATTCAGTTATGATAGCGTACATGGAAGTACATGTATAAGTCTAGTGTCTGCCTATTACCGTTCAACAGACAAATCGAAAAATAGTTCATCATCATCATCATCATCAACCCATTACTATCCAATGGGCACGGGTTTTCTCTCAGAATGAGAAGAGAGGCGGACCATGGCCTAATCCATGGTCCGCCTCGCTGACCAAGTGCGAATTGATAGACTTCACGCAACTTTGATTTTTTACACTTAAAATACTCAAATTTTTAATTAATTAAGTAATTATGAAAAAATGATTAATTAGTCATGAGAAAAAAATGATCCAAAAATAGTTATGATGAAAACGGATCTTGACATAATTAATAAAGACTTTAGTTTTATCTAGCGTTTACTATTTTAGCCGGTAACGTAATTGGACATTACTAGAATTCGTATACATATAATATAGATCTTTATCCAGAGCAAATTTAATCATCGGCGTAGAAAATATCTAATTCTATCTGGGGTTGATTACATGTTATGTTATACGTCCATGGGCAGTAGCCACTTACTATCAGGTGGACTGCATGCTCGTCTGCTACTCCTATATTATAAGAAAAAATACAACTGACAACCGCATGGCAGAAGGACATGAAAATTGCGTTACTTGATTAACGCCCATTATTAATAATCGATCGACCTATTATTTCGCCTGCCTAAAATCAGCATGTCTTTCATCGCACATTTCTCCATACTAAACATTGTCAAGTTTTGATCTGGGGCGTACCACCATCTTTTAAAAACCATCATAGTTCAGTAGTTTTATTTCAATATTGCATCAACATTATTTTGTTTCATACCATGTTCTCCTTAAAACAATATTGTTTTATTCCTGCCGAGTGCTGTTAAAGAAAAAGTACCAATATGAAACGAGACATCAAATCTAGTGTCTTTCACACCATGGTCTTGATTGTGTTCCGTCGTACGCGGTTACACAAACTTAAACCCTCATTAATTTTTACTTATCCCAATGGATACTATTTTAGGCGGTAGCGTAATTTCGGTTAGTTTTAGACAATTATAAAACAAACTGCAATTATCATATTTAGCTAGAATATTTAAATCCTGCAAAAGATAGAATTAATAATTTATCCCGACATAATACAAAACTGCTTATTGTAATATTATAAAAACAATCTTACTTTAACGAGTTCGTGGTATGAAATTTCAATGTATGATTAAAATTATAATGTTTTAAGAGATGGTAGTAACCCCCTATTGCTATTTGAAAATTGGATAGTTTCATTATCAATAATGGGCGTAAATGATAAACTGCAGATAAGACTAGATTCGTTATTGAGTGTAGAATCAAACCCGCGATTCTGTAACAAACCAACATGCTAGTTATTGCGACATTGTGATAAAAACTGTAACATTTCACAAATATTGTAGATAAAAAAATTGGGTGCACGGATAAACACTATTGTATCTTTATCTTAATCTTATCTTATCTTATCCTTGTTAGAAAATGTACTTTTATCGCCAGTACACTGTGTTCGTATTTGTACTCTATACCCATTTCTGTCCCGCTACTTACGCCACTGCATGCCCTTGCGCTGTTTGTCTACCAACCACCGATATCGAGCCGATACCGATAATTAATGACGGCGCCTAAGTAGCGTACACACATTTACTATAGCAGCTTGTCCACCGAACGTCCGTCACCCGAGCACCGTCATCCTGGCCGCCGATATTCCGAGTAGATAGGCGTGACCGCTAGATCGGCACCGAGTTTTTGACAGGCCGATGTGCCGGCAATGTAAAACACATTTGAACTTGTCCATACACAGCCGTCACACGATAGCTGGAACAAAATAAACCGCCGATATCGGTCGCAGTGAACAAACTATCGCCGTTACGACATTATTAAAATCGGCCCGAATCTTAGGGTATACACAGAAAAACCACTACCATTGTAAACACTATCATTTTATGTACCTGTTGTTCTAGCAATACTGATTACTGATTATTGGGCAAGGGTCCAGACAGCTAGATCAGGAATATTTTTTTAGGGTTCCGTACACGAAGATTAAAAACGGAACCCTGTTACTAAGACTCCGCTGTCCACTTGAAATTTTTACAGAACTAATATGTTTAGGTTTCCTTAAGATTTTGTGATTTTGTTGTACATAATAAAAATAAAATAAAAATTCAAATTATCGAATTGCAATTTGAACAATATTTGAAATACACATAAATACTTTTATTTTCAGAATAGATATAATCAACTTCAAATTGATTTTCGTCAAAACAAATTGTTTTTCTCAAAGATACAAACAATAGGATTTGTCGAATTAAATGATTGATAGATGTAATCAATCATTCGTATTAATTTGATAGCAATTATTTTGACCTTGAATTTACGTTTTGTTCTTGAAGATAATAATGATAATAATTTATTTTTATTTTCCATTGTAAATGTATTCTCAACTATATTGACACGTGGTAAGCCATCCACTAAAGAATTCCGAATTCGATTCCCGACCAGGCAGATTATTTTTTTATTTGGAATTCTGTTCTGGGTCTACGTGTCATCTACTCTTTATATGTGTGTACTCTTTGTTGACACGCTTTTATTAGCTTGGGTTGTATCTATGTATGTATGTAACGGAATCTTTGAGCATAATTTTCGCCATCTGCTGTGGCAGTCTGTTTAGGCACTCTGTTTAATTTGAAACTTTGCACACGTATCAAAACCGTTGACAATGCAATAATTTGATTACAGTTTCTCATTATCCTTATTAGATTCATTAATTCCCCAATTTATGGGTTTGTCAGAAACTAAAAAATGAAAAATAAATAATAGTTTAAAAAACTAAAAAAACGCTTAGGTATATTGCTAATCGAACTACGAGTAATAACCAAAAAATAATTTATATTGACAAAGAGTTTAAGAGTAAAGAGTTTCAATTCAGAGTAAAACGCGCGGGGTGCGTAACTATTCTCTCATAGATAATTGCCAACACATTGTAACATTAAAAATATCAAGCTTACTCTTAAATTTACTCTTAAACTCTTTGTCATTAAAAATATTTTCTAGTTTTTAGTTCAATTAGCAATAAAAGCGTGCTTTTTTGTTTTTTTTTTTACTATTGTTTATAGTACCTTTGATACACAAAATAGTAATGTATGCCACATTTGAGGCATACATTCATATTTTGCAGTATTATTTATTTATTATCAAATATTATTATTTATCAAACAAACAAAAGATGTTAATCTATACTGACAAGTTCTTAAATTCAACAGTTTCCTTAATCAGTATTATATTTCAAATTATGGATTAAAGTTGCAAATATCGTATCTAGAGCGCATTATAACATAATATGCAAAAGATAATGAACTCAATTTATCATTTTAAAAGTAGAGCCTAAATTATTGTGTTATATCAACATGTTACTTACAAGATAAAACATGATTATGTTATTATCCTTGATCAATGTTAATGATAAAATAAGTATTATGTATAATGACGTCGGTATACATATTGTATATTTTTTATATTATATGTAGGAGTAGCATACGAGCTTGCAGTTCACCTGATGGTAAGTGACTACTGCCGCCCATAGACATCTGTAATAAATCCCAGATAGGATAAGATATTCCTATCTGAAGTCGGCCACAGATGCACCGCCATCCCTGAAGACTAAGCTGGAACGCCTCGGAAAAGTATTTTTCCGTTACTACACCCTTCAATCCAGAACACAGCAGCGCTTAACACTGCTTTTATGAGTCAGAAATAAATAAAAATGTTTCAGGTAACTTAAACTATTCCATGCATGCTGTTCCTCCTTTTTTATAAAAAAACTACCTTTACATTTGAAAATCAATATAGTTACATAACGTCATGTCTAGATTTGCTTTACAAGATTGAAATAACGTTTTCTGTCGAAAAACAAACTTATTTTTATCGAGTTATAAAGAAATATTTTTAATTTAGCATGTTATGTCCCACTGTTGGACGCGGACCCTTCTCACGGGCATGTATAGAGCATATTACTTCTAGCGACTGTAATAATAATTGGAGATACGGGTAACTGGCGAAATAATTTCGGAAGTTTTCAAACTGCTCTTAAGGTCTCACCAGCAAGCTTTAACAACTGTAATAAAGACGCTTCCTACACTCACAGCCCCACACTAGTATTCCCTTTGTCGTTGATGCCATAGACACACACAAAGACGAATACACAAACACCCAGATGCAGAACAAAAATCTATATTCATTATATCCAATATCTGTCTGGTCGGGGATCGAACTCGGAACCCTTTGCGCATGAGACCGGTATGGTGAGTGCTCTGCTACGCGGATAATCATCATCGTCACTACAATGATAATAACTGAAACCGACAACTTATGCGCCTTCCAAAATACAAAAGAGTGCCTTATATTTTGCCACTAGTGTTAACTTACGTAACATCCAACCGCTTTCGACGTTGCTTAACTTGCTATATGATTAAGATCGTCCAACCCTTAGAGATAACTCTAAATTTAAACTACCTTGACTAATTACGTACACTTTTAATTACCTTGACTAATCTCTTCATTCACCTTTCAGATGTATTCACTCTTCTTCTTGTCCCTTTTGGGGTCAGCGTTCAGCCTTCCAACCGAAGTGGTTGAACGCAATGTCAACTACGAGCATTACGTACTCCCCGGGGAGTCCATGCCCACCTTCTATGACGTCCGCCTCTTCTTAGATCCAGGCAACACTGCGTTCTTCTTCGGAAATGTCTCCATCAGAATCTTGCCCCAACGAGACATCAATGAAATCGTCTTACAAGCTATGGAGATGGACATTGATAATATCCAGGTCTTCAGCGATAGGAACAGTGAAGTGAACCTCTTCCAGAGCTTCACTCAGGCGACTGATGATACCCATTTCCTGAGGATTAGGACCAACGCCCAGCTGATAGCGTTCACCCCCTATATCATCCATATTAATTATGTAGCAAGGTTCGCCGAAAATATGTTTGGTGTGTACGTGTCTACGTATAACGAGCCTGGACGTGGGAGAGTGTGAGTATAAGTCGCTTTTTAAAAAACATAACATACGACAAATTCATAATTCGCCAATTGAATTGACCACTACAGTGCCGACACATGCATGTCAAACATTTCAAATTTTAGAAATTGGAAACATGTTAAATTATTGGTCAGGGCAAATATCCAGCCAATTTGTTAAGTATCGTGCATGAATTGCTTGGAGAAATAGTTTTTTTCGGAATTTTCGAACTTTTGATAATTAACTTTATTAGGATTAGCTGAAAGTTCAATGTCATAACTACATAGTAAGTAAATTTACAACACTTAATGTTAAGTTCAAACGGGATTTAAACGAACTCAGATATACCATGTTTAACTTCATAATTAACTAACTACAGAAATAAACTCCATAACCTCCAAAACATTAGGAAAACAGTCGAATGTATACAATGCCCTTTCAACGTTGATAATCTTGTATCAATGCGCCAGCCTAATAGCTATCAGAGTTGTAATAAAAACCAATTTCTCCCAGGAACCTGATCACATCACAGCTGCAGCCAACGTTCGCCCGCCGTGCGTTCCCGTGCTACGATGAGCCTTCCCACAAGGCAGTATTCAGGACCACAATCTACGCTCCTCCAGAGTACCCCGTGGTCAGAAGCAACATGCCTGAAAGGACTGACTTGCTGAAGTAAGTTAATTAAACAGTAAATATGTCACGTTTTCTTGCAAAATGAAATTTATGACGGGTAAAATGAAAAACGAATTTTATAATATTCATGAAATTCTATTCGTTCAGACAACAGAGCAAAAACGATTACAGAATAGGTTTAACGTATTCTATTCTTTGTCAGTTGAATTTGATAGTATGCGTGTATGTTTATATGCATGCATACATCCGTGCGTGTGCGTTATTGTACTTTCAGGATTTTTTATTAGGATAATATGTACAAAAAAGGTATAAACTTCAGACAATAAACTTTTTTTATATTTCCACTCGATTATTAATTCATGAAAATAAGTTTCTTTAACTTATAAAATAATGATGAGTATTTTTCAGGCCTCCCGTCACTGGCTACGTCAAATTCGAGTTCCAAGACACATTAGTCATGTCTACCTACCTGATTGCCTACCTTGTCTCCAACTTCGGCTACATCTCCAACGAGGGTACCCAGAACCCACTCTACAACATCCCCTTCAGGGTGTACTCCCGACCTGGAACCCAGACTACCGCTGAATTCGCGTTAGATTTCGGTCAAAGGAACATGTACGCTTTGGAGAATTACTACGACTTCTTGTATGAGTTCCCGAAGATCGACAAAGCCGCTGTCCCTGACTTCGCTGCTGGTGCTATGGAGAACTGGGGTCTAGTTATCTACAGGTAATTAAACTTATGTACTTTACTACAAGTAAATGTAACTACTAATGCCAACAGCAACTTGGCACTGTACCTGATATTGATAGTATAATCACTACAGCTCTTAGATATGTGTAATGGCCCTAAAATTTTATGTACTAGTTCTACGTGAAGCTGATCATTACATGTGCAATTGACTTGGAACATCAAGTAGTAATATTGCCTTGATAGTGCTGTGAAGTGAAGCTGTATTCTGGTTTCAAGTGTAGCACAGAGACTTAAAGGACAGTCAAGTTTTTTTTATATGTAAATAAGTATCAGATGGGTAAAATTTTCATTTCTTACTTCAATGTATTAAAAAACAATAAAGTCTTTACTTTTCATTGCTAAAAAGACAAAAAGCTTCACAAACTTTAGATATAAAGGTTCTGTCGCTACATAATGAAATTATATTAAAACTCTATAATTCCACTAATCTAGCAAAAAGATCGCAAATGCATGATAAACTACGAGTATAAATAGACTCACTTGAAGTCTGAATGAAGATCTCATCTCGAGGCTCATTCGGATGTCAACGACCGAGAGCTCATCAGGCGGGCTATTGAAACTAACGAGCGTTCTGAATTAGCCGCCGGGACCGTAATGACAGTGGCCTTTGTCACGTCGAAACCCAATAGTCGATATTTAACTATTCAAAATTTCAATCTTGCTATAATAACACAATTTTTTTTACAAACGTCAATTTATCCAATATTTTGTCTACCAAAAATCAGCATTTGACAATTTTTTACCTATAGATGGGACCTTACACTGCTCGTACTTAAATTAAATTCAAACAGTTAACTAATTTTGCAAAAAATCGCAAATGCATAATAAATTACGAGTATAAATAGACTCACTTGAAGTCTGAATGAAGATCTCATCCCGAGGCTCATTCGGATGTCAACGACCGAGAGCTCATCAGGCGGGCAATTGAAACTAACGAGCGTTCTGAATTAGCCGCCGGGACCGTAATGACAGTGGCCTTTGTCACATCGAAACCGAATAGTCGATCTTAACTATCCAGACTTTTAAATTTGCAAAAGTTTCACTTATTTCATTACTTACGCCGATATTCATAGTCAGTTCTTTTCAATTTTTGTCGCTCAAGATCGAAATTTTACAATTTCTAGAAGGTAGTCATTGAACATGAGGTGAAATTTTATCTAAAAATATTCCTTTCATAAAATGAATGCAAACAAACATCATCTCAACTTATAAATTGGTACGAATATGTCAAATTTATCAACAATATATAACTTTTCTTATATTTCATTATATTAATTTTTGTCTAGATAAATTGCCAAATTTCATACTGTGGTAGGCATAAATTAACTATGGGCAACGGGCGTTACATATACTCATAAGATTCTACAAATAAACAAAATAGTTAATTGTTTAAAATGACTCCAACTTCCTATTAACTTTTAAATTATTAGCATAGGATATATGACTCAATACCTAACACAGTAAACTTAACACTCGTATCATATTATCAGCTCAACCGTCATCTGTTAGATTAATTACTCAAATTTAGTTGTCATATAAGATGGAAAAGATCCAAGAAGTTACTCTTCTCAACAGAGAAGTCGCACTTCTGGTAACTGAGGGCGTGACGACAACAGCGACGAGACAGAACATCGGCCGTATCATCTGCCACGAGAATGTCCACATGTGGTTCGGTAACGAAGTCAGCCCCCTCTCCTGGACCTACACCTGGCTGAACGAGGGCTTCGCCAACTTCTTCGAGAACTACGGGACTGATCTGGTGAGAATTCATTAGATGACGAATTATGTGGTACATCATTGTGCTTTGAATGCAGTATCATTGCATATTGTGATAGGATTCTTGATGTTTTTTTTTATTCTTTATTATATACCAGAACAAAGCATTTTCTGTCGCTCAACCTTGAGGATGTGCGCGAAATAAATTGATTCGAGTGTTGTAATATTTCTTTTGCACGAAGTTGAAATATCAAACAAGAAATTATCATGATTATGATGATATGAAGGCCAGTTGACCACTATAGATTTTTGTAACGCATTTTACTTGGAGGCAGAAAATTTTGAACTGTTACGGTCAAACTTGGTCTTCGTCTCAGTTGATTACTTACTATTTGAAAAAAAAGTGATTATCAAATAGTAATCAACCACAATTAATAGGTACAATGTATTCTATTCAAAGAGAGCTCTGTAAAGAACCAATTTCGAATTTAAAAAATGTTATTTTTTAAATTTTTAATTTGTCTTCGAGTTCGAGTCTTTTTAATACTTGACAAAACAGGATAAATATTTTGTTGCCGTAGAGAGAGTAAACCCCTTTAAAATGTCTCAGAACTTACATTCCAAAATATTTACAAATATATCCCGCAGATATTATTGCTGATCAGATTGAACTGGGATTTGATAATATCTCTCGGAGCATGTTATCTCATGTTCTATCGAGGTCTCTGGAGACTGACCTTCATCAAACCAAGCCTTAGGCGGTCTAAGCGAGGCCGTAAAGATTTCTAACTTCGCGTTGCTTTAGCGTTTGCGAGAGTAATGGGTTTTCTATATGGAATTTCTGGACGCTTCACTATCTATCGATAACGTATGTAGGTCTTTATAGTTCATATGTCCTTCAATTTATTCATCCATTACAAGAGTAGGTATGCCAAATGTCAATTAAAATATATGTAAAAAGTATACACAAAGGCAAGTTCTTACGCACGCGCACATGTGAACGCGCAAGCATACACTTACATATGCGTTCAAAAAAATATTATAACTTTGAACAACAAAATTAATTGTTGTTTGTGGTGTTATAACCAATTACTATTATAAACCTTCCCTTTTAATTCATCTACTAATTCTTCTTCCAGGTGCTTCCACAATGGCGCATGATGGACCAGTACGTGTTGCTGCTCCAGAACGTATTCCAGAGCGATGCAGTTCTCAGCATCAACCCCATGACCCACCCCGTGTTCACCCCTTCACAGATCATCGGAACTTTCAACGCCGTCGCTTACCAAAAATGTAAGATTTTGCATTTGAGTTTATACATAGTTTGGTTTTAATTAGGTGTTCTCCACAATATGTTTTCATATTAAAAGTAACAGACTTTAGTTTCAAATTATGTAATGTAGGCATACATTTCATTAACCACATTTACAACATTAGCCACATAAACCAATTTGTGGCTGTATATATTCCACTAGTCAAGACTTCTTAGAATTGGGACTGTCCAAGACCGTAATTTACGTTGGAGTAAGTAAGTATTTGTGGCTAAATTGTACTGGATGCTTCTAATAATCAGGTGAAAAGAACGATATACTTATAAAAATCGGCTTAGGCCTTCAAAAACAGAAGAGTGTGGTCTTTAACACCAGTGGTCATTCAAATTTAGACAGCACCCGATGTTGCTCATCTTTGAAGATTCGGTATTTTTTGGGTTATAATGAGTTATTAAATTCAATCTTTATTCATTGAATTTGAAACTATAACATAACATCAAAGAAATATATATTTCTTAACAAACCACAGATAAGATTCCATTGGACGAAAATTTTACGTCACCCGATAATCATATCAGCTGTCAAAAAATACATACAAGCTTAGATAAGTAAAATACATAGATTGATCACTCCTAACAAGAAAGTGTAACCAGTTTTGAGAATTGAAATAGTTGCGTGAACAAAGATTTGCCTCGTCTCCGTTCCAATGTTTGAAATCCTTATTTATTTTTTTACGTAAAATACGTAGTATTAGTTATTATATTTATACGTAATTTTTCTCAAAAAATGTTTTTTATTTGTCAAGAATTAAAAAAATAAATGATGTAATCATACTTTTTTGGTTCTATTCAATTTCAAGGCTGTGAAGTATCTTTCTATTTTACTTATCAAAGCATACAAGCGGAGACTTCGAGCAAGATATAGTAATAAAGATATAGAATGCCACTCTTATCAAGTAAAATACTCCGATAACGATTTATCTAGCTTACTTACACATACTGTATAGCAAAATATTTAAGATTGATTTTGAAACTCTGAAATTTCGTCTATACAAATGACTCCAATCAATTTCGAATCAGAAAACCATTTTAGCATTCTGGTTGTAGAGAAAACTTTCTACAAAATATTTCAGACAGATCAAACAAAATATTTAGAAAAAGCCATTCGTATCCCGACGCAGTTTCGATATAAATTCATTGCTATCCCATTGCTGAGTATTACTTCTTTAGAATAAGACCCAATGTATCGAAAGTTCAACCTCATTAACTGTAGCTAAGACTTTCGATGACGTCACGTAAAACTGTTGTCATTACGTCACTACAGTATTCACTTCTAATATTCATTATGTTAAGCATATTAAGTACGACTTCAATAATCAGACTTCGGTCGAAACCATGTCGCTTAGAATCTCAATCAATTAGAATCTCAAAAATTCTAGTTAACACAGCATTTACAAATAATAGTTCGGTCAATTTAGACAATTGAAATAGCAAAAAATCCGGAAGAGCTAAATTTCCGTAGAGACGCACACATCGGATCGATGGGGACTTTTGACACTTTACTTGTAATGCTAAAACCCAAGGTGTCTACGGAAATTTAGCTTTCCCGGAATATTAAAATGATCTGAGATGAAAGGATCGGATTTTTAAATATAATGTTTTCTTCCAAGCCGGCTCCGTGATTCGGATGATGCAGCACTTCATGACTCCTGAGATATTCCGCCAAGGTCTCCGGCGCTACTTGCGTGCTAAGTAAGTAAAGCTACATACACTAATGTAGCTAGTTTTGTTTATATACTTAATTGGAACTTTTTTATAATATAGAAATAGCTAATGAGCATGCATTACACCTGCACTACATGAGCATGTACTGCTCTCGGGTCCGAGGTTCGATTCGCAGACAATTTTGGTTTTTCAAAGTAATATGCATAGAAATAGATTATCACTGGATTTAAAGGCAAAATAGGTATTGTGGGGAAATCTTACAATTCTACATGCCTGACAGTTCTTTAAAAAAAATCTCAAAGTTTTCACATACGAGTACCTTTGAGACGACGTCTATCAATTCATACTTAATCAGCGTGTTGGACTAATGACTATTATTACTTTTCTCTCAGCTCTCGGCGCTCAGTAGGCCCACCCAGTCTCTACGTATCCCTCCAAGAGGCACTCGACGCCTCCAACCACAGCATCCCTTGGCCCATTGCCACCATTATGGACCGGTGGACCAACCAGGGCGGTTTCCCCGTGTTGACTGTGAGGAGGTCTGCTCCTGAGGCAGAGTCTCTCTTTATTTCTCAGGTAAGAACATTT
This sequence comes from Epargyreus clarus, assembly GCF_041222505.1. Taxonomy (NCBI): domain Eukaryota; kingdom Metazoa; phylum Arthropoda; class Insecta; order Lepidoptera; family Hesperiidae; genus Epargyreus; species Epargyreus clarus. Next base: position 14,422,453 of record NW_027332227.1, on the reverse strand, counting down.
GGCGTGGATGTGACTTTATATATAGTGGTAAAACCCGAGTGGCTCTAGAAATCTTCGTCATTTAACTCCGGCGGGGCTCCCACTACGAATATTTCTTCCTAATAATAGTCAAGGGCTATTTTGAAGGGTGTGACAAGGGAAAGACACTTAAAGCATTTAGACATCAGGGGTAGAAATACATTTATGGCTTACACTTCAGTCAAAACCCCAATCTTACTTTGAGCTAAGTAAAGATGTTCAAAAGTGGCACTGGATACTCATCATCCAGTGGACTGCTTGAACGCTGCTACTTCTATATTATATTAAAACAAACTTATTTTTTAAGACGAAAAAATGTTTATTTCCTGATCTACCATTATTACAAATCTACTTACTTATTTACATTTAACCAATTCTTTCCAAGCTATCCACAAGGCAAGCTAAACACGGTAAATATCAGAACTATATTCCTATATTCCAAACATTCAATTTATATATTTTCAATATCTCATATTTTAAGAGCGTGCCCTATCTTGAATTCCGTTGGATGCAATTTGTTTTGGTTCTGCTCGCTCATGAATATGTAATTTCGTTTGCACAAGCGTTGGTAAGCGATTTTGTTATTTTGCAACACTCAAGGCTGTTGTTTTTCGATAGTGCTTGAGTGTTTTTAACAGTTTTATAGTGTTTATCATCATCAACCCATTACTGTCTTACTGAAAAATCAGAGGTGCGTGCTTGGGATTTGTACCTCGGACCCCTCAATCGAGAAACCGAGTTTCTGAACCACTAGGCTATCACTGCTGCTTATAGCGTTTATGGCGTTATATAATCATCTTGTATCTTACAGTTCGTACTTATATTGTTTTGTAAGATACAATGTAATGTAATGTATACTGTAATGTGTAATGTTCACTTTGCGTATAATGCAGTAGCAAGTAATTTTGTACTTTACAACTATTACGGAAGATATAGAAATTGGGCACTATTACCTAAATAAATAAATTTTCAAAAACCCATTGTCTTTGTTAAGACTTCCGTCACAGTTTTTTAGCAGAAGAACAAGACTGTAAGAATAACTTTTGGGATATTCAAATCAATATTGCGATTTTGATTGTGATGTATAAATTATTTCTTATCAATGTATCGATAACACATCGTAAGAAGAGTGAGCAGTAAACGAATGTCGCTATTTTGCTTTGTCATTATTATCGAAGTAAATTTCAATGACTGATATTTTGTTACTGTTAAGTATCATCATGACCAACGTACTTCTAATATCTGACTATCAAAGAAGCAAGTTTTAACAACAACGACAGTTTTTTAAAGTTGAATACATAACTTTCTAAGGCAGTGATAGCCTAGTGGTTAAGAAACTCGGCCTCTCGATCGCGCGGTGCGAGTTTCAAGTCCCAGGCACCTCTGATTTTTCAAAGTTATGTGCGTATTACAAATTAATTATCACTTGCTAAACGGTGAAGGAAAACACCGTGAGGAAACCTGCATAACTGAGAGATTTATAAAAAAAAGAAATCTCGAAGGTATGTGGAGCTTCCAATACGCACTTCGCCAGCGCGATGGACTATGGCCTGATCCTTCTCACTCTGAGAGGAGACCCGTGCCCAGCAGTGGGACAGTAATGGGTTGATGATGATGAATACATAACTTTCTAACAGGAACGCTACCTGACCGACCGTACCCTGTCCTCCTCTGACCGTTGGCACGTCCCCGTCAACTGGGTGCTGTCCACCAACGTGGACTTCTCGGACACCAGCCCGCAGGCCTGGATCCCGACTTCATTCCCCGCGGTCGCTGTTGACATCCCTGGGTTCTCAAGGGCTGATTGGTACATCGTTAATAAGCAGCAGACTGGTGAGTGATCTGTATTTTCAAAGCTACAAAAATGTACTAACAATAATGAAGGCGTTAGAACCCTCTGTGGTTCCAGTTCAGCGGAACCACCAACACATCTATTTCTAATAACAGCAGTGTTAAGCGCTGCTGTGTTCTGGTTTAAAGTAGTGGTAAGTTGAGTTCGGATGGTGTTGTACATGGCTGGCAGTGACCACATACCTTTAGGTGTACTGCAAGGTAGTTTGCCCCTCCAATTTAAAAAAGTGTTTTCAAACCATAATACTTCCGACAACATTATTAAGTGTTACTTAAAGATATCGACGTAAAGATTTGCAAAAATCGACGTTTTGCAACAAATAGAACGCTCAGGGATACTACTCATCCATCCCCCGACGGTACCTATATAACTCAGTTTGTAGATAGGTAACCATCAAACACTATAAGGACACACTACAATAGCAATATTTCATCCAACAGGTTACTACAGAGTGAACTACGATGTCCAGAACTGGCGTGCGTTAGCCAACGTGCTATCCAACTCTCATACCACCATCCACCTCTTGAACCGCGCTCAGATCATCGACGATGCCTTCAACCTCGCCAGGAATGGACGTCTGGTAAGTGATTATTATGTAAAACCCGTAGAAAATGATTCAAATTCAAAATCATACAAATATAATACTTTTGGAACGGCTATAAGTTAGTTAATTTAGTTCATTGTCGTCTACTCCCGTTACCAATATAATATAATGATCAAATTGCTGAAAGGCTGAAATTCGTTCTACGCACTGCCGTGCTGCTAGATCTTAACCAATTTTTAATATTTTTTGTAGTCTGCTTCTAAAACATCCTCAAGAAGGGATATCTGTAGTAAATTACGAGTATAGTATTATGGTAAACTCTCTTTATCTCAAAAACGGTAACGGTAATCTCAAAATTGATGTCAGTATAGTGCCAATTTTTAACTTTAACGAGAAATAAATGTAATTAGTTTAAACTTCTTAGGTTTGATGGAAAAAAAATCTTGTATAGGAATCGCTATCGTAAATTACGCTCATTAGTTTTCAAACACCTATAGTTCTTAAAAGTAACTTTTACATCACATGTTACAGTAAACTTTTAAGGATTTTTCGATTATTTTTAAAACGTACCCAGTTTACTGTAGCACTACCATGAGTTGGCATAGAAACGCCACTATAGAAATTGTAAATAGAAAACTATTGTCATTTTGCTAGCGAATAACATAACTACTATCGTTACGGTATTTCTTGACAACGTCTGTCAAATTAATGACTCATGGGACCGAATTTGTATGGCAATAGATCATAATGACATTCGCTAGCGATTTGATTTCGATAGGTTTTTTTACGTATCGAGTTACGCCACTATGGATTTTAGTTCTACGAGTAACCACCAGAGGCGCTGTACAATTTTTCATACATTTATTTTACGCAGTCGCTAGCGAGTAATACTTTTGTAAACTCATGGTAGTGCTACTGTTAGAGACATGTCAATTTCCGCTGCCGTACGGGAAAATAACCACTTCTATAAAATGGCTCATGCAATCGAGAAATTCACAGATCGACTGGAATATGTCCTTTTCCACGTTTACGATTTTTGGAGTTTATTTTAATTTATAAAAGGATGTTTTTAGCTGGGTGAACATATGATCCCGTACATACACAATATAAAACAATCCATTTTTGGAATTAAACGTTACATAGGTCTCATGGCGGTCTAAGGGCATTTTGAGTACCACTGAGACTAAAGTGCTAAGAAAAAGCTTTTGAAAACAGGTGGCATATTGTGTTAAATTTAAGTTGTTTGTTCTGTAAGGCGTGGCAAAGTAAGACATACCTACATCCGTTCGGACAACATATGGATAAGTCGACCTACATATACAAATATATTGTCTTAACATAAAAAAAAACATTAGCAATATTTAATTTATAGGGTGAACAAATAGATAAGTTAACGGGCCTTCATTACCACACATACACGAAATTTGCATATTTATATAACTCTCTCACCAAAACCAAATAGCTTCGATGAAAAGTGTGCATTTTCGACTTTTTTACTTATTGACGCCTGGTACAGATATCAAAGAGAACAAATAGCTGCGATAAAAATTGTATATTTTATACTTGTTACTTATTCACGCGAGGTACAGATAAAAAACGTTACAAAAATATACACTCCGAGTAGATAAAGCTGACATTTTTAATTTGACGGGATTCCGATATTGGAATAATGCAAATGGCGCTAACAAGGAAATTTCGCATTAATGTTCACGAAATAGACCGGAATAATAAAAATGCGACTATTGCGAATCGAAATATTAAATTATAACGGGAATCGAAACCACTCTGCTTTCGCATAAATTAACTGGTGAATATTTATTTTCGCTCGGCAATTTTATACTGACTAAATAGAAATAATGGAAATGAGGAGTATCTGTATATTTTATCTCGTAATATTAAATTTCATCTGTCTTGAATATCTTATTATTATCTTTGCTTGTGAATAACACTGAGTCATCATATTGGTTTGACAGATTTCATTTCCGGATAGCTAAATATCTACATAATGAATTTAGATTGCTGTTCTGGATCTGGGTGTTTATTTACTCATCTTTGTACGTGTGGAGGGTAATCCTATGGTCAATGGAGCGTAGAAAATTTACTGTCACATTTCAGTATAGGAATCATTTACATAACCAATTCTTATGCATGGGATTTTCTTAAAAATAGGGGAAGCTGGAAGTACTTCACCACATTGCTTCTATTCTGATTGGAGGAAAGTGGAAATTATGGACTAGTGACTTGCCCGTGTTGAATGTTCTCAAACTACCCGTAAGATCCCCAACGAAGTAATAAGCGCTGTCTAAGATAAGAAGAACCACAATTTTCGTACCCTTCAAAGTACCGAAGCGCATATCATTTTACATTTAATGGGATACATTGAAACAAATCACAGAAAATATTTTATGAAACGCGCACATTTCGTTAAAATTATCAAAAGTGCTAATAAAATTAATTTGATGAAGCTTAAGTACTTACGTTTAAATATTACCAACATTTACCGTAAATATTTTGTACGCAAAATCAGATGTCCAATAAATTATTCATCTCTCTCTCATTAAAGTATTCTATTATTAAAATGGAAGCGGTCACAATCCAGGAAATTGTACGCTAATGGAAGGTGAACGTAAAATGCATTTGGATTACGACAACGGAACGGAATGGAATCGCTGTTTGAAATATTAACTAACCGCCATCTGGTGACTGACGATCATAACGAGAAGAATTATGAGGGGGACATAATATACAGTATTTTATTTTAAAGGTTGGACCCTCTGTGGTAAGACTCCAGCGGCACCACCGCTACATCTATTTCTGCTAATAACAGCAGTGTTAAGCGGTGCTATGTTCTGGTTTGAAAGGTGTGGTAAAGGCGACATGCTTTCCCGAGGCATTCTTGCTTAGCCCTCACGGGTAGCGGTGCATCTGTGGCCAACCTCAGGTGGGAATCTGGTCTTTTCTAGGGTTGATTGCAATTTTCCGTGGACGGTATTAACAATTTAACATCATGTGACTGCATGCTCGTCTGCTACTCCTATCTTTATATATATATATATATATATATATATATATATTTCTTATGTGCGTGTGTATGTCACTGAACTCCTCCTAAACGACTGAACTGATTTTGATGAAATTTGTAGTGTGTGTTCAAGGGGACTTGAGAATGGTTTAGATTCGCAATTTAGTCCGTGGGAAAAAAAAAAATTAATTAATTTTTAATTCGTAAGTAGTTGTTGATTTTGGAATGTTTCACATTGGATTCGACAGACTTCGCTACCATCGCAGTTTCAAATATTCTATCTATTTTTCAAACCTGTAAGTGACAAGCGTTGTTTACCCTTAACATTTTTTTTATATGGCAACACAACGTTTGCCGGGTCAGCTAGTATTATATAAAAAAAAAAAAACATCAGCATATATTAAAACTTATCCGGCGTAGGTATGAATATCATTAGACATAACGCTAGTAGCTTAAAACTATTTAATTAAGTCCCAGCCGTATTTCCGTTATTGGACTATCCGCAACTAGTTAATATTTCAGGCGGCAATTAAATTCCGTTCCGCTTCACTGTCACAAATCCGATTGTATTTGCGTCCACTGGCGTCCAATTTGTTTAATTATGCGTTTTATTTTCATGTAGGATTTTGTATATAGTTTCATGTGTGCAATTTTATAGTTTACGTAACTGGTTGCTATGGGTAATCAGCTTGGGTCTAAAGTACGAGTATCTGTTATGAGGCAGAAATAGGTGTGACGGTGTTGCCGCCAGAGTCGAACCACAAAGGGTTCTACCACCTTCAAAATGCTCTTAACACTCCTGTTCTAAGACAGATATGGAAGGCGGTGGCGGTGCTTTCGGTTGAACCACAAAGAGTACCTACCTACCACCTGCCACCACCACCTCAGGTGGCAACGTATCAGTGATCCACTTCAAGTTCCTTCATTCCTTCCGTTTTAATTCCCTGGTTACAGATGTCGATGGGCAGCATTGATCTGGTACCCTTCCTCGATTGCTATTTATGTGTGTGTAAACAAACTACATATAAATAAATAAAGAATAAATAACACACTTAACACTTTCTACACTCACAGCTCCACACTAGGATTTGACATGTCGTGAGTGCCATGGACACACACATAGACAAATAGACAAACACCCAGACCCAGAAACAGAAATCTAAATTCATCATTTAGATATCTGTCTGGCCGGGGATCGAAGCCGTCGCGCCGTTGCGCGTCAGACCGGCATGTTAACCGCTCCACTACGCGAGTCGTCGAAATGTATGTGTGCGTAATTCCTGTTATGCACAAATAGTTATCTGTGTAAACTGTACATAGATAAAGTGTAACAGCAAATTGATTTAACGCAAATGTCCGTTAAATTACAGGTATTAGATATGTACATCAATATCAGATTAGATTGGAATTGTATAGTCAAGATATGTTCAATATTATCCAATTAATTGACCACTTCAGCTTGGAATTCGTATTTAATCTACCTAACTTTACCAGCCATGAAATTAATCATGTAGTATTTGCAAATTTACGTTTACGCAAATGATGATAATTACCTATAAACAAGTAGTTACAAACAAAATATTAGAATAGGCATGATGACAAATTTTGAAAACCCCTTCTATAACGTAGGTACATGTGTACCGATTCCAAAAATCGTATTATTTCGGTAATAAATTCAGTATTAATGAAAATAATAGCATCTGTTTATAGCCATTTTGAATTAAGCGCGAAAACGCTCGCGAGTGTCATGGCGTCCGTTGGTGACGTCAGGTTAGAACATCCCATACAAAATTTCAAGCAATTCAGTGACATACCCAAAAATGACGTCATTCGCGCCCCGTTAGCGTTTCAGACAAGATGGCCGACTGCGGTATTTTGTACTTTTTTCAAATTGAAAATATAATAAATCTTAAAGTTCTTTATAAAACTGAATCATTTTTGAGAATCCTTTCAATATATTGTATTTACTTAAATCATTTATTCTTTGTTTTTTTAATACTGTCATCATGCCAATTCCGCCGTGAACGATTAAAAACCATAAATAAAGTTGTGAGATAAAGCTGATAAGGTTACAAATTATGAAATCTTCAAAATTATAAGTAACAACTATTTAAACTCTTTCTAAAATAATAATGACCTCACAGGATTTTCTTAAAAAAGAAATCCGCCTGGTTGGGCCCAAGTCCGGACTTCTTTCAGACGGGTATGATATCAACCCGTTGGTTGCTAAGGACATTCGTGAAAATATAAAATTCATAACGAAGTGAGATTGCGGTGTTAAATATTAATCGCAGCTGGTAGGATCACTGAACCACGCTTACATCCGCATAAATTGTCAATCAGTCGGTTTATGGATGTCCTTTCAGAATTCGGGTTCGGGTATTCAAGGGGAGTAATTTATAATGAAAAACTAAATTGGAGATCTTTCCTTTCCGGTTTTTTTTTTAATTTCGTCGCCCAATTTAGTAATGAGGGCTGGGTTCAATAACCCAAAATCAATTTTCGATATCTATTGAGTCAAGAATCCTGTAAAATTAAGGTATGTTATGTCTATGGGCAGCAGATCATTCAACATTACAGATGTCTTGCTACTCCTGAAAAATCAAAAAATTATATGTACGAACCAGTATGATCTAAGTAAATTGTTCTGCCACCCACACCATTTAAACTAGAAAATTTTTGCTTACCAAAGCTGTTATATTGCAAAAATAACATTGCTATAATAATGCCAAGAAGGTTCGAACACAACTACAAGCATATACTCCGTAGCTAAGGACACACTAACGCAGGTATGTAGACGTGGGCGAGAGTGGGCAGCGGACTAGAAGTTTAGCGCGGACTCTACAACCTGTAAGATACTGAGCGACCGCAAATATTTAATTATTCAAAATTTATCAACGCTGTCTGTATAGGAGTATAAGCCACAAAATAGTCGCGTAACAACTTTTGACATCACATTAACCACTACTTAATTGCTAAAACTGTTGTTCAACCGATAGTAGCGAATAGACAGTCAGCCTTTTTACTATTACAACAAACCCAATTACCATTCCAATTAAATCAACTCTCCACTGAAGTTCGGACATATAACTTTACTATGCTATAACAGTGGTCCCCAATTTAAACGGACTCAAGATTGACTAAGCGGGCCCATATTGAATCCCATAAAGCCACTGGAAGCAGGGGCTCTAAACTCCATTCCCTTATCACCGTATATAGAGGTATGTTTGAATCTCGGATTCTATCCGTAGTCCATAGATAGACACTTTTATTTTCCAGATAGATGTGTAGTCTTTAGACAGACACTTAGTATAATTCTTTTGCTGTTTCAATGCCAAATTTCGAATTCTTGCATAGTTTTATTCTAACTTTATAGTATAATAGAAGTACTACGTATTTTACGACCTTATGTTTACGAGTAAAGTATATTATGTAACATTTTTTAATTGCGGTCATGCAGTCGATATTTAAGTATTTTCATCGTTTTCATATATATGACATAGAACAGTATAATGATGAAAAAACGTACTTCTAATTATAATCGTTTACGATTCGTTTTTTAGTTTGGAGCTAAAGCTTCCTATCATAAGATAGGTTTACAATATTATTAAGGTATTTATAATAAATACTTCATTCAATTAACACGCCTTTAACTCGAACCTGACTGCTAGATCACACACATTACACGTTTTCTCTCAGAAAGAAAAGGGCTTAGACCATAAAATAGTGTAGTGTAGTGATCATTGGCCAATGCGGATTGGTGAAATGCATACACAATATCACACGATGTTTTCCTCTACCGTTAAAACAAGTGATCGTTCATTTGTTATCTTTCATATATAACTCTTTGAACCACGGACCGACAACGTGAACTGTTTCACAGGTGGAAAGTGCAGAAAACGTGCATAAACCAGAAAACATTTAGCACTGCACTTAACTTTAGGGGTCGTTAAGTCTAGCGCTCTGAACTTTGAGAGTTACTGTGTATAGAGGTTTTAAGGTTGAAATTTTTTAGCCTTTTAACTAAATTAGTTTCCTTATTTAACCGCTCTACCGATGCATGACTTAAATCTTCTCCAGAGTTTATGGGTTTAGGTCGAGAATTTGTAATTTACACGTGTAAGCGTTTACCTACATGTAATAATATCTAGATATCTACAACGTGAGATAATATAAATGACTTATATATTTACATATGACTTAGGTGTCAACCCATTACTATCCCAGTTGTAGTCCCACTACTGGGCACACGTCTCAGAGTCCGACAGGTGTAGATAATAGGAAATGGTACACTTCTCACACATTTTGGAAACTTTTTTAAGACTCTTTCAGGCATATAGGTCTTTTTACGATGTTTTCCTTCATTTATAAAACAAGTGATCATTTATTTCTAATACACATATTACATCCAATAATTAGAAGTACGTACCTGGTATTTGAACCCCGGACCCCCTAAATACCTCAACACAAATTGCAAACTCACAGCCGGAAAGTGCATAAAACATGCATAAACCAGAAAACATTTAGCACTGCACTTAACTTTAGGGGTCGTTAAGTCTCTGAATGTTTGAGCGCTCTGAACTTTGAGAGTTACTGTGTATAGAGGGTTTAAAGTTGAAATGTTTTAGCCTTTTAACTAAATTGGTTCCCTTATTTAACCGCTCTACCGATGCCCGACTTAAATCTTCTCCAGAGTTTATGGGTTTAGGACGAGAATTTGTAATTTACACGTGTAAACGTTTACATGTAATAATATCTAGATATCTACAATGTAAGAGGATATACATTGTCTCCAACCTTATAAGATTTAGACGGATTTAGGCTAATGAAATGAAATGAAATTAAATTAAATATATTTATTTTTGTATAGGCCAACGACGGCACGTACAAATTGTCAGGTACAATATTTTTCTTAAACTACTACCGGATCGGAACGCGACCTCTACTGAAAAAATCCGGTAAGAAACTCAGTGGGTTTCTTTTTTTTTATGAATATCACACATATTATGATACTCGTACATCCCGCGTGGCGGTCATCATACCGGTCTGGCGCACAGAGGGTTTCTGGTTCGACAGATATCTCAATGATGAATTTAGATATCTTTTCTGGGTCTGATCGTTTGTGTATTCGTATTTGTGTGTGTCCACAGCACCCACAGGGAATCCTAGTGTAGGGCTGTGAGTGTAAAAAGCGTTTATTTATTATTTATGATAGAATTTATATACATTTGAGAATTACTTGTTTGTAGTATATTAACTGTGTGTCATGTTACAGAACTACAACTTCGCGTTCGACATCTCCCGTTACCTGCGCCAGGAGCAAGATTACATTCCCTGGGGATCTGCCGACGCCGCGTACACGTATCTTGACGTCGTTCTTAGTGGCACTCCCGCTTACCAGCTGTTCCAGGTGAGATGAGTGAAGTGGCAATTATCCATCTCTTACCGCTTTTGTTTTGTCACGCGTGTATAAGCGTGTTCCTGCAGGCGTGATTAATTCGTTCTCTACGACTCGCGTATGTACTCGTATGGTATGCGTGGTAGGAATGAAATAATAGAATGCATGTGGTGGACGCAAATCTGCGTGACACGATAAATACCCTTATGGTTTGTTGTTTGCGACACTCAAATAACCGACTATCATGACGAAGACGGCTAGAAAGTCTGTTGTATAATGCCAGTTCTGCATGCAGCTGGATGTTCAATACCGCCCATCATCCTCTGGGCAGTAGTGACCACATACTACCAGGTGGACTGTATACTCATCTGCGCATCAAGCTCATCTGCGTCTCAAGCAATGCCCGGCGAGCAGCAGCCTAGGCGATAAACTTAGGTTTATTATCAGAGTTTGTATACAAAAATGTGTATGTTCTTGGTACCTAGAAAATCCCATTGTGAGATTATGAGTAAACGTGTCATTTAATCTGTTACTCTTTCCATCCATCCATTTCCATATTTCCAGACATACGTGCTCCACCTGACAGCGCCACTGTACGAGAGGCTTGGGTTCGACGCTCAACCTAACGAGGAGCACGTGACCGCCTACCACCGCAACATTATTCTGAACCTCAACTGTCGCCTCGGGAACGCGAACTGCGTGAACCGCGCCCAAGCCCTGCTGGAGCGATTCAGAGATGACACTAGTAAGTAATATACTAAATGAATATTTTTATCAGTACACCCAAGAGAATTGAGGATAGAAACCTTTGTGGTTCAACTCCTGTGATACCACCTCACGTGCTTATGATATGTTAAGTGCTGCTATGTTCTGGTTTGAACGATGTGGTAAACGGCATATTCTTTTCCCAGGCATTTGGTCCTCAAGGGAAGTAGGGCATCTGTTGAGGTCATCATCATCATCATCATCATCAACAAACCATTATTGTCCCACTGCCCGGGTCTCCTCTCAGACTGAGAAGGATTAGGCCATAGTCCACCGCGCTGGCCAAGTGCATATTGGTAAACTTCACATACCTTTGAGATTTTTCTTATAAATCTCTCAGGTATGCAGGCTTTCTCACGTTGTTTTCCTTCACCGTTTAAGCAAGTGATAATTAATTTCTAATACAAGTTACAAACAAAAATGATTGTAATTGTTTACTAGCAGAATCAAAGTTTTCATTTTTGTTTTTTTTTTTTAGTGTTAAACGTCCTAGTCATCAATTTTATTCTGAAACCTACCCAAATATATACTGTCAGAATTACGAGACAGGTACGCGATGGTGATGAACATATTTTATTTTCTAGCCCAGCGTCTGAACCCTGATATCCAGACCACGGTCTTCTGCTCCGGTCTTCGCGGAGGCAGCCGGGAGAACTTCGACTTCCTGTGGCAGCAATACCTGGCCACTACAGACTCCAGTCAACAGGCTATCCTCCTGAACGCTCTGGGATGCACTTCCAACACCGAACTTCGTAACTTGTAAGTTTTGTCAAATGTACAATAAGATACTTCGTGGTTTAAATATGATGGCCTTACAGTCACTTGTTTCTACTTCATAACCTTCGTGATTTTCTTTTTCTACACCTCTTTTACTCTTTCTACATCTATTTATAAGTGACAGTTCATCATCATCATCATCATCAACCCATTACTATCGCACGGCTGGGTACGGGTCTCCTCTCATAATGAGAAGGATTAGGCCATAGTCCACCGCGCTGGCCAAGTGCGTATTGGTAGACTTCATATACCTTTGAGATTTGTGAGCGTGACAGCTGACATAAGTGACAGTTGATGTCATATAATTTAAATATTTTACGTTTTACGTAAAATTTTCAAAGCAAACTTATTTTTGCTCATGTAAAGCGACCATCTTAGTACTCATGTGTGACAATGCGTCTGTGATCGCCTTTAGGTAGAACCTGTTCTATATGGAGTTGGTTATATTGATGGTATACATGGGCGGTAGTTACTACTTCATTAGCCTTCAGGCGGTGCATCTACATACTCGTTTGCTTGGCGTTAAGAATTTTTGGGTCCTAAATCTATTTTTTACATGACATGAACTAAAGTTAAATTAGGCTGTAGCCTCTTGGAACTTGTACTTAGAAAACATTAAGTTTTGTACTTAGCGTAACGTTAATACTTACGACGTCTTGCTTTTCCAAAGCTACCTCAACCAAGTTGTGAACGACACCTCAGCTGTCAGAGAGCAAGACAGACATACGATTGTCGTCTCCGTCATCAACTCCAGCCCCGCGGGTATGGAAGCTGCTCTGGACTTCGTCATTGAAAACTTCCACTTGATTCAGCCCAGGTAAATCAATAGGGTTATATTGTAAAAGTACTTTAAGTACGCGAAGTACCTATTTTAAATCTTTTTATATCCTTACATATTTAGATGTTTTGTTAACACGGGGAAACCTTTCAAAAAGTACCCACTGTCAAAGGAACGACACCGTTATGACTTTTTTACCTACTAAATATTATCCCTACTTGCATAACTTCAAAATCTTCATGGTAATGTGACTGAGGTCTTCCGGGCTCAGTTTTAAATCCTGTTATCATCTTATTGTATACCCTCGTTTAACATTATTGTTTAAACTTTCTTTACAGAGTACAAGGTCTGACTGGCACAACGAACATCTTGAACGCTTTCTCAAGAAGACTTAGTTCACGCGTCCACTCTACTAAGGTATGAGATTTTATTTACATTTAACAGAAGTAACGTAAAGATCGTCTATCAACTTGATTTGAAACAGTCACTACCTTATGACTTTTTACCTTCTTATAAAAGCATTTCCTTAACCCTATACTTGGCAGAGAATTTTATCCTAAAAAAATTATACTTTTGCTATTTCCCTGCGTTAATTGGGTTATAAGGATATTAGGAAAAATAAAATAAAAAATCTCTGAATTTCAGTTTTCAGAATATAGTATGTGTTTTTAAGTGCACACTGCCAGGTTCACGAGAAAAAAAATATGTGTCTTTAAATGCACACCGCCAAGTACTCACTAAACTAAGAAATAATTAAAAAATATAAAAAATATCATACATTTTAAAAATACTAAAGATAAAAGTCTCGGAAGTTATGTCATGTCAACAAGTTTTGAGATATTTTAGTTGAGTTGAGAGATTAGAAGACCTCCTCCCAAAAAAACACAGTTCCCACATAAGGCGACTCGAAACTTTTTGAGTGGCAATAATTTTTGTTTACCGCTGTTCCCATGACGAAACAGCAACCAGGAATTAAAAACGAAGATGTCCAGGATCTGTGAGGACAATACTAACAATGGCCTATCACATTTGTACGCTATAAAGCGACTTGTCTGTTTAGACCTGCATCCATGTTTCCGTTAGAATGTTGTATTAAATTTGAGCATATGATTGGACTTTATTCCACTTGTTTGAAGGATGTGGTTAGAAGATATACTTTTCTGAGGCATTCCAGCTTAGTCTTCAGGGCTAGTGGCGCATCTATAGCCGACCTCAAGTGGGAATTTGGTCTTATCTGGGATTGATATTGCAGATGTTCTGGAATCATCATTATTGGAGATGTTTCCATTTTTGACAGAAGACGCTATTGATTGGACAGGACTTGAGTTCAGGGACGTCTTTATGAGACCTAGACATCTGGAATTCATCTTTCTAGGGATTTGCTGGATTCTACATCCGATTTCATTACGCAATTTAGACACCAAAGCTAGAATTTTTCGGCCTCTAGTCATCTGACACAATATTGACAAACAGTAATATTGTATGTCGTTGGCAGTGTGCATTTTAATGCACACATAACAAAAGTCATGAATTACTATATATCCAAAACATTATATCTCAAAAAAATATCACCAAAACATTGCATAAAGCTTGCAGAAAGTAAGATTATATAAATTTCGTACATATAACTTAATTTCATTCAGATAAAATAAGATTCTTAGAGAGCGTTGCGCAGGCGCTGAATGACGGCTCGCTATTTTGTTTACCATTTACAATGTGTGAACGAGATAGATATTGATTTCAGTTTCTGACATAAAGAAACGTTTGCTAATTCGCTTTCAGTTATTGTTAGTAAGATTCGATGTCGCATTATCCGAAAAAAAAAATCTGATTCTAATGTGCATTTAAGTGCACAATGTCAAGTATAGGGTTAAGTAGATGAAATAATTAACCCAGACATAAAAATAAATCTGACTTAAACAAAAGCACAGTTTAAAAAAATAATCATTCAAAACAAAATAAATTTTACATTCGATGAAAATCTTTCCGAATTGCTTTTTATGCGTAAAAAATTCACATTCACTACAATAACTTAAGAAAGCAAAAATAAAATTGACAGCGATTCAGCGACAGCTTAAAATTTCCCACTTAAGAGGTTTTACCGGCAGGTTTTATCATTAGGTAAATACATTTTGGACACGTCATGTGAAATATCTGTTTTGAGTAACGAATTTTATAAACCTTATATTCTTAGGTATAACGACTACATGGATGTTTACGTAAAATAAGAATTGATAGATAATCTTACAAGCCACTTGTTTTTTGATAAAGTATTCGTCATGCCTCTTAATAACGATGTCTACATGTCAGATAAGAGATTGACGAGGTCTCAAAAAATTTCAAAATCTATTTTGATCTTAACCGTGTGATTCTCTGACTAATACATTTCAACATCCTATACTTGTTACTAACTCTAATAGCAATTTTAATTAAGATTAAGTATTTTTCATATAAGCTCTTAAATCTTCGTTTAAGTGTTAAATCTTATATCCTCGTCATATCAATTATTATATGGTTGCATATATCTATACAGTTTATTAAAGCTTACGATTAAAACCTATAATTTTAACAAGTAGCAAATTATTGAAAGTGGTAGAACTCTTTGTTCAACTAGAGTAGAGTCCTTCTCAAGGATATACCTTAAATATGCCAACAATGCCAACGGAAGCAGTAATATTGTTGTAAGGTATCTCTGTCTTGCATAAGATATTCCAAGTTAGATCTCAGGTAGCAAATAGGATCGGAATTCTGTTTGAAAACGATCACAAGATCGCAAAACCTATTTGGGATTGATTTTAAATATTCATGAACGGCAGTGAGTATTTACCATCAGGTGAACTATGTAGATGCTTGTTTGCTATTTCTATTTCTTAAAAACTCACGTGACGTCACTTTATATTTAACACGTGCACATGACTTAATATCAATATTAACTTTATATTTAACATGAGTGTAGGTATATTACATATTAATATACAGCTTTCTCTGCAACAAATCGTTCATAATCAATCAATTCTATTTCCAGATCGACACATTCTTCAACCGTCACCAATCGATCTTCACTGCGGGTGAATTGGCCTCGATCGCCGCTATTCGGGAGAACATCGCCGCTTCCATCACCTGGACCAACGACCACTACGATGTGGTTAACACCTGGCTCAGAGACACCCATGGCAGCAACGCTAATATCATCACCTCCAGCTTCATCATCATTCTCTCCGTGCTCGTCACTTTATTCAACTATTAGTTTTTTAGTTATTTTATTAAGATTAATATTTATATTTATTATATGCAACATCCTTTTACACCACTACAGAAAAATTAAAATATTGTGTAATATATTGTGAAACAACACGTATAAATAGATAATTCAATAATAAATACATTCTTAATTATTATTATAATACACATAAATAATATAACTAATGATAAATGTATTGAAAAAAATAATGTAAAAAGTGTGTTAATACTTATATTTCAATAATTGTCCTGATTAGGAAATATGCTAGTACAATTTTATTATTAACTACTTGAGTACTTTTATTTCTGTTATAATTTATTATATATTGGAAAGCCATTTTATAGAATGTTTTTGTTAAATTAGTGATGACTGTTATATACTTAATATTTATTGTACTTTGAATTTAATACTATGAAAATATACTTATAGTTAACTAGTCATGTAATATAATTATACCTACCTATTTATGTAAATATATTTAAGCGCTATTTTTATATTAATACAGTATGACCAAAATAAATATTTGGATATTTTGACTTAAATAAATTTATTATTTCTTCTATTATATTAGATATCTTGTTTAATTTGATCATAATTTATCTACCTAATATTTAAACTGGAGTCAAAACACAAATCAATAATAAAAATACTTAGTTACACTCAAAGATAATTAAAAAACAATGTTTTGGCCTCAACTTCGTTAGTCAACATAATAATATCACTTTCCTCACAATTAATTGCTACTTACTAAAGCAATTGACATCGATCATAAATTACCCTCCCACTGCTGAGCACAGATATCCTCTCGAAGTGACAAGAATTTAGGCCATAATCCACCGCGATGGCCAATTGTACTTTGGTAAACTTCACATCTTTGAGAACTTTATCTAAAGGACTCTTAGGTGGATACATTTTCTGGCGACATTTCCCTTCACGATTTAAGCGAATGATAATTTATTTCAAACTAAGTAACATAATTCTAATAAATCAAAAATACGTGTATGTGATTGGAGGCAATCCATAACACTACTTACACAAAAATAGGTTCATGAAAAATCTGCGCTAAATACGTTGAAGTGATGGAGTTGAGGGCAGTTCTAAAGTTACTTTGACGGATTGATCCCTTTGATAAGAAATTGCATTTTATCTACGAACCGTTTTGTCATAGTGATGGACAACTATTTGATACACTTGAGGCACAAAAAAGGTAATCTATTGTAAAAAAATCGATTCTGTAATATTTTACTAAAGTCTTTTTTTTAAACTATGTCATATAAGATTATTTGCATTGAAGAGGTATTATAGGTATTTTTCTAGGAAGGAGGTACCTATCTCCAGGGTAAAGCAGTTTTTGCATTTCAGCGGAAATGTGAGGAGCCGACCGAATTATATATGAGGCGACTATCTTAGTCTTTCGAAGCAGCAACACATCTATGATCAGCTTCAGTCAGCTCAATTATAGTTTTGTAATGTATGTAATGTTACAGATGTCAATGTGCTGCAATGACCACTTACAATTGTGAAGTACATGCTCTTTCGCTACTTCAGTGTTACAAGTCTAATCTAAGTCAAAAGGAAATACCCACGTATCAGTAGAGTATACTTTAAATGATAGCAAGTGTACGTTATTATCTCAATAACATTTTGGTAGAACGGGATATATACATTTAGATTGTATTGGTTTAGGGTTTAGTGTTCAATCAATCATTATGTAGTTGACATGAAAGTCCGAGAAATCATTTTAGTTCCTGGTTAGCTCTCTTAGTCGCGAAAGATCTCGGTTTGGTTGAAGTGAATGTGAAACTTACAGCAATGGGCTCACTGACTAATATATGCGTGCTTTCACTTATTGTAGCGACTATAACATCCTTACCAATTAATACTAAAGTGGACACTCCACTTGAAGCACTTAGTGATGTTAAACAAGTGGACTTTCCAAGTGCAAATAATGAAGATAATAATGTTCCAAGTGTTAAGAATAGAACGCTTAACAATGTAAATGCAAGTATTGGTTTTCAAACGGTTGCCATGACGATAAGTCAGCTACGACCAGGAATGGTGGTTAATCGCTACGCAGTAGAAATATCGCCTGATATTAATGCAGGAACATTCGCAGGAAGACTTACAGTACAAGTTGATATTAGCGATCTAACTACTATGGGGGACCCAGTTATATTCCATGTTAGCGACTTGGATATCGATTCAGTTGTTTTCGCACTAGCTGGTGGTAGTACCTTCAGAGAAGCAGAATTTTATGTTTATGATGATGAAGGAATTTTAGAAATTTTTACCGGTTTTGAAGCAACAATGTATACCTTTATTATCGAATACACAGGATCTTTGGAATTACCTGGTCAAGGATTATATACTGGAAATCATGGAGATACGTAAGTATATGCTTCTAATACATATTAGTCAAGTGTCGCTGAGTAAGCAGACGCTAATCTTTAAAATTCAATAACGATTGGTTTCAGCTTAAGTAAAATTTTAGAAGGGGCTCGACAGATTTAAAAGCAATTTTGTTTATGTGTATGCTTCGTTTCAACTTAACTGGTAGGATGTTTTTGGACTCTCCAGGTTATTGGTATTGTGTAGTCGTGTAGTTATCGAGATCTCATTTTCTTTGTGCAGCAGATATCTATACCCACATCCACATGTTATACATATTTTTGTATGCGTTCCGGATTAATATATACTTCCTTTCCATGTTAAAAGTTTTGAGATTGAAATATGATTCGTTTATGGACGGAGCATGCAAGTAATGCATACTGTGTCCCATAAAAATTATCGGTTCATAAGTTTTGAGTGAAGTCATCTGAAGTTTATAAACGTTTATAACTATAGACGTTTTATAGTCATAAAAGCTATTTAGGGATATAATTTTTATGACTAAATAATTCCTAGCCAGATCTTAACCTCATAAATGATTATTTTATCATTTTTACAATGTTTTCGTGATAACTGTATTAAAAACATCTTCATTGCTATACCCTAATATACATACGACAATCAGTACCGAATTGAGACATTTATACAAATAAAAATCTGTCCAACGAAAGAAACAAAATTATTGTATTCATTTATCCACGCCTTATTAATCCTGGTTTTATTTAATGTCGGAATTGTTCCTACTTGAAATTCAACAAACATGTCCATTTGATTTTAAAATTTCATCATTTTGTTTTTATAATGTTGAAGTACCTAACTGATAGTAACTGGCTATTGTCATCTATGGACATCTGTAATCAAACTTAGATAAGATTACATTCCTTCAATCGGCTGGCCACATTTGCGTTGCTACTCTTAAGGGCGCCTTGGATAAGAATGTCTCCCTTGCGTGCTGAACACTAATTTTACTGTTTGGGCAGAAACAGACGTGGCGGTGGTATCTCCATCGTCAATCCACGAAGGATTTTACCACAGACCTGTATTTGTTACAGGTCTGTGGTCTAAATACTCAAACACCGGTCGACAGATGATTTGACCAGCAAATTTGAAGCGTCGATTGACCTTGAAATTGTATATAACTTAATATTTATTAATAAGATTGTTTATATATAATTTATGTAAGTAGATAATTATATCCTGCAGTTACTATAGTAACTTAATAATAAAATAATATAAATAATATAATAATAAAATTAATTTAATTCTTGGGTTTTTTCCGAATTGAGTAGATATTGCGTGACAAACTCTAGGGCTGTGACTATTCGCACGATAAAAGTAATACTTAAGATACTGTCAATCAGAATAAAAGGAACGTAGAAAATGATAAGAGAATTGATCTTAAAATTAGGTTGTGCTCACATTGACATATTATTACGTATTGGTTGGAACTAAAAAAGATTGTAAAAAAAGCAAAACTTACTTATCTGAGGAGTTTCAACTTAGTCCCCAGGAGTAGTTCTCTTGTGACCTATCTGGGGATGAATACCGATTTCCATGAGCGGCAGCCACTTATCTTAAGGCGGATTGCATGCTTTTTTGCTTCTATAGTATACAAAATACTACAATTATCTCATAAATAAGACACCCAGCTGCTTGAAACTACTCTTACAAATCCTCTCACAATTTAGGCGAATCCAAATACACCATGGGTTGTACGGAATGTCAAATAATGAAACATACACCAACATTAACTCGAAAAACATTACCCTACGCAGTCGGGTAAAGAAAGAGCTACATAACAGCTATCATTTCATTTAATACAATTGAATTATAATATAGTTAAATTAATAAAATATCCATGATCCGGGTCACAATTAGCAAGCAGCTTGTGGGACTAGCTGCTCGATAATAGTAATTCTTAATCCAGTTCATCATCGAAACATTACTGTCCCTCTGCTGGGCATGGGTTTCCTCTCATAATGAGAAGGATTAGGCCATAGACCACCGCGCTGGCCAAGTGCGTATTGGTAGACTTCACATACATTTGAGATTTATTTTTTTATAAATCTCTCAGGCATGCAGGTTTCATCGCGATGTCTTCCTTCACTGTTTAGCAAGTGATAATTAATTTCTTATACACACATAACTTTGAAAAATCAGAGGTGCATGCCTGGGATTGAACTTCGGACCCCTGGATCGAGAAGCGAGTTTCTTAACCACTAGGTAATAACTGCTTGCTTTATTCCAGTTACTCGTACTTATATACAGGGTGAATCTCCATAAAGTGCACATATTGAAACAGGTAAAATTAAACCGCATTTTGTCGACAAAAAAAATATAAAAAAAAAAATTAAAAAAAATGTTTTTGGGTTTTACGACCTTTTGAATTTTTTTTTGGGAATTGTGCACCTGAAGTAAATAAATCGCTACAACTTTTAAACTAAGAGGGTTATCAGGTTCAAACAAAAATAACAATGATTGCCAATGATAGGCCGTACTGATTCATGAAACAAAAAAACAAAAAAAAATCATCTTCCCAGGAAAAAAATGTCAGATTAGTGCAAAAAAGCACTTTTTTTAGGTAAAATTTTCAGTAATCATCAATTTCCTCAAAATAATCTAGGCATTTTATTTTTTTATTATTATTTAATGCAATTCTACGTCGTATTAGCTTTCAAACACTAAAAAAACCACGCCTCTAACTCAAGTATAAAGTTTGCTAGGAACGTTTCAAAAAAGATACTCATGACGCGACGCACGTGCGCCCTATTAAAACTGGTATAGTCCGACTCATAATTAGATGTCCAAAATATAAACAAAGGAAACTATGAAAAATATGTTTCAATGGTAAATTCATGGTAGTTTCTTATTTTTGACGATATTAAGGTAATAAAACAGTAATAAAATAAATCTTTAATAATAAAAAAAAAACACTAGTTTGTATTAAAAATGTTATTTATTACCAACACTCTTAAAAACTGCCTTTGTTTAAGCGCTCGTAGGAAACTTTATACTTAAGTTAGAGGCATGCTTTTTTTAGTGTTTGAAAGCTAATACGACGTAGAATTACATTAAATAATAAAAATAAAATAAAAAGCTTAGATTATTTTGAGTAAATTCACGATTACTGAAATTTTACCTAAAAAAATTGCTTTCTTCACACTAATCTGACTATTTTTTTCTGGGAAGATAAACTTTTTTGTTTTTTTTTTCATGGATCAGTACGGCCTATAATTGGCATTCATTGTTATTTTTGTTTGAACATGATAACTCTTTTAGTTCAATAGTTATAGCGATTTATTTACTTTAGGTGCACAATTCCAAAAAAAAAAACTTCAAAAGGTCGTAAAACCCAAAAAAAAAATTTTTTTATTATTTTTTTTGTCGACAAAATGCGGTTTAATTTTACCTGTTTCAATATGTGCACTTTATGGAGATTCACCCTGTATAATAACGTATTTGTTTATAAACATTCATTATTCATTTAAAGTGCCTTAACTAGGGAGATAGTTCATATAATGCAAAAGCAATGCCACTTGGCAAGCATTGATTCATACTAATGAGCCGAAAGTACTCAGGATTTGTAGTTTCAATATAGTTTAATCAAATGAAATCGTACGTTTGCTTAAAATTATTTATTTTTGCTATAATTTAAGAATGAGTACCAAGATCACATCTTTGTTGATTACACTATAAAGCAAGACGACGTAATTGAAGCTTTCTAATGTTATCATGTCTGTACTAGTGACATTATCGGCATTCCACATATCTCATCTTTTGTATCTATCGACCTATTTGCCGTCGGGACGCATTGCGAAGCGATCGTATGGGAAGTAAAGGTGTTAATACAAACCGACCACTTTACATCTAAAAGATGGTCCGGTTAAAATTTAAGTGGAAGTGCGCGCTCATATTATGTTCTGCTTTAGTTATCGTTACCAATTCGTTACCTCTAAAAAATGTGCCGGCAACTTCTACGGGTACAGATCTTCTGACAGATTTTCTTGTCAACGAATTAGAAAGGACTTTTAAAATATCTGAAACCACGGAAGCTAGTTTAGATTTAGGGAGTATATCGCCCTCGACTATACCAGAAGACAATGAAGCAGTAACCATTGAAACAGTAAAAGATGGTAATAAAACAAGAATTTGGCCTAGAGATGGATTAAGAGAATTGCGTCCTGGACAAGAAGTGACTGGATATGCCGTTGAAATAACGAAAGATGGTGAAAATTTCCAAGGGCGAGCCGTCTTAACAGTCGAAGTAGATATGGCAACTAGAGATGACCCATTAATGTTCCACTGCGAAGGCCTAACCATCGAATCAGTGGCAGTTGGAATTTTCTCAGATATTAACGCAGCACCTAATCCCTATAATTTAAATAATGGAGTACTAGAAATAAACCCGAATCTTCGAGGATCTATTTACGTGGTTATTATAAGATATAGAGGACCGCTACGCAATGACGGCAAAGGGCTCTTTATCTCGAACTTCAATGAAGTGTAATTAAAATATTATATTTATTGTGTTGTAGTTATATTTGCGATTTGTCTAAGAAAGTTATGTTGCAAAATAAGATGTCTTCTACCTGATAGTAATTACTGCTGACTGCTGTTCATGTACATCAACCTGAAATAGGAACCTACTTTTTTTACTTACATTTATAATAATTAGCGTTTTGAGAGAAATTTGAGATTATATAAAAATAAATCACTAATACCCTATAGTCGTGGGATCTGGAGGTAAATGTGTCTGGAGGTAGACCTACTTGAAAATGGTCATAACACAAGGGAGATGTTAATAGACGTACTCCACACTTAGGCAAGGGATGTATAACGTAATGGTAAAAAACAGCACTAAACCAAGTTCAACCAGAAAAAAACCTTCCTTACATGATGCGTCGTAGAAAGCCAAAAAAAATAAACTTGAATAAAAGAATAAACCATTTTTACTTATTTCAGAAAGTATTTAGCCATGAACTTACACCCAATAAATGCCAGACGAGTATTCCCATGCATCGATGAGCCCAACATTCTTTCAACTGTCACCTTCACTTTCAATGACACGGATTTCAACCACATGGTGGCTAATTCTCTGCTAGAAGAGAACAGTTCGTAAGTAGATAACATTACTTAATATTTATAGGTTTTAATATGGTGTTCTATTAATCACCATGCTTTTTCTTTTCCTGACAACTTAGCACCCCAATGAAAGAAGTGTGATATTATATGTACGATGTGTAACAAAATGTAATTAATTGTGGAAACTTGTAAAAACTTATTTGATGGTGTGAAAGCTTTGAATTTTTAGCACAATATTGCAACACGTTGTTCTATTAGGTCCTGATTTCACTTCAATATTTTACAATAACTGCTCCATTTTCTTCATACCTACATATTTTATAAACTATAAAAGTACTTTTTCTACAGAACTCAATTCAGACCGTTACAAGGCCCGATGCATCTCTGGGGGATGGTAGCGCACAATTTAAACAATATTAACATACCGATTGCCAATGTTCTCTTGTACGCGCGACCAGGTGTCGCTAACCAGGATGCTCAAGCGGCAGTGGCCATCAACTTCTACTTCACACAGCTGAACGAATGGACGAGGAAACCGTATACAGAAATCGTTCGCGATCAGGATGGACGTATGCATATATTCGCATTTCCAGATATTTATAGGGATTGGTACGCTTTATCAACAGTGTGCCTATGGTAAGTGACACACATACTACTTATATGTTGTAACAATTTGTGTCTGCACTTCTTTAATATTTTAATTCTGTTTAAAAACAACTTTAGCTGCTCCAATTCAACGGTCAGCGAAATTTCAGAAAGTAAAAAAGCTCAACTATAATATATTAATTATAACAAAGACATTTTTTTTTTAATAAAACAAACGGTTAGATATTCCAGAGAAACGGGTGAAGGTCCATGCTTGGCATAGATTTACAGATAGCTTTTTGTGTATCCATACAGAGATGATAAAACAAATAAAAAGCCATGCGAATGTCACTACGTCACAACGAAAGGTAAAACACCTTAATAGTAATTTGACATATTACAGGGAACCATACGTCCTAATGGAGGGCTCACATTCCGTAAGGCAAAGGACAACAGCTTTATCAACCATAGCAGAGGCCATGGCAAGACAATGGTTTGGATACGTCGTATACCCTGAGAACTGGCGGCACCAGTGGGTCATAACTGGGCTCGCCAAGTAC
Source organism: Epargyreus clarus (assembly GCF_041222505.1). NCBI lineage: Eukaryota > Metazoa > Arthropoda > Insecta > Lepidoptera > Hesperiidae > Epargyreus > Epargyreus clarus. The sequence continues at coordinate 14,397,443 of NW_027332227.1, read as the reverse complement.
GCTGGTATAGAGATGATGAGATTGGTAAACTTATACTACTTACCGTACCTTACTATAGTGTTTAATACGTGTAGCTTACATTTCTTCGGTATCTTTATTTTCCTATTCAAACGAACGACAAACAAACGATGTACCAAATATTTTATTGCTATTACTTATGACATGACCTCCTGATCTAGTCAGTCATGTCATTGTAGTAGTCATACTTTCAGGTCAATTCTTTCAGGTTAAAGTAGAAAATTCAATGCAACAAAAACACACGACTTATTAGATTACATAAATCATCTAAATACAATTTTCCAGTTTCAACATGATCCTCAAGGCAATGACGTCAGCCTTATCAATGTTGACGTTATATTCACAACTGAAATCTTCCAAGAGAGTTTACTTCGAGATTCGTACATGACTGCGGAACCGATGAAGCCAGAAGAAGATGTATTTGACGAAAATGACATCCGAGGTGTGTTGAATGGGATTATCAAGTACAAGGCACCAGCAATCCTGCGTATGTTGAGGCTGGTGTTAGGTGACAAAGATGACGACTTCATTAGGGCTGGTGCAAGAGCTTTGCTTAACATTAGGTAAATATTTTATTTATTTATTTGATAATACTAAAAAATAATGTTCCCCTCTCTGTTTTTAGATTTTGAATAACAATACGTTCATCAGGCCCTAACGGGTCAAATTATTGCTAATAAATTCAAACTTTAAATAACTGCAAAAATTTATTGTTAGCCGCTATTTCATATGCCAATAGTCAGCAATTGGGATATATCTCAACATAACACAATTATATTCATAAAAATCATGTTTTTCAGAGGTCAGCAATTTGTAAATACTCTGAACTTCTACGACGCGATCAACAGCGAGTGGCTATTTAGTAACAATAACCTTATAGATGACATAGGTGAATTCTTAGAACCATACATTGAGAATACAGGCTATCCATTAATACATGTAGGACTTCGGCAGGGTGGTTTATTATTAACACAGGTAATTATTTTTTATCATGATGAATTCCTCATATAGGATGACATAAATGTAAAAACCTTGATAAAACCTTTTGTGTACTCTCTTAATTTCATTATCTTTCTTCGTTTTTCTTATATTCTTAATTTGTTTTGTTCAGATGCTTTACTTATATGCGTATAATAGACGTCTTGACAAATGTACTTATATGTAATGAGAATCTCTGATTTTTTTTAAATCATTCATGTAAATGTAGTGTTTCATCCAATTTATTCCAAATATTTGAAATAAACTCAACACTATTTAAAAGGTAAAAATTGATATTGATAAGATTATTTTTGATGTCGATGACGTATACCACTCAATACAAAATAAGATAAAATTAAAAGTTGACAAGTAACAAATTCTTCATGAATGTAGCCACATCTTCACACTTCTAGCCAGACGTGAGATTACAGTATCCGTATCGGCTTTTGCTGATGTTATCTCTTTCATATCCATAAGGAATGTATTCTAAGATATTTAAGAACTTTTAATAATATTTCGTAGTTAAAAATCATAAAAAGACATTCAAATTTATAATAGCATATAGACTCGACATGAGGAGAAAATGTGAAATCCACGAGTTGTAACAAATTAACAGTAAATCGATATTAAAAATAGTTCAACTGTTAATTAATCCAAGAGAGGGTGTTGAAATAGAGGATATAATACTTTTTAACAATTTATATATTTTCTTTTACAGGAACACTTCTCCTTAGCCGGTGCCCCTCAAGGGAACTACATGGTCCCAATAACATTTACAACAAGTGCAAACCCTGATTTCGACAATCTTCACCCTACGAGGATGTTAGATGTCACAACGGCACTCAATTTGGCGCTCGGTGAAGATGACTGGGTGTTGTTCAATATTCAAGGACAAGGTAAATATATATTTGTTTCCAGGATTGTCCTTGTCAGAAACAGAAGGCTAAATAAGTTCATTATATTTTTGATCTTTGTTAACCCTTTTGGTTGAGAGAGGTCTACCGCTGAGCTAAGTTATCATGACCGGGAAGCGGCTGTGCTCCGACTATCGCAATTGGGAGATTGTATTATATTTGAGTTGTTAAGAAAAGTTTGATAGCGTGCTTCAGAAACGCCATCTCTTGATGAGTTTCACCACATCCTTATTCGTTAGGGCATGAAATATAAACTTCTGTTTATAATGAACACACTGCACGCAGTCCACATATACCATTGAGACTTATCACTAATTAATTTGACGTAATCTGTGTGGATATTATTATTTCGAAGAACATAATCATTATCACTAATTGTTCTTCCTAGTCAACTCATCATTCTCTTCATTCATGTTCTTCAACTCATCATTCTCCGAAGATTTTAATCACACAAAATTAAATAGACAGTTCCATAGCACATACATAATAATTAAGTGAATGAAAAAGTATATTTAACTAAATATTATTGTATACTACGAGGAATTTTGGTTAAGTAACGTATAATAGAAAACTTAGTAGATTGCAGTTTGTCTGACTTTTATTTCAATTCCTTAGGTTATTACCGCGTGAACTACGACGGAGATTTATGGGAACGAATCTTAAATGCTCTTAATGACCCAGAACGAAGAAAAGCAATACATCCATTGAATCGTGCAACAGTCAGTAAAAATAATTACATGTATAATACATTCTAAAGTATATGTCTCTTATGTGTAAATGAATAAAATACGAGACAGTATAACAGTATAACTATATTAAGTATTTAAGTTATAAAGGAAATTTCTTTTTCCGAAAGCTCATAAGAAATATTAAAATATTGCAGAATAAATGTATGCCATTTACAGTTATGTATAAGAAGATAAAAGAGAAACAAAATTTAGCCTCAATCTGCTGACTCACGTACTAATTAGCAAAATATGTATTTTACAGCTGATCGACGATGCCCTTAATTTGGCCAGAGCTAGCAAACTGGACTACGACATAGCGTTACAAATAGTGATGTCAATGGAGCATGAGACGGAGTACGCAGTATGGAAGGCGTTTGTGAGGAACATGAACTTCTTAAGGAAGCATTTGATTGCTATGATCAATGACGACGAGGACTTAGATCAAGATATCTATGTGGTAGGTTGGACATGAAATGATGAATTGCAGTAACAAAGGATTATCATTCCAATCGTTCTTCTAGTTACAAAATATCGAATGTTTGTATTGACAGCGTTGTTTTATATCCTTGTATCAACGTACAAAATAATGCAAAATTGTAATTTATTTTAAAACAGAGAATAATACGAAGGATCATGGAAACATTCGAGGAAGAGATTGGCTTCGACCCGGACCCGCAGATCAACGAGGCAGCCATGGTGTCGTTGACCCGCGGGCTGGTCATGGATCACGCTTGTCGCGCTGAATACGATCCCTGTATCGCCGCGGCTGTTGATTGGTTCTACGACCCCAATAACAACAGTGTCGTGTGAGTTGCCTTTTTTTTTGTTAATGAGGGGAAAACCTTCAAAAGGTCCCGGTGCCGTGGGAGTGACAGAGGGTTATGTGCGACTCTTACCGCACTAAACCCCCCCCCCCCCTCCGGTGGCCGTCCTCGGCGCTGCGTAGAGGGCTCCGGGATCTCCAATGGAACGCAACCGAAGTTCTATTAGCGCGGTGCCCCGTCGGGCTCCGCCCAGGTGAGCTTGGCGCTCGCCACACCGTCTGGTGTGCACGGCAGTATGCGATCACACATACTGCCGTCCATCCCGGGGTCGCTGGCCGGGCGGTTTGAGCTCCCAGTCTTGCCTCGTACGCAACCCCGGAAGCCCCTTTTAAGTCACCTCTTACGACAGGCAGAGGATACCTTAGCCCCATTCTGAAATTAGATATTCCTACCTGAGATCGGCCACAGACGTGCCGCTACCCCTCAGGACTAAGCTGGAACGCCTCGGAAAAGTCTATCACACAGCAGCGCCTGACAATGCTGTTATTAGGTAGAAACAGATGTGGCGGTGGTACCGTCGGAGTCGAACCACAAAGGGTTCTACCTGAAGGTGGTAGTGGTAGTGGTCGTGGTGGTAGGTGAACCTGCAGGTAACCGTGACATTTGAACGGTATGTTAACATTAGATACCATACTATATGGAAAAAAATACGTATTATCTACACTAATATTATAAAGAGGAAAACTTTGTTTGTTTGTTTGATTGTAATGAATAAAATAATAAAGCCACATTATCTACGAGTAACATAGGCCAGAGTGATATATAATTGATAAATAGATTTGGAGGCGGTACAAAGTTTGCCGGGTCAGCTAGTATAAATATAAAACAATATCTTCATTGAATATTAAATAATAATGTTAATTTTTACAGATTTATCTTCATGATCAATTATCTAGGATTGTAAAATTACGGTAAAAGCCCTAAGGTATATCTATACATAATTTTTAATTAACTAATGTCACATATTAATAACTGCCTACATTTTACAGGAACCCCAACATCCCGAACGATCTCAGACCAGCTGTTTACTGCACGATGGTCAGAGAAGGTGGCCAAGACATCCTCGAAATGCTGGATGCTCGACTGGAAATAGAACCGACGCACTACGAGCGCGTCGTCATATTGGAATCGTTTGCATGCTCAGAGGATAACGCATTTATAAGAGCGTAAGTAGCCTACTTAATATTTAATAGTCAATTGTTACATTAGAACCCACATTTACTTCCTAAATCATCGATATCTATATTATATTTGTTACTAATTAGACGGTCTTTGTCTTAATGTTTTGAAAAGAATAGTACACAAGGATACAAATTATCGGGACTTCCCAGCCATTGAGTATCAAATCCTTACGTATAAACATTTGATAAACCTTTACGACGAAGTATCGACGGCTTAACGCATTCTTCCAACTACTGACGATAAAAAGTTGGTTAATTTTATGGGTTAAGATCTTCACTAGCCACGGATTGTGTGTAGGTTAGTGAGTCATGCTTGAAGGCGAAAAATCATATGTTGGTACTCATGTGTACTAAATCTTGTCCCATTTAAGTATCTGCTATATTGCTCCCTTCATACAACAACAGAATACAATGCTGCTATGACGCAGAAAGAAGTATCACGGCTGCCGCAATCATACCACGATAACTTATAGCGACTTCGTTATTATTGCATTGGTGTTTTTATTATGACATCATTTGTTTATAATTGTATGCTTACCTGTACATTATATTATAATTAAATTAAGTAGATTTTAAGTTCTTAGTTAGATAAGAGAATAAAGTTTCATAAACCATAACATCAAAGTTTAAACATATATTTTTTTAAATATAATCTTATTCCAGTCTTCTTCTAAGTACTATCGCCAATAACAGTCCGTTCAGCATGGAAGAACGATTCAGAATATTCACGGCAGTCGCAGAGTCCAGTGAAGACAACGCAAATGCTGCGATTGCCTTTTTATCTGGCCACACGCGGGAAGCAAGAAACATGTAAGTATTTATTCTACGGATCGTATCAATTTGTAACTTTCCGTAAATATCATAGGAGGATAGTAAAATATTGAATCCAGAAGCAACGCCATCAATCACTTGTATATAATTACTTATTTTAAACGCGTTCACAAAAACAGAACTATAGTGTTACTTTATTTTCAGGTATGGTGGCCCGGAGAAGCTGGAAGATATGATTCTAGTATTAGCAGATAACATTGTCACCCGGGACCAATTTGATCAGGTAATATTATTGACCTTGAAAACAGCAGCATAATTTCCTTTATTTGCATATGTCATTGCATAATCTAGTGGACTGGAACTATAAAGAAAAAGTTATTAAAATTTTGAGATTACATTATTTGATATTTTGAGATTTTGTTTTCGGTGTTTAAAAACATAACATAGCCTTGATTGGAAAATTACAAAAACTTGATGAAATAAGTAACTCCCAAAAGGTACCGACTTCCGATAGGTAGAGTACAATTACAAATAACAATCAACCAAATGCAAATCATTTGAAACGTAGGTATAATAGAAAAAATCCTAAGCGACCTACCGTACAAAGCTAATTTGTAATGAAATGTTAGTAATATTAATATTATTATTACTTTTAGGCATAGAAATTAGCCTACCTCGATTAATAAAGTAAAAGAAACATTACTTTATAAAGAGTAATATATTTAAATGGGTTATTTTATTGCATAAAAATGAGTATTTTTTCTTAAAACATTACCAATTTCTAAAAAAGAGTAAGTAGGAAATAAGGATTTTAATGTATTTTTTTTATTTTCAGTTCATGATTTGGGTGAACTCAGTGAACAGTTTCCTAGACGATTCCATAGATGTGGCTGAAAGAGCTCGCGACCAGACTGCAGTAGACTTGGAATGGAGGTCCAATCATCTAGAAGATGTATACGAATGGATAGACGAGAATGATGCATCTACTATGATAGTATCATCATTGCTTATATTTATATCATTGTGTGTCGCTTTATTTAATAATTAAGTTTTAACAATTATTATTAATTTAAGTTATAGTTATATTTTATTGCTTATATTTATATCATTGTGTGTCGCTTTATTTAATAATTAAGTTTTAACAATTATTATTAATTTAAGTTATATTTTAAATTAATTTATTAATAATCATATTTAATTTATTTTAACTAAAAGCATACGAGGCATCAGAGGTTAAAATTGTTTATACTTTCTTTAATTCGTAAAATATAAAAGTAATCCTTATTATTAAATCTATAATTTATTTTTAAAATGTTTTGAGTATTTAAGTATCGAAAAGTAATTTGTTGAACTTATAATTAAGATTGTTATTTACTTATTACGTTATAGCTAGTAATTATTAATATTAATATTAAAATAAATGTAAGATAAATTTTGCGGGTAGCTTGTGATTGAAACTCTGTAGTATCTTTTTTGATATTATTTGCAGTTTCAAGGCTTATTTTCTAATACATAATCTAGTTTAAGTACTACCTTAATAATCATTAGTACATGAGTATTATGACAATAATTTGGCAAAAGCCATCGTAATAAACTTGTAACTATGATATACTCATTTACTGAAAGTATATTAGGATATTTATTAGAAAAGAAGCAATGCTACGAATGGTCACATCCCGTTACACTTGATTTTGTAACTCGAATGTTTGATGAATTGAGTGATTAATATTGTGTAACTTTAATTTACTTTTAATAATATTATTATATTTAATCAAGTATTATCTAAAAATATTTAGCCCCTTAGTTGTAAATGGTCAGAATTGCACAAAGTGATTAAAATAAGTGTTTGTAATTAGAATTTATTAATATAATCATAATTTAATATAAATATTACAAATAAATAATAAATATCTTATATTAGCTCTTATATTTAGCTTAGGATATAATATTTTAGTTTTAATTTTTATACAGCATTTTCACTCACAGCGTTGAAAGTTAAGTTTTTAGAAATTATTAATTATTTATAATTTCGTATAATATTATTAATTATAAACAAATTAAAATTGAAGCAAACGCGTCCTCTTGTTTCAATTTTAGTGAGTTTTATTAATTTAAGTTTAATTACTTTATAAATTGTTTAAATATCATTTTAATAATATAATTATAAATAAGGCACAGTATAATATTATTCGTACATGTTGCTATGTATTTAAGTGTAATATGTACATATTACACTAAAAGTTAAAAAAATATTTTAAATATATCATAAGTCATAAATATAGTATTATAACATCATTTTGAAGTTTTATTTTAGTTACTATTTGTATCAAAAAAAAAAAACAAAAAAAAAAACAAAAATAAATAATGACTAGAAATTGTTAAAATGTCTACATAAATGTCATAAAACAAACCTCTTTAGTACTACTATCTAAAATAACAATGTATTAGGAATGTGGTATATAAATAAAAACAAAAACAAAATATGTACCCATAAAGATAAAGAAACCTCATTTAAAGAAGCATGTATTTGCCAAACACTATTCTGGTATTACATCAGTCAAATAGATCTTACTTAATGCCACGCTCACGATTATTATTGGCAAATATACTTTGTGGGCTTTTTTGAATATTGTACTACAGTATATGTTCGAAGCTTTTTGGTACTTGTAAATCTGGTTTCCATATTTCTTGCATTAAAATACATGTTATTATAAACAAGATCTATCTTCTATAACATTTCTTACATAATTATGGCAGTGTCGCATTTATTGTTGACATGTTACTGATTCAAGTAATACATCAATAATAATAATTACTTGAACATTCTAAAATTAGTACATTAAAATTGTACTAACTCGTTTGAAAACGTAAATTTCAAGATACATTTTTATAAATACACTGTAACATTAATTACATATAATGAAAGTAATATATCATGTAATACCAATTATAATATTGTTGTTTATCTTATAGCCATATTTATAATAACTCCAAGAGCAATTATTAAAATCGATGCTAACTTCACTGTTGATGACGCCGTAGGAGGGACTGCCGTAACAACTATTGATACCTGTAATGATAACAATGATAATTGAAATAAATTACAAGACTTAAGAACAAACAAGAAAACATATAAAAATAATTTAATATTCGACATTGTAAAATCCTTAGCGGTTACTCTAATTTTATGCTATCTCATATAAAAGTTGAAACTGTAGTTACATCTTCGACTTGGAGACTTCTTCGACATTCGACAGTAACTTCTGACGTAACTTTAATACCCTTAGTGTGTGTGTTTTTAAGTTCGATCGTGTTGATTCTCAATATTTAGTTCGCCATCCACATTAACATGTAGCGCCTCTAGTGACTCGTTTAGGAACTAAAATTTGTTATTGTAATATATCGAAAATTGAGCTGTTAAGCTTTCGATGCCATTCAATACTGGATTGAAAAATGATACAATACAGTTATAAAAATATGAATTAAGTAAAAGTAACTCACTTCAGTTGTGGTGGTGGTTGTGGACCTCTTTAACGGTTGCGGCCGCGGAGTTCCAACGGGGATTCTATACAGAAATCTGCTCATTTCCCTCCTGTTAACAAGAACATATAAGATATTGATAGATTAGTTGCTTTAATAAACAAAGTGATGTCACCCCCACAATTTAGACGGCCCCAACGACTCCTCAAAAATCGTATCAAATGTAGTATTTGAGTAAAGGTCAGTAATACTCACATTTTGTGTTCAGCGCTCAGCTTGTCTTCGAGTTCAAAGTGGTTCAAATTGGAATTGACAATGGTTTGATCCCCTTCATTTACACGTATATAGTAGCAAGCTTCACGGAAATCTGGATTCAGTCTAAAGACAGAAACAATTGGCTTAAAGATTATGATGATAAATCAATTGTATGTATGGTATGATATTATTGAAAGGAGAAAAACGGTGCATGCTTTGAAATAATACGTCCTGTCAAGAATAAAACATATTTACTTAAACCTAAATAAGCTAACCGATTTTCACAGAGATCTATTAAAAAACGCAAACATTTGCTCTCCATTTAAGTTTGACATTTACATATTTAAGATGATGCACAAAACCTGCAAACGACAATTATTTGCTTACGTTTATAAAATTGAACCAACTACTGTTGTTATAAATTTAAAATGAATATTTTTAGAATTTTTATGTCAAATTTTATATTGATTCTAATAGTTAATTTTTTACGACATGAAAAACCTTGAAGCAAAAAATTATCTTTTTCTTAACGGCACTTCTTAAATGTTATTTGATTCATTTTTCCTTTTACACGAAACGAGTACTAATATATTCAAATCAACACAAATAGACTTTAATTTTAATTGTTTGATAATCAGAATTGGTAAATCAGAATCAAATTCAGTTTTTCCTATTTGTATATCCATAAGGTTGTAGAATTTTACCTTTGTCGTCCTTCAATATGATTGTTATACATCCGCCTCATATCATTCCAGCATGGCTTGTGGTTGAGGGCGCACGCGAACTCTACTATTCTGTTCCGGAACAACCTGGTCTTCGGCCGCTGCTCTACTTCCATCAGCCTCTTGTATATTGTTGATATCTTGTGCCGCATGAAGTTCTGGAAGTTTGATAAATGGTCATATGAAATTAATAGATCACTAAATAATACCCATGTTTCAAGTGTGTTTCATATGAACTCGACGTAAATATGACATAAAATATTACTTTATCATAAAATTGTAAGGACTTATTTTTGATTGACTTATACTTTGTAAATATCTTGCATAAAGTAACTCCTACAGTTCTTCGGAAAATTACTAAATGGTAAACGAAGTGGTGGTAACACTATGTCGTAAATTTTAAACTCTAAAAGTGACGATCTTTCATTGAAAATTCCGGCACTAATATTATGAACATTAATCATAAGGAAACTTAAGATGAGAAACGTCAGGATTGAGAATTTTCCATTTGTATTCTTAGGTGAACGAAATCTACCAATCTGATTATCATACATTGTGAACTATGTTTAGCACTTTTCTCATTCTAAGGTAAGACTAATTTCCAGAATTAACAATAAAATGGTTTAATAATGATTGTTTATTACCTGCCATTCCTCATAAAGTGTCTTCGTCATCCGGGTTCCTTCCGTGGTCAAAAACTCGAAGCCCGCCACAGCGGAGTCCCAAACTGTGTAACTCAACTCTTTATTTAAATAATCCAAAACTTCCAAAGCTATTTCATCATTAACGTCGCCCGCCGCGTACAGTGCAAATATGTCGTTTACTATCTGGAAATGTACGAACATACATACACATTTTTTGAAATATCTTTTAACATTTCTAGATCTTTCTTAATGAGCAATACAGCCATACCTATTTGTACTATGTAGAAACTGTGTACCACTTCCACTTTCATGTTTAAAGGATGAGATGATTTAAATTAATTTACGTGATCTAAAAAATTTCAGTATTTTCTTCTGCTTCTAATTCAAGCATTTGCAACTTCTTCAGATATTTTTTTAATCTATTGTAAGCTTTAATCTTACCTGAGCTCTATTCAGCTCACCGATAGCTAAATGATCTTCCATCAGTGTTTTAGCGATCAACCTCCAAGTTTCTTCATCATAATTTACTCGGTAGTAACCTGAATTTATAATTGATTACATTTTTATAAAAATAAAGATAAAATACTTATGTTATACTGATAGGATGGTTCATCCATTTATTGATTATTAATAGCAAGTACGTCCTTAAACTTCCTATCGCAGATATTTAAAAAAACATCGATATAAAGAGACTCGTTCAAAAATAGATTCAACGCCGAATGATCTTCGCGCATATATTGACTATAATTAATTCAGTTTACATTATAATGTTTATTTTAGCTTAAGATCTAGAACATCCATCTTTTGTATTGATTCTTAATACATTTGCATACAAGAAACAGCGATAAAATCTTAAAACTTGTAATATATCCAACGAATGCACTAGAGGAGATTCAAACGAGCGTGGGCTTTCTGCCGGCACAGAAATAGACGGTTTATTGTCGTGACTAACCGCGGCCAAGGCTTCGCCAATGTTGGTACACAAACTACTGGCACACTAACATTGGCCAAGGTTATTGCAATTATTAGCACGTATATGTGCGAAATATCTGGGATCCTAGATTTTTAGGTGTTTGAGATGTGGAAAATATTGATAATTATCGACAATATAATTTGTATCAGCAACCTATTTTAGCGCAATACGAATCTTGTCAAGTGTCAATTTCGAATATTTTCGCGGTCTAATGTTTCCTTACGATATTTATTTCGGCTTTAAAATAAGCAATAATTATAATTCAAATTCGCACTTAACTTTAAAAATTTGAAGTCAACGATTTGAATCATCCTTATTGCTTCCATAAAATAACACACATAATAACATGGGATTTGCAACATTTGAATCTATTGTTGATTATAACATCAAGATCAAATTTCAAATAAACGAGAATTTACCTGAAGCATTTCTATTGAGAACAATCCATCCACCATTGAGGTTCTCCCCGAAAGTATAAGTCTGCATGCCAATGGTAAAACGTGGCTGGTAGCAGTTGAAGCAATTTTGATTATCTTGGACGATGTACGATATAGGTATGAGATAGTTCGAGTCATGGCGATTTTCGTTCGTGAAGGAGAACTGTCGCTGAAAGAAAACGAAACATATTTTATTTTTAGTACAAAATTCTAAAACGATTGTAAACATAAATCCAAACATGTTTGCCAAACATAAAAATAAGTGATAAACATATTTTTTATCCGTTCTTGGAAAATTGTTTTCAATATTTTATTATGACAACAATTTAAATAACTGAAAAATTTATTCCATTAAAAATTATTGTTCAAATTAAATAATTTTCATATTGTAATAAAGACAGAAAAGTACAAAATGAAGCTATTTTTAATTTATTTCTGTAAAAAAGTACCTGTTTTAACATGATAGCGTTAGGTGTGCGATCTCTAAACACTTGTACGTTAACGACAGGATAGCCAGATTGATGGAACCAGGAGTTTAGCACCCTGGATGCGGTAGACCCGTTGAAGAACTGCTGGAGACATTCCACAGTGTCACGGTCTAAGCTTACCATGAAGTCGTCTAGGGAGATGTACTTTCCTCTCCTGGAATTTAAAATGAGAACGTTAAAGAAATACTTTCGACTTAAACATATCATTGAATATTTTCTAATTGTTGAAAAAAACATTGATCTGATTTTGATCAAAAAATTGGAACATCAAATAAAATATATAATAAATATAATTTGAAATATGTCATATTTTGAGCCACTCTTCAATTGAATGTTTTAAATTTTGTTGCTCACATTGCTGCAGCAAATTTACATTTATATTTTCGAGAAGGAATACTAAATGCAAATTCATTGTGCCGTTTCAGTATCCCGTCGACCTTATTCTGTTATTTTCATTCACTATCATTTGCATACATTATGTCACTTTACTGAGGTAACCTCAATTTAGGATATTATATAATTAGCGTTTACTGTTACATCGGATGAAATGAGTCACGCGAATTTATAATTAACTCTTTGCGTTGAACCAATTACTTTGTTATAACACGGTTATACTATCATTATGAACTTGACCTGTGATGTTCTTTGCTACACTTTTATTTTTATTTAGTACTATACTTTATGTGATAATTAATTTAAAGCGACATGAATTACTTTTAAAATGTTCCTGATCAAGATGTTTTTTTTTCATAATTTACATCATAATTATAAATTAAGTAACTGTTATTACCATAAAAAGAAAAGCCATACTTGTGCGCACGACTGAGATCGTCTCGCTAAGATCATATAAGTTCCATTTCACTAGATTAATTTTGAATGAAATTTTTCATCAGTATCGCATATAATTAGAATGTTAATATTTTAATACGACAAATATCCTTTTATTTGAGCTACAATTGAAAGATACACTACTTCTAATAATAAGTAATACTAATTCTAATATTAAATACAAGAAATTTATTTATTTCTTCTAACATAAAACAGATTTCAATGCCAAATATCAGCCGCACCGCATATTGTTATAATTTTTAAACACGTGTAGAAACACTTATACCACCACCTGCCTATATAATTATAGAAACTTGAACATAAACGAAGTCTATGAGAAATAAATAAAATGATTTATTTTTCATTGAAAATCGACTTGCCTTGAATTAATATAATTCACTAGCGCCTGATGGAACTTCTCAGAACCTATCCAGTTCTCAACCATCCACAATATTGACGCCGTCTTCATGGTCACCAGTTCCTTATATCTTGATGGTATGTCAATTGCCAAAGTCCTGTTGAATGACACCAATGCTGGGGTAGTGTGATGCCAGTCTACAGCCATTGCTCTGTGCTTCATTTGAAGACCATAGAAACCGATTGGCCGTCTTTGCCCTGCAGATATATCGCCGAAATTATACTGGAAATAGTAAAAGAACATAGCATTAATAACAGATTTATATAGTTATAAATAGACATTAAATTATAGCCCAGTCGTTACAGTGCAGAGTTGCAGCTATCCCAATCTTTGACATCAACATCCAGGTTTTCCAGATCCAGGTTATGAGGCTATTTATTTGCTGTACAAGGAAGAAAAAATACATTTTTTAAATCAGGATACTCATTGTATAGTATAATTTGAAATCGAAATCTTATTAGTCATTGCGGTGGTCACCCGAGCATTTTAGGAGGATTTCCACACATAATAATGGGAGCATAGCAAGTTGATTACGTATAAGGTTGACGTAAGTGATAATTTATTTCAATGTGTACTAATGCATAACGCAAAATAATCGCCATAACGTGAGATCAGTTCAGAAGTCGTCTGGAACATAAATTGATTACATCATCTCAATTGATTTTTGTATACCGTTTCAAAAGGCTAATCCCGAATAGTTACTAAACCTAATAGTGAAGTTCCATAAAACTACATGACGTTGAAAAATGTAAAAGATAGCCATGGACACCTGGGACGATATCAAATTAAGAGTCCTACTTAAAGTTGATCTTGGTTGTGTTACTAACAAAGACTGAGCTCAAAGTGTAAAAACTAGTACACCTCAGCTCGACATTGCTGTTTTAAACCAGAAATAGTGGAGCGGTCGTGACTCTGCACTCGAACACTGGGAATTCCACCTCCTTCAACATTACTCATAAATCTTCAGGATTAATACACCGTTCAAGTGAGTGTATAAATAAAACTTTCATCATACCAATATGAAATTTACAAGATTTAACAACAACTGCATAATATTTCCCCAAAAAGGATAATAACCTTCCTAGGGTTACTCGTTTGAAAGTAGATTTATGATTAACTTTAAATAACTAGGTGCTAAGTTCTATCAGTATAGTAGTAGTAGTATATCATTTACATGTAAGTATTTCGAACCTCACCTGAGCCAAGAAGTAATAAGCCAGGTATGTAGCAACGCCTTCCTTAAACCACTCCTCCTTCCATCGCGTGCGTTCCGGCTCGCCAGGGTTCCCCAGCCAAATCCGACAAAGTTGTTGCGATAGCTCGAAAGTCATTCTGTCTATCTGCTTGATGCTTGTGTCTTCGGGTCTATAGGCGAGTCTGTTTTCGCTGAAATTATGATATAAAAAATGTTTTTTCTTACTTCAAGTGCTAGATGCAGCTGTCTTTTGGTTTGAGAGATAGCATAAGGAAGAGATACACGCAACATACCAACGTTGTTCTCAAAGAATGTACAAATTCATATGATGTCCGTAAACGACAGTGACCATGCAGTTGACTTGATGGTTAGTTAACATCAGGTAAACTACATGCACGTTTGATACTTTGATTTTATAGAAACTAGACAAAAATGGAGATAAAATTGTTACTAAAGATTGTAACTGTAGATTCCACTTGTTTTATAATCAAAATCACATTAATCATATGGTAAATAGTCATAATTTAGTGCATTTCCAAAGCCGTAACCGAACATCGTTTTTGGCAATACTCCAGGAAAATTATGTGCATAAAGTTATATTTAAAAATGTTTTTTTTAAATAATGATAATCGATGCTATGTCGATTACCCTGAAATACATTCTTATCACAATGATCTTATGATGTCACCTAATGTAAAATTAACTGCCTACTTCGCTCTTAGATATTAATGAAGTTCAAAAGGCCAGATGTAATCTTTACTGGAACTAATGGATGACGTGTAGCTTAGGCATCATAAGTAAAAGACAAAATCCCATCTATCACGCTAGATACCGTCACCTCGGTTTTTTTTAAATCGATTTCAATTTCTTAGAAATACAGAAACTCGTTAAAGATTAGCGACATTACTTAAGTCGCTCAACTTGTAATATCGTATTTAAGAGGTAAATATATTAGTTTTATTTACAGCCCTAAATACGATATCGACAAGCGATCTGAATCAAGTAACGGGCATTGAAGACATATTATACATAAATAAAAAAATCCTTAATTCAGTTATTTCAATACCGCCATAATAAGGAAACATATGAGATTAATGTTAAATATTTTAAAAGATAAAGATGTCAACGATGTATCAAAGATACATATACTCGTATAACGTTGTAGAAAAGAACAGTAGGAATTTATCGTTATTTAAAAATGTAACCCATAAAGATTACTATAATACCTAGGTTCTAAAGCAAGAACGTCATTAGTCTGAAATCTATTTCAGCTTTCAATAACACGGCACGTACTCTCCAAACAGCCAATTATAAACATAAGCGTAACGATAAAACATCTGTTTCGCTATTTTTCAACCTTGCTTATTCAGAGGAAGGTTTTTCATGAAACTGAATTAAGTACTTTCCATATTATAAAAACATGGCCAGGTAAATGTATGTCTATGGTGTTTACTGAGAGAAAAACGTATCTTTTGACATTCAGAAAGTGCTCTGTAAAGAACCTATTTTGAATAAAAACATTTGATTTGAATTGATTTCGTTTTGAAATCGAGGTTCACAATTGGTAAGGTACCAGAGGATCTCATTGATTTAGTAGAACGTTGTTTTCAACTTTAATAGAACTTTAAATGTTATGTGTAGCAGGAAGCAGATTTTAACAAAAATGGAATGCGTACCATATTATTAACTAGCCGGTTTATTAAAAAACTTAGCAAATATATGGGTCTTGTATAATAAAATCGCCCACAAAAAGTGTTATTTAAGATTAAGAAGCGTTGGTACGAAACATCGTAAGCATTTGTAATATTTGAGCACTTTATTATATCTCGCATGTAAGTTAAAATGTCTATAATAAGATTTCCATAGTCTTTGAACGATAATATGATAATAATATAAATAATCCACTTACCCGTTAGTCAAAAGGTTCCAGCTACCAATCTCGTATCCATTCAGGATTAATGGGACCGCTACTATATTTATAGGCCCATACACAAGAGGCCGATTGATCGAAGCATACTCATGTATCAGATTTATTATCGTTTCTCCAAACTTAAGAACATAAGTATAATACTGTAGATTTGGGACTGGTGCCCATATGACTAAGGTGTCGTTTGTATTTTTAGCTGTAACCTGGCGACTTCCAAACTGTGAGTAGTGGAAGCCAAGTTGGTGCAGGGCGACTTGTGGCGACGGCATGTACTCGATAATGACGTAGTTATCTTTGAGGCTAAAAAGATAGATAAACACGGTTTAGTATATTTCAATGAAAAAGCGACAATATTTGAAGGAATCAAACATTGAGTTGTGTGAAATTTTACCAAGTTACTGAAACTTTACTAACATTTTTTCTGATGATGCTAAACTACTTTAGGTATAAGCTATAATAAGCTCATATTTGAAAACTGTTTCTTAATTGGAGTTGATATATGTTGGATGTTTCTCTTATAAAACTGGACCACGAGCGATGTTCATTCACAGTTGTTTAATTAGTGCGACAATTACACAAGTATGAATGAACAACTTTGTTTTGAATGGAACTTAATAAATGCCGTCAGTAATTCATTAAGAAATGGAGATATCTTACTGATTAATCTAGTCTGTCACGGTTATATTGATTCGCTAATTAGATGTCACTTATAAGGCATTGGTGACCACAACACGGTGGTCGATAGCTGGAATTAGACCTGTCTGCAGTTTTTTTGCCAATTTCTAGACGAGTACTGGTGACTTTCTCTTCATCGTGAGCTAAAATGGTCATGTCTCTCGGAAACTGAGTATATTATCGGCTTTCATCAACAAGTATTATGAAGTTATTTCACTAGAAACGATTGAAATTTCCATCGATTGGTATTTTTCGTGAATGTCTTTATTTCTTAATTAAGCCATATTTGAACGTAATTGCATTCCGAGTATCATTAGAAAGCAACATAAAAATGTTGTTAAATTCTTTTAGAGGCAAGATACTATGGAGAAGCAGGCAACTTATTAGTAAATTACTAAGTAAAATCTGAACTTTCTAATTGAACTAAAGTATCTTAATTCATCAATTTGCTTTGTGATAATTGATTTCCTACTCGAGACTTAGTACCATAATAGGATTGCTACAAATGTATCGCATGAGAACGGTGTCAATTATTGAAGTAACTGGCCGTAGTACTTAGTTAGAAAGTAAGCAAAAACGAAGATATAATAAATTTAAAACTACAAGACTTCCAGAGAATATGTTTAAACACGTAGAAGATACCAATACTTTTTAAATTAAGAAGTCTACCTGTTTTGAGTACAAAATAATTAAGATACTATAGATAGATTCAGACGTACTGAAAGACCTTTTCCGTGTAAAAATGTTGAAGACTTCAAAGCCTTAACAAGTTTCTTAAAATACGTATATGTTATACATACAAAAGTTTTTTGTACAATAATTATGAGGGCAGTTCTCTAAATGCTAACTATGAATTTGGTAAATCACGCAATGATTATATTTGTCAAACACTCGAACGTAGTATTGATGTCAATTATTACTTGCGGTTACTCTGCGGTCAGTACTGCAAGGTTGGACATCCGTATGTTATTTCGAGACTCGGCTATTTATAACAATAATAATAGAAAGTCGTCCAAATCTATTTGGTTATGAATTCAAAACTTACAAGTCAATGTTCGGACTTGCTTGCTTATTGTTAAGTGTAGGCTATGAAATATTGGTTTGAATTCTATTCCTTATATAGAAAAAAGTCAAATATCAATTGTTAAAGTTCTAGAAGCCATAAATCTTACAATTAGATTTGTGGATAATACGGTTAAACATAACATAATACACACTGATCTCCTTAACTTTACTCAGACCTTTACTCCAAATGATAGCCTCTTACCTATATTTCCGTTGTTCTTTAGAAATCACCACACTTGTGTTGGTATACTGAGTGCCACTATGGGGCGGTAAGATATAGACTTTGAACTTGAAGACCGCTTCGAACTGTGCGTTGTCGAAACACGGGAAGAAGTACTTCGCCCTGTTTGGAGAGAGACGGGTCGTGTAGATGTACCTGAAATTAAAAAAAAAAGTTATATTTTCAGTCACATAGTACAAATAAGAGTTGAGATTAATGACACGTTAAGAAATTTCAGTTATTCTTGATAATAAACCTTGACCGTGAGAAAACTTTTACCAGTGGTTAGTAAATCGGTATTGAGAAAATAATCAATGACAATTTTTTTAACAACAAACATTTATAAATTCTTGTTTTATATGTCATTGTAGAGTAAACTCTTAGATGCCACTTAATATTTATATGACTTTACTATTATTTACGTAGTAACTATTTATTAATCTGTGCTATTATTATCACAGTACTTCGATGTATAAACAACGATTTTTCATTTATAATATTAACGTGTTAGGGGAGTGTGACAGTTATTCATTAAATTTTGTCGTTGAAAAGTCGTTGTCGTAAGTTGAAAAAAAGAATACTTTATCATTCTAATTTCTTTGTTCTTTCCTCTACGTTTAATTGTTTTTATTCTTTGATTATTACTTTAGTTCCCATAAACGCAACAAAAACTAAATAGCGTTATCTATTTAAATGCATACGACGCAGACCGAACACCTCTACATATGGAGTTACCGGCAAAAACTAGACGCGCGCCCACAATGCCTGGCAAGGTCAGGAGCGCTGACGCGTTACGTGGGATCAGGCAGTTATGTTGCGATTTCATTGACAAACAGATGTTATGGCAGAAATCATGATAAGAATAAGAATATTGATTAGATCATACATGATAAAGGGTTCAATGTAAAGACTATTGGACGCACAAACGAAGACACGTTACTATTGAAGTATAGTTCTTCTATCTGAAGAAGTCAGTCCGATCCCCGCGCGTAACGGGATTATAATAAAAACAATAAATAATTTATGTCTATTAGTTTATGGGGATATTGTCTAATAAATAACTTATTTTGTTTCTGTTTCAGGGCCGAAGCATGATAGCTAACGTTTATCCCGAAGCTTAGTTAGTGTTTAATTTACGAAGACATCTATGGAACCCGAATGGACTTCGTGAGATAGAAGAACTATAAGAAGAAAGATTGGCAATTCTCAGAAAGTTTTTTTATTACTATAATGGCACTGATAAATTAAATCCAGAATTAACTCAAATAAGTAAACAAATTTAATTGAAATGTGTTTTAATTTTGGTGTCATTCAAATACAAACAAGTAACTAGTTGCAAACAGATTTGGAAGGAGTGATTTCAACAAATATTGTTTTGACTTCAGAAATAAAATTTCCATTTCAATAGAAATGCATTCGTATTAAATAAGTTTTCAAATAACGTTTGATGGAATAAAATAACATATTTAGAACTCATTGACTTTAGGCGCCACATCTTCAATGTCATGGGCGTTGAAGCGTCACCTTATTCCACAACGGGATGTTATTGACCTAATATATTGTTACAGAGCACTCATGATTAGTTTGTACTTTACTTTTGACGGTGGTAGAACCCTTTGTGGTTCGACTCCGGCGGCACCACCGCCACACCTATTTCTGCCTTATAACAGCAGTGCTAGGCGCTGCTGTGTTCCGGTTTGAAGGGTGTGGTAAGGGAGACAGACTTTTCCGAGGCGTTCCAGCTTAGTCCTCAGGGGTAGCGGCGCATCTGTGGCCGACCTCAGGTAGGAATATCTAATCCTATCTGGGGTTGATTACAGATGTCCATGGGCGGCAGTAGCCACTTACCATCAGGTGGACTGCATGCTCGTCTGCTACTCTTATATTGTAAAAAAAAAAAAAAAAAAACTTGATGAGACTATCATATCCTCTAATAACATCCCTCATCACTAAATCAAGTTATGGATTATTTTCAAAAAAATAGTATTATTATAAAGCATTACAGCAGAATTTATTAAAAGCAGTGATAGCCTAGTGGTTAAGAAACTCGGCCTCTCGATCGATAGGTCCCAGGTTCAAATCCCAGCCACGCACCTCTTATTTTTCAAAGTTATGTGCGTATTAGAAATTAATTATCACTTGCTGAAACCTGCACACCTGAGATATTTATAAAAAAATCTCAAAAGTATTTGAAGTCTACCAATACGCACTTGGCCAGCGCGGTGGACTACGGCCTAAATATTTTGATTCTGAGAAGAGACCCGTGCCCACTAGTGGAACAAGAATGGGTTGATGATGATGATATAAAGCATGACAATGTAAGTACCATTGTCTTTGTGCATATCCTTTTCACTATACAGTAGACACTGTAAATTTTAGAAATTGAATACGAGTTCTATGTGGTTTTTGCCATTAACATTCAAAATTAAAGCAAATTATAATTAGTGGCTGTGTAACATTCATATCCGCGTTACATTTAGTGGCGGTATGCTAGGTATGCTAGAATTAACGCCTGGCTTATTAGCACTCGACTAGGTAACAACTTCTATTTATAGTCTTGAAAAAGTAGGCAAATCTATGACTCCCGCTTAACACTGTAGGTAAAGATGTAATACATTTTATACTGTGTGGGTAAGGGTATATTTTCATTACAATACTTTTTTAATTACTTTATGTTAATTAGAGTCTATTTAATTGCTGGTGAGTAGCAATCTAACGGAAAACTATATTAAAATAAAGAAGGATAATATATTGTTTAGAGAATAAGATGTCATAATGAATAAAATCAAAGAAAGTAAATAATGGAGCTGTTATTGATTTTTTTTATTACATAAAAAAATATTTCTGGAATAATCAGCTTACAGCTGTAAGAACTAAACGAGTCCAATACCTATTCAAGTATCCTTGTTAATAAATCTCAAGATCTGATTTCTTAAACCTGATAACGTTCAATCACCGTCTTGATTGAGCGCTATCAGATTTAAGAAAGTTACTTATGGTTCAAATGCCATTTAGGTAGCTAAAGTACATTGTGCCCTCATTCGCGTGCCTAACGAACCGTCTCGTGAGGGTCATCTATACGCCTTATTGAGCCTAATAATAGTATATGATTTAAGTTTTTATGTCTTAAATGTATGAGGAAAACGTGCTAAAAGTCTTCAATTAAAAAAATTGTCTTGATGTTAAGTGCTCCTATCCCATTGATGACAAAACAATGTCATTTATTCAGAGTAAGATAGGAATCGTACACCCTGTTAATCACTTCGGTATTCTGTTAACTTATTGCATATAGGAGTAATAGTCACTGTATATTCATATGTTGTTAAAACTGGGCATCAAAATTGTCGAAAGGTATGTAAAAATCTATCAATCCGGTTTTGACCAGTGGACTATGGATTTATCATCTCATCTCATTCTGTGAGTAAATGCGTGCCTAGTAGTGGGGCAGTAACAGCTACCTGCTACCACAATATTATATGATGCTGCTATACAAACAGACATAGAAGACGTGGTAGTACTACATTTAAACCATAAATAATTCCATTGTAATTTAATTTTGCGAAATGGCAAACTTGAATATATTGTAACAAAAAGAACCAATGTCAAAAACACTAAAGCAGGCCTAGTATGGTCACTAATAGGTAGCCACTAAAGGTCCAAAACCGTGGGATAGAAGGCCGACCACTTTGCATATATGTATGGTACGGGGCCAATGTTAAATAGTTTGTCTTGTATACGCCCAGTATACTAATTACACGACATGTTCTAATTTTATTATGTAAGTATAATAATGAAGTCTTAAGTTGTAAAACACATAATCAAGGACGCTAAATAGAAATATTTTGGCTAGCAAATGTACACAGCAGACAAGAGGAAGCATAAAATAGGTAAAATACTAATATAATTCATTAATATTTCTGTGTAAAATGGGCACTTTTTCCGGTATGAGTAAATGGCAATTACTATCATAATGACTTTACCTCTTGTTTATGTCTACGCGTATGTATTATAAAATGACTTGTTATACTACTTTAGAAGCATTTTTAAATTGATGTTTTTAGGGTTTCATATCCAAAGGGTTAAAACCTTTTGAGTTAACCTCCGCTGTCTCTTCGTCTGTACGTCTGCCCGGCAGTCACAGGACTCTATCTCTTGAACCATAGTAGAAACATTATTTTTTTGAAGGTGTAATTCTGTTATCATTATAACAAAAATACCAATAAATGGGGTCGCCATTCAAGAAAATGAAGAATCTTTCGGTGAACCGTAATAGGGAGAGTTTAAAATTTCTAAAGCATTTACTTCTACTTCTGTTATGGTATCAAATACTAAAACTAAAATATAAATGAAATTTTGGTTGAAGGAAGTTCGACTCATACTGGGCTTGAAGTTTTTGTCCACCTATAGCTTAGTGGAAATATTTTAGTAACATGAATACTCGTTTACCGGTTCAATCTCATGAAAAAGGTCCTGTTAAAATAAAAGGTCTGCTCTTTGTGCTCAATGATTGATGAGGGCAGGGCTACTGAGGGGCTTCTAAAGGTCAGGGGGTATTAGAACATCAATGACCTCGTTTGGATCATTGAAGTGAAGGAGATAGTGGACTAAGACTGCTGACATAGCTATACCTACTGACTACTGACGTAACTATACTTATAAACACATGAACGTTTAATAAAAAAAAAAAACAAATCCAGTGTAAAAGACAACGTAGAAGACAAAAGGTTTTACTTAAATGAAAGGTAAATACTTCATCTTCATCATATTGTTCATATACTCCATAAAAAAGTAGTAAATGGTAAAATCAGCGTTTTAAGTTACCAGTTACTCAAACAAGATTTTTTTCATCTTTTACATCACTACAAAAATTATTAAAGTAATTTTTCATTACCTTTTAATATTGATATCGTTGTATTTGAAAAAATCTTACCTCTTACCATCTTCACCATCATACGGTACAATAAAAATCCCATCACTATCCGGCTTCAAGCGTTTATTAAACGAAATTCTTATCAAATACTGCGTCTTCGATACACTATACTGTTTCAGTGGTTCGTTCAAATAAATGTACAACTTTCCCTTTCTCTCATCATACTCGTATGGTCTGTACTGATTCACAATATCTACGTTTCCATACATAACTTTTATCGAACCATCCTTTATATCCAATCCATGACTGTCTAATTCTATGATGTTTACGTTAGGCGCATTTGCAATTACCGTTATGACCATATCACAGTCGTAGTAAGAGTTGCCATCTTGATAAATATGCGGAAACAGTGTGATGTCATACTGTACTGGATACACTGTGTAGTTCAAACACTCTTCTTCACGTAAAACGTTAGCGTCACTCCGAAAAACGTAACATAAAACAAGAATCCACGTTAAGTGAAACATTTTTTTTTATTTTAATTTTCCGCCACCAGTATATTTTTACAAAGGCCAGTCACTATGATTTTTGTTGGTAACAAAACATTTTAACTAATTTCGTGTTCATAATTTTTCAAAAATCAAAAATTAAAAAATTAAAAATCAAAAATTAAAAATTACACAAATTATTAATGTAACGCGTACAATATACGATTTAAAATTTAATATTTTTTAAACTTTATAAAACTTAAAATTTTGAAACGTTAGCTAAATTATATTTTATATCTGTAGCTTCGTTCGACGTTCGATTTCGCGCCAAAACGCAGCTCACGTGAGTACGTCCAACCGCGAAGCTTGCGAGTACGAGTATAGAATTCGCGGTCGCGCATCCGCAAGTTTGGCGCCATTAACAACCAGTATAGAAGACCTTCGCTTCCCCCCTTTCTTCATACAGTTTTAGAACAATACAGGGTTACGTCAAACAACATCATAGTTCAACTTACATTGGCATGATGACATTCTATTTATTGTTTGTTTTCGTAACGTCATTTCAGAGCAAGGGTAATTTCTATGAAACGATTATGTTGCAAAAACTATGACGGAGAATGTAAAAATAATAATGCTGAGTGTTCAGAAACTCTTCAAGGTGAGGATTCAATAATAACCTCGTATTAAAATAGCGAGTGCGTAAGCAGTGGTTTCTGCTAATACGAATCCGAAGGAAAGTACGAATATAAGGAAAATTTAACATTTAATATTGTATAGGTATATAAGCCAATTGTGCTTCTTAGAAATTTCTTGCGCCCATTGCAAAAAATACGTTTATTTAATACAAATAATTGTCAAAATTAATAATAAGAAGAATATTTCATGGAATTCGTTCTCTTTCGTTGTAAACATAGTATTACTGATTGACATAACTCTTGACACATAGATAGACAAACATAATATGCTATGAATCAGGTGGCTAGCACGTCGTAAACATAATAATCTGTACCTACTAAAAGACCAACTATTCCGTCACAGAGCTGGGCAGGGGTCTTATATTAGACTACACACACCTTAAGAACTTTTTTTTCCAAACTATTAGGCACGTACATAGTTTTTTCACGAGGTTTACTTTCAAATTAAAAACGAGATAATTTGTAGCAGGCAAAAACTTGAATTGGGATTTTGAAAACCTGGGTTACTTACGATTGCTTTTGTCATATTTAAACTGGTAAATGATGTAAAACAGTCCTTGAGAAAATACATAGTCATTAATTTCTTAAAACCCTACAATTACTACTGAGTAGTGAGGCATGTTCACTTATAGACCTGGTGATTTAACATCATTTTATTGCTAATAGGTTTACTGATATTTTCTGACGAAACTTTAATTAAATGGAAGTACCTATCAAATAAGAATGCATTTAAGTAATGTTAGTGACCACCGCCAGTCAACATTTGCAATCAACACCTATTATGATTAAAATCTCATCTGAGGTCGGTCATGATCGGCCAGAATATTTTTTAGGGAGGTGGATTGCCATTTTTCGCTGACGGATACGTAATTCTGTGATTGTTTGCTGCTGGCAGCCTTTATTTCTCTTACACTGACATACCTATACTCATTTCAAGAAGTTTTTTTACTGATATTTCAACATTTCACAGGTTGTTTGGTCCTTACGAGCTTTTTCGCTAATAAATACACATTTCACAGACTTCACTTATGTACTTTCTTTCCGCCCAGCTTCACTTGCACCCTAAGTGCCTTGCCGGTGCTCATGACGTTGACATTGATTGTTGAGCATTAAATTGGAATGCTCCGTGTGTCTTTAACTTCCCACACCTTTAAAACTAGAGCACAGCAGGTTTTGACATTGTTATACAGGAAAATAAATGCCACAATCGTGTCTCAATGTTAAACAATTCTAACAGTAAGTATTTCAAATTACTAACGATTATTACATAGTATTTACTATTAATATCCAAGTGAATACCACACCGTACCACACGTGGGTGTTGTCATTGTACCATTCATATAATAGGTGCACTTAGAGACAAAATGCAGACACCCACGCTCTATAGAGTTGCCTAACTACTACGAAAGTTATAGAGCGCTTATTATTGTCATAACGATAAATGTTATCTTTTTTTTTTCTTTTCGAGGGGGAAACCTTCAAAAGGTACCGGACGACGTGGGAGCGACGCGGGAGCGACGCCGGGTTATGAGGAATTTTTACTGCACTGATCCAAAATTAAAGCCACTATCAATAAATTTATCTTATTTATGTATTACTATCTTTTAGTTAAATCTTAGACCTCTAAGACTAAAATATTGTCCTTTACACTGTTCACTTTTGTGCCGTTCTTACTTACTACGTGTACCTACTCTATATCATTCACACTCTAAGACATTGTATCTTTGTTAGGCTTACATATTTCATTAAATAATAAACTTTATTACCTTGTTTATGAAGGCTACCTTTGATAAAACGTTTTACTTTTACGCTTTCAAGATCAGGCGTTGGTATAACAGTATTACAATTTTTGATGGTACTGATGACGGGTTAAAATCTTGAAATAAACCTTAAGATAACGTTTATATTTACGTACATTCTTCCTTTTATACTCTGGTATATGTGGTCTTAAAATTTAAACAACTTCTGGTATGTTAAGAAAAAATCTATTTATTTAATAAAATATATTTTTACTAGTTCATAAAATAGATAGACACTTATCAATATAAAATTCGAAATTACACAATTAGTGGAGTGGGATCTCTTTTCACAAAATTCTTATAATATTAAGCTTAACTTAATTAGGATTAATACAAAGAAAATAGATATATATTTAACAAAGGCCCTGTCATCAAACCTGTATCATAATAAAATAAAAATATTTCAAAATTATTATTATATTTAACCAAAAAATCATCTTGACAAGCATTTACTTGTCTTAGAAAATTATATCAGTGCATCAAAATATACAATACGAAAATAACTAACAAATGTTGATTAATTATTGTAATACAAAAAAAAAAATATTTTCGGTGTACAGAAAAACTATATATTTTTGCATTTATTTAAAATATGGAAACAAAAAATAAGTACAAGACAAGACCTACTTAAGACAAAAAATAATCAAAGAAAATAGTTGTACTTTGCTAATGAGCGCACATTTATTAATAATTTAACTTAGGTATTTACAATCCAATAAGCATAGCCAATAACGCAGTAAAAACTAAAATGGCTGATGAAGCTGATTTGACAGCGCTGTTCTTGAGGCTTTTCACGATGTCCGCCTTATGGTTTTCGGCCCAAGTTGTCGCTGCTCTTTGTTTGGCTAAGGTCCCCTTTGCCGCTGTTACTGCTTGCTCGCCGCATTCTGTGCACGAAGACAGCCAGGCCTCGAACTGGAATTGAAGAAATATTTGTTTGAATATCTGAAATATATATCTAGTTTTCTAATCGTTCTAATGGGGATAAAAATGATGATGATGAGAATGATGATAACGATGAAGTTTGTGTAAGGGATTTTGTACACAAACAAATACAAAAAATGATATGTTTTTAACGCTTCTTTCTGAGATAATAAATCAATAAATTATTTTTTTTCATCTGTAAGGCAAGGATATTACCAAAATAACCCAAATGGATTGGATATTACCAGGAGTATATTCTGTACATCACTTTAATAATGATTTTCGATCTGTCCGAAAGTAAATTAAAAACATAATTTATTATCCCCAACTGTCAAATTCAATTTTCGGACACGCGTTACGTTTTCTAAATGACATAAATGTCACACAGAAGACGTGACTGTCAAGTTCTTCATAAATAACATCGTTTAGTCATAGTAACAGGCGTTCGAAACAAACAACATGAATAATCTAGAGTAGGAAATATCGGAATATTCGGAGAGAACTAGAGACTTCGCGCGTAACATCCGGTGGATACCATAGCTGATTTTTTGGTGATTGTCAGCAAATTTATTCTATTTTTAAAACTTTTCCACCTCATCAATTTCAATTTGTGCAAATGTCACCTCTGATACTGGCCGTCAGCCAGTGTTTTATTTTTAGAACAAACAGTTTTGGAGATAGGACTTTACATAATGTTGGTAATGTATTTGAACTTAAAGATGCTATGTTTAGATTTAAGTGTCTGCAGACACAGTATTATTAAACAATATTTTTTCCAAATTAAATACGGAGTAAACAACACAACCGCGAATGAAAATTTAGAGGAAAAAGACAACTTTTGGAAAGGAACGGAGCTAGGCACAAATCAAAAGTAAATTTTAAGGTGATATATACGTAAATATGTTAAACATATTATTACACGTGCTATACACACATTAGCCTCACCTATTAAATAAGATATATTTTCAAGATTTTTCAAGGTTTGTGTGAATCTGTTGAAGCTGGAGATTCGCCAAACTTTCATTCGAAATTTCTTCCGCCAATTGATTCATGTAGGTCAGGAATTATATTATTTAAAGAAATCTGTTATAAACAACATAGCTTTCTAAAATATATAATTATGATACTATTATACTTCCCTAGATGAAAAGTAGTTTTAAGTATACACAACTTGTTTAAATATAATGTATCATTGGAGCATATAATAAAGTTCATTAATAGTTTCCGACACCGTAAACCATACGTAACACCTCATAGTATATTTATGACCTACTCTTCAGTATGAAGCTTCTTTATTAATATTGAAAGCCTAAAGTAATTCCGATTTATGGACATAAGTACAAGTTATTTTCGGATGTGCGTGGGTGATGTAGTGACGAAACCACCCATTAGGTAAATCTGCTACCCAAGGATAACATTAACAACCACCGAAACTTACGATCACCCATCCAAATGCCTACCATGGCAGACGTCGCTAAACTTTAGAGATCGGATGACCTAATCAAAAGCAATTTCGAAAGCCAGTGCAATTCAAATGACATAAATCCTAATACATATTTATTTCCACCTTGTCGCACAGCAATTAGCGCATTTAAAACTATATTGACCGCTGGCTAATTGCTTTGTCATTTCGACCCAAATGACCGCCCACAAACACCACTCGAGGATAAGCACACATTCATTACAAGAGACGGGCCCTTTGTTTGACGATCCCCTGTTTGACGACCCTTTGTTTGACAGCTGTTACAATGAGGGTTTTGGTCACTTGTTGTGTGGTTAGATCGTAAATAGAAATATCTATATAAATAGGAATTCAAGTATTGAAAAAATCTTCCACTATTTCCACATAAAGTTTTAACCATTATTTTTATTACATCTTAGTTGCGGGTTCAAAACTAGGAACCCAATTTTCAAATAATTGTCTCATTAAAATATTTAATATTGTATATTAGTTTCTATTACATCAAGATTCAATAAAATTTAATTCAACAGTCAATATTGCAGCGAATTTATTTTTAAAATGACTTACATCATTAAATTCCTTCTCTGTATGCAGTGCAGACGCAATAGTAGGTAAAACTGAATCCAAATTAGTGTAACTGTAAAAAACAAAAAGTAAACAAGATTTTATACACCAAGTAGTGATAGCAATGATAGATGATGATGATGATAATCATATAATTGAGATTGACATTTGACCTCTAAAAATAATTTGTCATTTAACATTGGGAGTTCAATACTCACAGACAATTATGATTTAAATCGTCAAAGAAGAGGAAATGGAATGAAGAAGGAAGAAAATATGTTTTCTTCTGAGCCTGAACAATTTATAAAAAAATAAGTTCTTAAAAGCGTTTGAAGAACTTGAACTGGGCCAATGATGATGATTATATGAGTAAACAACATGATTTTCTTCTGAATTAAGACCAAAAAATGAAATGCTTCACTCACATAGATTTCCAAAGAGTGACATTCTTATCCAATTCTTCTATAACGATATGCACGTGACTATAGTTGGATAACACACTTGCAAGTGGCACGGTCAAGTCTTGCGTTTTTATGGGGCTATTTTCAACCAACATCGACGTTAAATAACTGAAAAATAATAATATTATTTCCGACTTAAAAGTTATTAAATTTATTTTAAACTTAAAGGTGGTAAACTCTTGGAAATTTGTCTGCAGAAACACTGTCATCATACATATTTCTGCCTTCCAGTAGCAGTGTAGTGCGGCTATGTTCCGATTTCTGATATTAAGATATATATGAACTGCATCATGTTTAAGAAATCACCTATTTAGTAGTAGTATTTTATTTTATTCCTTCGTCCTTAGATTTATTTTATTATTAATGTACTATATGTAATGTACTGTACTGAATTTAGTTGAAATAGTATTGAAATTTTATCTGGGGTTGACCTTGCTACCTCTTAGAACTAAAATAAAAGATTCTGTCTTATCACACTCTTCAAACCAGAACACAGCAGCGCGTTTTACTTCTGAAGTTATTATAAACGGAAATGGTCAATAAACCGCTTAATTATGTGTACAACCTACCTTCTCAACTTGCTTTCATCAGCAGAACAGCCCATAATGTCGCCTATGATCCGAGCCTCATTAGCGACGTTGGTGGTCGCCATTCGGTCCCAGAGGAAATCGTAGTCAGAACCATTTCCGTGTCTTAGACCAGTGCAGTAGGCAGCTGACCGCAGACTCGGAGCAATCCTGGAAAAAAAGAGTTCATACTTTCATAATATTTAACAACCTTATAAAGGGTTATCTAAAATCTTTAGATCACATCAAAGTCGTCACACTAGCAAGTAAAAACTAGATAAGTTTTAAAAACAGATACAAATTTTTGCGTCCTATGTATCTCTAAAACATATTATGTTCTAGAGATACACATAAAATATTATTTTAACGTTTAAAACAGACTGACAAATATATTTAAGTATTTCAATGGATGATAATTATACTGAAACACAAAAAACCGTAAATAAAGAAAAAACATGCGTTTCACAGCAAAGTATTTTTACCAACAATTAACAATAATAAAATTGTTGTCCAGTGTAATTAGCGCACCCATCAAACTAATTAGGGTACTCACTCTTTGCCATTTTGTCTGAAATCCTTGTATAACGCCAACATATTTTCCATACAGCCCTGGTGTCCCAATTTGCAAGCGAACTGCATGATTTGCATCCGGTTCCACTCCGTAATCAAACTGTCTGTTGATCTTACTTCATAGCCCAGCTTATTGATAATGTTCTCCATTAGTTGCAGCGCAAATTCCTAATGACAATCACAAGACAAAACATAAGGGACCAGAAAAAAAATAGTACTTATATTTTATTCTTTAGTTAATCTGAATAATTATTATCTTAAATCTGTTTTCAACCTCAGATAAGATTAGAGTGCTACGTAAGGTCGACCAAAGAAGCGTTGCTAAGCCTAAGAATTAATAACGAACGCGTCGGATGAGAATCTTAACACTGCCCTTCAAAGCGAAACACAGCAGCTAAGTGCTGCTGTTAAAGCAAAGTGGTGTTTAGTGGTGTTTAATAAATGTGGTGGTGTGGTGGGGGTACCTCTAGAATCGAAACACAAAGAGTTCGACCGCCTTTAATTTACATCATTTGAAAAGATTACTTCATCATTTTAATCAATTTTATTTTAATCTTTATTATTTATGTTAACTTGAAATACCTATAAAATACTTACGTCAATGAGATTTAAAGTATCAGTTCCATAGTAAAAAATCCTCAATTTGTTAAAACCTCTGATGGCAGCTAACCACACTGAGTAATCGGCTTCGTCAGCCAAAAATCCTAACACTTCATGAAGCAATTCAAATGACACTTCATCGGAATATAAGAAAGCGAATAAGTCATTTACGACCTGAAAGAAATGAAACGATTTCAATGAATACAAACCATCGTTGAAATGATAAAATATGACGACATATTATAGTTTCTGTTATTTGTACCCAAGTTATGGAAATTAAATTAAAAATATCAATAAAATTTTACAGATATTCTAAATTGTTTGTTTTTACTGCCATTTATATTCGAACGAACCAAAAATGATTGATGAAGAATGATGATAAAACCAATGAACAATTTGTTATAAAGTTTTTAATACCTTAGCTCTATTGAGGTTATGGATATCTTCACGTTTACTTCCTTTCAATTCCGTAGATATTAATTTCCAAGATTCGCTATCATAGTTTACTCTATACAAGCCTGAAAATATAATTAAAATGTGAGCACCTATATATATATATATATATAAATCACATGAATAAAGTATTAAAAATCAAGAAGAGGCGGAACCGGAGCCCTAAGCAAAGAATCTAGGCTCAATTATAAAGGACATTGCTGGCACTTTTCGTTAATTATTACACCTAACGATGATTCCCTGTGAAAATATATCATACAGATTTTTACACCCTTACCCACACCCTTCAAACCAGAACACAGTAGCGCTTAAGACTGATGTAATGAGTGAGAAATAGATGTGGCGGTACCGCCGGAGTCGAACCACAAAGGTTCTACCACCTTTAAACCACTTGCAACAACGGAAGTTAAATTTTTAATAAAACTATACTATACTATCAGAAATCTTACCAGTTTCTTGCAAGTTAACGATAACCCAACTGAGCGACTCATTTGTCTTGGTAATGTTAAAGGTATGTGTTTTGTCGTGCATTATAAAGGCCGGCTTAGTATTTGTGAAGCTTGGAGCATTCCCATATGTATAAGTGATGGGAATTTTATATAATTGATCGGATTTATGCGTTGGGTCGATGTAGAAACGTTTCTGTAAATAATAGAAATGTTTATAGAACAGTAATCTAAAAAATTAAGGTTATGAAAGATATTGTTATGTTACACAATTTGGAAGATTTGATAGAGATAGGCCTCGGGAGCAATTATTGTGATCATACTTTCATATTGAGAATGTCATAGTCCACTTGCCCTGGAATATTTTTTAAACATTTTGTGAGTACTTCAAAACTATTCAAAGATTTAAAAAAATGTAAGCATTTTTTCAATATACATTTATGAAGGGTACATAACATTGACATATTAAATTTAATAAATTGTAATGTTGTTTACACAGTATAGTAATATTTTACTTAGATATAGCAGCAATATCAGCATAAATAATTGTAATGAATCTACACTTTTCATATAAATTAATTAAACTTCTAAATAGTAAGCCTAGTGGCTTTAAATTAAGCCTCTTAGTCTAAGAATACGAGGTTCGAATCCTATCTCTAGAAACGCATCTTTTTCAAATTTATGACCGTATTATAAATTAATTATCACTTGACGGAAAACACAACGCGGAAACATGAAAGTTCTTTAAAAAAAATCATAAAAGTTTGTAAAGTCTACCAATGTGTACTTTTCCAGAATAGTACAGCCTTCTAATATGACAGTAATAGACTGCCAACGCTTTCTACAACACAACCTTATACTAGGATTTCCTGCGTCGGAGGAGCCATGGATATTGGACACACAGAGACAATGATACATACACATAAACAACGGTACATATATGTCTACTACATTACCTGTGTGAGGGATACGGTGAAATCATCACGGTTAACAGTAACATGTACTATAGGATGACCAGATTGGGTGATCCAAGAGCTCATCACTGTAGTTATATCAGTTTCTGGGTACAATGATAAAGAATTAGGATAAGCGGTTACACCCGTTTGCAGACCTTCGTACAACCTCTCTGGGTAGCCGGGTTGGAGTTTGCTAAAAGTAGAATTACATGATTTAGATAATAACCCACTGTTTGATAAAAGAATATACTTTGATTCTAAACAAATGCAATAAAACCTTATCGCAAAATTTATGTTATCTCTGTTTAAGTTAGTTTTTTCTCGTTTAGTGTAGTTTAAAGTGAGAGAGCAAAAGATATAATGCATTACGAAGTAAATATTGTACCTAAGTACGTACAAAATAAAATAATGATGCGTTATTTTAATAATGAACTGTATGAAAATATAAAAAATAAAAAAAAACCTACTTAACAAAAGTTTATTTGTATAGTAGGTTTTTTTCAAATCAATATCTTGAATAGTTCAATATCTAATATCTATATCTAATATCTATATCTATATTTTAAATTCAATATCTATATCAATATCTATATATTTGAAGGTGGTAGAACCCTCTGTGGTTCGACTCCGGCGGCACCACCGCCACACCTATTTCTACCTAATAACAGCAGTGTTAGGCGCTGCTGTGTTTCGGTTTGAAGGGTGTGGTAAGGGAGACAGACTTTTCCGAGGCGTTCCAGCTTAGTCCTCAGGGGTAGCGGCGCATCTGTGGCCGACCTCAGGTAGGAATATCTAATCCTATCTGGGGTTGATTACCGATGTCCATGGGCGGCAGTAGCCACTTACCATCAGGTGTACTGCATGCTCGTCTGCTACCCTTATATTATAAAAAAAAAAAAAAAAAAAAAATCTATAGTAATTATTCGAGTTTATTTCGCTTATAACTTTAATAAAAAAATATATCAGGTTATATCACGTTACTTCGTATTTTTCGTAAAGTAAAGATTTTACCATTTATCGGTACAGGACCAACTCATAAATTGTATACATGATATACTTACTTAGTCTCCAAATAGGTATGAAGACCTAACTTGAAAGCATCATCACCCAGCAAATGATGCATCATGCGAATGACAGATCCAGCTTTCTGGTATGTTACGGTTCCAAAGTGGCCACTGATTTCTGCTGGTGAGTTCACATTGTCGTTTGAAATTGGAGGCGAGTCTGGGTTATCATCAGCATCGTAGGCAGAATATACTGATCCAGTAACAAGGATATCCGCTGATCCTACTTCGGGTTCCACCTGATAAATAATTATTAAATTACTTATCCTATGACCTATTTTTTAATTTTATGAATGGAAATATAGCTACTACTTTAATTAGCATTTAAATACGCACTATTGGTAATTAATTTTGATTTTTTTTTATACTCAACTATTTAAAGGAAATAATGCGACGCTATTCGGATTTTAACAAAAAGTGAGGTATAAATACAAAGTGGGCAAAAAATAACAATTATATGAACATAAAAATAAAGATCGGGTTGTCATTTTGAAAGGACACCAGATATATTAGTAATTAAGTTAAGAATACAAACCAAGGATGTGATGTAATCCTGGAAGTAGTTGGCAAAGCCTTCATTCAGCCAAGTGTTACTCCACCAGTGACAGGTGACCAGGTTGCCGAACCACATATGTGTAGTCTCGTGAGCCAATATTTGCGCTATCCTATACTTGTAATAGGGGTTGGAGTGCTCTGGAGCGTATAGTAGTAAAGCTTCTCTGGATAAATAAGAAATATGAAGAAATATTGCAGAATATGCAAATCTAATTAGTCTAACAAGTCCCTTTACAATTTATATTTTAAAGTACCAATTTTTAAATATCACTTGCAGAATTTATGAAACACTTCCATCAATGTGATTCACAGGAAACATATCATAGATTGAAATATGATCATATTTCTTTATCTAAAAATAATCTAGAATAAGTCCATTACTATATATAACTTTTATATACCTGTATTTAATTAGTCCCCAGTTTTCCATAGCGCCCGCTCTAAAGTCAATCAAAGCAACATGGTCCAATCTTAAGTTACTATCAACAGAGTAGTAATTGATACCAAAGTAGTCTCCCAAAGCTTGAACCACTCTTTTTCCGAAATCGAATGCAAAATCACTTTGGTTTTTAGCTTCAGGTCGAGTGTAAACACCAAATTCCTCCGCTCCATCAGTAATATTTGCAGCTTCGAATTCTGATATGAGGAAAGCGACAAGATAAGTAGACATCCTTGGTGTTGGATGGAATACTTCCCTGACATATCCATTTGATCTGAAATCAGAATTCAATTAGCAACCTAAAAAACTGAGATGAATAGTATCAAAACAAAAGATTTTGGTAAAGGTTATGTGCACATTAATTAATTATCACTTGCTTAAACGGTGAAGGAAAACATCGTGAGGAAATCTGCCTACCTGAGAAATCTAAAAAAAAGATTTCCAAGGTATGTGACGTCTACCAATACGCACGTGGCCAGCGCGGTGGACTATGGCCTAATCCCTCTAGTTTAGGAGACCCATGCCCTGCAGTGGGACAGTGAAAGGGTTAATGATGATAATAATGTCTTACAGTGGAACTGAAGATTGCATCTTGGTGTTAGTTAACGAAGGTTGGTAGTGTTCTGGTCTGTCGATGGTTAAGGTGAAGACGGCTTTTAAGGAAGGCTCGTCGAAGCAAGGGAATGCCTTCCGAGCATTGGTAGATTCGAATTGTGTGGCGCCTAGCCATCTAAAACATTGAAATAATTATTATTACAAAACATTGATACAAAATATAATTAGAAACGAATATAATACTCTAAATAAGTTTTTATAATGGTTTTGTATAATTGCATGATATACTTATCAATAATAATGAATAGTTAATAAACATAAAATCGGAAACGCCACGCAAGAAAAATAGAAATATACTCGTACGAGTATTATAACATGACATTGAAACCTAAATTAAACGTAAAATAAATTAATGCGTAAAATTAAACTTCGAGCTCTAATTATAATGTTCTTATCTTATGTGTTCTTTGTAATGAGATTATTTGAATCCAACAAAGTACTTATCGATGAAAAGGTCCTTTATGACGTCGAAGGTAAGTATTAATTATAATGAGTTGATCTTAACTCCTTATCTGTCAATGTAGAGTAAACCTGTTGTAACAATAGAGATAGTAAAATCTAAAGATCCATCTTTAATCCTACAATCTATTTTATCTTACAAGTGCTTCTTCACAATGTCTGTCACGGGTAGATAGCAATCAATGAAAAGATTAATTTAAAAAATATTTTGCAATAACGAACAATTTAGATTTAATTAGCTGTTTCACTTTTACTGAAGTCCCCAGACTGAAAAATATTCTCAACAAAATTTTAAGAATGAAAAATCTAGTCAAAAAATTATAATTTTAAACAATATATCTCATTAGTGTATAACAAAACATAATCGTATAAACTTCCTTCATTCTTGATTAAGCCCAATTCTATTACATCATATGACAACCTACGAGGTATCTTGGCAAATAAGTTATACATCCATTAAAATTTCGTAATAATCATCACTTACTTTTTAACCCCCTTCTCGATATAATAATTCCTGTAGAATCCGTTCAGATCTTGTCTTATCGGGCCTTTGTACACAATGTTTAGATTATATTCTATTCCAGTTTGTAACTCTGTTTGCAAGTTGATATGAGCAAAGGAGTATTTTTCATCAAATTCCAAAGGATTTGTTGCCACCAGACTTATAACATTAGTGCCTGTGGTCACTTTAATACTTTCTGCAGTAAAAGTCAGGTCTTCAGAATGCAGTTTTATTTGATTAATATTTTTGTCCGTAGTAAAGCGAATGGTCACTTCACCGTCGAAAGTAAAGGCGTTTTCATTCCCAGTGTCGAAGTAAGGGGTGATCGATAAGGCGTAAGCTATTGGTGTTATTGTGGTGTTCAGTCTATAATTTGTGTCCCCTCGAACAGTCTGTATTGCTATGGCTAGTACAGCCAATCTTAGCAATTTTAGTAACATCTCTGTAAAAGAAGATTTTAGTAAACAGGGCGTTCAAGAAATTAAAAAAAAACGAAAAGATTAATGAATAAAAGATAAATAAAAATAAATAATAATATTACGTCAGGATAATGGAAATAAATTCAATTTACACAAGTGAAAGATAAAAACCAAATACAAATTGAAATAAAATGTTAAAAATATTTCAATTTCTAATCGAAAACTACTTATTTCCAATTTGAAATCAAAATTATATTGACATACAAATTCATACGATTTATTTAAACATCTTAAAAAAATATTCTTAAATTACATAATAGATTTACTTTAATTGTAAATTACCTTCTGGATTCGTATGTAACCGTAGAGATGGGTATATTATTACAATGAATTAAAGTAAAATATTACTTGTGACTAGAAGTCACTTACATAATTTTATTACAATATAATTGTAATTGATAATGTTAATAATAATGTTGAAACAAACTTACCTAATGTTTTCAGTTCGACGGCTTACGATGTTACTAAAACTGAAGACAGCAACATTTCAGTAATAGAAGTGATAAGAACATCTCGAGTATCCTTATCTGGATCCATCGTTGATAAATATTATGTTATGTGTCAAGTGTTAGCATCTCAAAGCAAATAACTATATTGAAGTAAAACTGATGGTGTTAGAATAGGGGAATACCAAACTTTGTATTAGTAATACTGACTCCATTGTAAATTGAAATTGCATGTCATGCAGAGGATTCCCCAAAGTCAGAAGTATAAAGGAAAATATCTACAAGACGACAAATATTAGACGGGGTCTATGCATGCAGAAATCAGACTATACAGTAACTGGTTGTAGAACTTAAGGTGATGGAACCCTTTGTGGTTTGACTCCGGCGGCACCACCCCCACACCTATTTCTGCTTAATAACAGCAGTGTTACTCGCTGTTGTGTTCCGTTTTGAAGGGTGTGGTAAGGGACATATACTTGTCCGAGGCGTTCTAGCTTAGTACTCCTATATTATAAAAAAACTATAGATATATCTATACGTATATATATCAATAAGTATGATGATAGAATTACAAATATTATTTCCAGTTGTTAGGTTTTACATTCAAGGCAGTAGGTTTTCTCTTTAGGAGATATTGTTTTGAGATCAGAACTCATGACTCATTACATGGTTTGAAGTAAACATTGAGACTACGATATCTCACTGACCAAAATTTTTCTTAATATTTCTTGAAATATTTAACGTTGTTGATTGTTTTACATCTAAGGACTCCAAAATGGAACATTCAACAGTAGAAAATGATTTAAATAATCTTATAAGTTTAGTAATTGTAATTGGCATCGAATCGAATCGCATCGTGATTAGTTATTAACAAAAAGGAAATTTTTTATTTTCAGATTTGGGCCGTGACTAAGTTTTATACATCTGTAGACAAATCTACAAAAGTCTCGTCAAAAATAATCATCGGCACTTTTATCTTATCATCAAGTTTGAAATTTCGTCAACAAAAGATAATTTTGGGAGCTGTTGACGTTAGTTCCATATTTTGTTGATGTTTATCTACATATTGATACGATATAGGTCGTCAAAAGTCATAACTTTTTATATGTATCTTCAATATATTAAATTAAGAAAAAAATTAAAAAAAATTCCGTCTTACGCGACCAAAATTTTTATTTAATAAATGTGTAAAATTCCTTATACTTAGTGTAAAAAAAATGTAGTCGGTATTTGTGACCAAGTTATCATAATGCTGTAAATAGATCATTTAAATTTAACTATGGCTAAACGTCAATACTATTTAAATGTTTTTAATTTATTTAATAGTACAGAATAAGGAAATCATAACAAAAACAGTACTACCTGGTTAAAACACTATGCGCTAGAACTGCATAGTAATATAATAAAGGAAAATAGTGCAACGTTTAAAGAAGAAAACAAAAAAATAACATGAATAATTTTTATTAACATATTCACATCATAAGTTAAGGCATTAAAAAAATCTTAAATCTATTTCTACGTCATAAGTACTTTACCAAAATAAATATGTAGAAAAATATATAATATAAGTACTATTTAGGTAAATTTAAACACTTTTTATCAAAGGCAAACATTATTAATTTTTTTTTAATTATGTTTTATTAGGCCAAAATTAAAGATTTTAAAAAGTATTAATGTTTATTTTATTAATAAATACGTGAAAGTTAATGATTTTAAAATGCGTAATAATTATCACTTTGATTCCATAAATATTTATCAACATTCCATAAATATATATTAACAATCACAACACTATCGCATAGTACTTGGCATCTATCTCAATATCAGAGCCAGAGAGGCCATTAACAGCAGTGTGAAGGTGGGCACCAGAGCTGGGGCTGAACCCCTCGCTGCCCGTAGGATCCTGTCCGCCCGGTCTGTTCCCCATTGCATACTATTCCTGGATGAGGTGATCGCGTTCAAGCCAGTTTGGAAAGAGGGTATGCTCGCCTGGTTTGTGTTAAGCCATTGTTGCATCTGGAAAATTATTTAATCATTTAATTGAAACAATATTATTTATATGAAAAACTGATTTTATATTTTTTATATGTAATGTAGCAGTAGCAGACAAGCATGCAGTCCACCTGATGGTAAGTGGCTACTGCCTCCCATAGACATCTGTAACCCCAGATAGGATATTAGAGTATATATTGCTACCTGAGCCGGCCACAGATGCGCCACTACCCCTGAGGACTAAGCTGGAACGCCTAGAAAAAGTATATCTCCCTTACCACACCCTTCAAACCAGAACACAGCAGCGTTTAACACTACTGTTATGAAGCAGAAATAGGTGTAGCGGTGGTGTCGGAGTCAAACCACAAAGTGTTCTACCACCTTCAATTGATGCTTGTAAAAGGTGGTTAACCTTCTGTGGTTCGACTCCGGCGACACCACTGCCACACCGATTTCTCCCTAATCACAATAATTTGGAGAGTGTCGGTATGGAAACATACGTACTTAAGTTACCTGATCAAATATATTAGCAAATGCTCGAAAAACAACAAATTTGATTATCGTTTGTATTTTATCCATATCTGCTGTTAATTTTTTTCAAAATTATTGAAGTAAAATTTTAATAATTGATAAAAATTATCAAAACTTACATCTTGTAAGCCTTCCTCGTCCAAGTAGGAAGCTAGATTGATAAGAATATTCTCCCACCAAGCTGGTAGAACAACCCTGAGAAAAAATATTAAGATCATCATCATCATATTGCATTATTAGCTATTCTTATTCATATCCCCGGTTCTCGTTATGTTAAAAGTTTAATTAAGATTATTAAAATATTTTTGCGTGATACTCGAACAAATCGACATATAACAGCTTTTAATTGTATTTTACATCAATATCATGTATAACCTTATCAATTAATTCTAATTATTGAGTGGCATATGTCGCAGCCTTCAAAGACGCGTAATCGCGGACGCTTCATTGTTGTATTATTATAATATTAACTTGGAAAAGTATAGATATACGAGCTAAACCTTGCCACACTTCCATGTGGCTTTCTGATATCAATTGGACGTAGTTATGCAAAATAGATCCAACCACAAAAACTAGCTTTTGAAAAAATACTTAAGTCTTTTAGAGAAAGTTAAATTGCTTAATTTATGATTGGTGTCACTGATATTTCAAAAGAAAAAATGTACGATGCAGCTTGAATATTTTTTGCATATACGAAAGTTGATGTGGAGATGCCATTTGTGATAGTAACTAAACGACGGTTGTTGTGGGTAGGTTCCATTTTGCATAACTACGTCCAGTTAATAGAGAAATAATTCAATGTTTGTTTTTAATTACAGTAATATCTCATGTTACGCTACCCCGACTTACGCGAACCCGGATTTACACAATTTTCAAATCTCGCCGATTCGTGTTTTGTTTTAGCGACATGCTCTCGATTGCCGATTACAGACTGCTCCCACATTATTGCTCAATTAATGTAATACAGTACTCAGGAGTCAGAACATAGTTACATGCGAAATCATGCCATACGAAATCCTATTCTCGACTTACGCGAATTTGACTTTCGCGGTTATCACTCGGTCCCACCTGCCACGTTAGTACAGGTTATTACTGAATACCGCGCGAAATTCATGGAATGATAACCCACGTGGCAGTACGGTAACAAAGCCGGTCTAACACGCCTTGAGTTCCAGGTTCGTTCCCCAACTTAAGACTGATACTAGTAATATTCTAGGGATAGATATTTAGACATCTCGTGTTGAGGGTCTGAGGGTCTTTAAATCTCAAGCAATCACCCCTAACTTCCGTTATATACATTAAAAATCACACACCTAAACAATGGAAGAAAATATCGCAAGAAAATCTACTTTCCGTAAGAGTTCTCTAAAAATTCTCAAATGTGATATTTACTATTCCGCACTGGACAGGCTTAATAGACCAAAATCTGATCACTATGATAAGATTTGAGATGAATAGTGGCCGATTGGTGATGAAGAATATGATAATGGTGATGACACCATACTTACTTGCGTCTAAACTGCTCTACTCGAGGCTTGATGTACTGAAGGGCCACTTTAGCATTCGCCCTGTCGCCCATGTAGAGGAAAGTCATCGCATTTACACTGTCTTGGGCCTTGACGTCATCGCTCAAGACCATTTCCAAGTACCTGATAACAGAAGCATCATTATTGGTTTTTCGTTTAATCACTTATTTTTTTAGAATCTTAAGATCTGTCCTCAATTATCTTATCTTGCGAATAGTACGTTACTTGAGATTAGAATACAGCTACCTGTCTTCATTTTTGAATATGGCTAGGGCCTGGCTAATTAATCCAATATTTAATCTATTTATCTATCTATCTATCAATAGTTCAATTTTTCCTATATAATAAAAAAATATTTCCTAATTTAAATTACTTAGAAATTAAAAGAGTCTAGTTAGTTAATTTATTTTTTTCATATAATGCAGAAGTAATAAACGAGTATGTAGTCCAGGGATGGTAAGTGGCTGCTGCCAAAGGACATGTAATCAAGCGTGCGTGATAGATGCGTTTCTATTAATGGGACTATGTTATGGCGCCTCAGACAATCAGGTCTTGCATCCTTTAATCCAAACAGTTCTTAACACTTATTACTGATTATTAGGCAGAAAAAGATGTGGCGGCGATGCATCCGAAGTCGAGCCATAAAAGGGTTCTACAACAAATAAATACTAGTAAAAGTTTTGCAACTTACGCAGTAACAGCTCTCTCGGTGGTAGTACAACCAAGAGCCCGGAGCATGGCAACTTGGTCGGCCTGGTTATTGGAGTTCATTCTCCGCTGGTACAAGAACTGCCACTCTTCGAAGCCACCATGGCGAAGGCCTTCACAGAACACGTGCCTTCTTAGGTTGGGGTTTACACTGTAACAAATATTGTAGGTTAAGAAACCTGGGATTTTTCTGTTGTGTAGTACTAGGTACTGCCCTTAATATA
Organism: Epargyreus clarus; assembly: GCF_041222505.1. NCBI lineage: Eukaryota > Metazoa > Arthropoda > Insecta > Lepidoptera > Hesperiidae > Epargyreus > Epargyreus clarus. The sequence goes on along the minus strand of NW_027332227.1, from coordinate 14,354,308 downwards.
TGGTCTGAAAAATGTAGCAAACTTCAAGGGCTTTTATACTTAATATATCGATATCCTTCACCCATTAGGAGCAATAAGTCCATAGGTGAAGTATCACTTAACACTTAACGGTTAGAAACCGAGGGCCTTTTCTTGATTTGAGCGCCTGTGTACTGGCTATTGATATCCTGCAGAATACAAAATATCAAAAAACATTGCATGCAAGATGATCAAACTTAATAATAATTATGCATAGTATGGAATATAAAATCTAAGGTATAAACTTCAAACTGTGTGTTATGGAGTATGGAGATTATGTTTCGTCGCTTCTTCTCCATAACGAAACACCTTGTGAAGTGACGGTGGTATTGACATTCAAAGAGAGCTCTGTAAATAACCTATTTTGAATAAAAATAATGTTTTGATTTGAAACAATTTTGTATCGTCTCCTTAGTGCGAACAAAAATCTGAATATTAGTATCGCTAAGCAATCATGATCTCAAATAATGGTAGTTTTGAAATCGGAGACAGACACTTGAATTTTATCTATAAGTATCTTTTTAATACAAAATCGTAAAGTTTATAGACCATTTTTTGTGAGAAAGACGTAATTTCTGTATTTCGTATTATGTCGAGTTCAATCAAAATTTTGCCTCCACATCGTTAACCTCACAAATTAAATGATCAGAACAGGCTTGGTCAATTTCCCTTTGTATCGATAGTAGCTATTACTTCCTTCTAGGGGTCAGCGTATCGTCTCTTCAAATAGACTCTAGTCACGCGATACTGTTCAGTAGGCTTTATAGCAAGATAATTAATCTTGGTCTCAGGATAGCTACTACAATTTTTCAGTAAAAATACAATGATAACTATTTTTTGTATGTAATTCGTAATTCTTTTTGTCTTACTTAATATTAATATTAAATTTTTATTAATATTTTAAATGTTACAATAATTCTCTACGAGAGAATAATTATGAGCCACAGTAAAATGCACCCCACGCTATTTACTCTGAATTGAAACTCTTTACTCTTAAACTCTTTGTCATTAAAAATGATTTTCTAGTTTTTAGTTCGATTAGCAATAAAAGCGTGTTTATTTAGTTCTTTAAACTATCATTTATTTTTTATTGTTTAGTTTGTGACAAACTCATAAATTGGGGGTTTAATCAATCTAATAAGGATAATGGGAAACTGTTATCAGATTTTTGCATTGTCATTGGTCCTTGATAAGTGTGCAAAGTTTCAAATTAATTAGAGTTGTTACAAAGATTCCGTTACATACATACATACGTAGATACAATCCAAGCTAATAAAAGCATGTTAAAAAATAATGATAATGAAACTTTTTTATAATTTCTTATAGTACTTATAGATTATGTTAATTGTATACTTAAGAGGATCGAATATAGCGCACGTTATGTAACCATTTTATTACCTGCAGGACCTATATTTACAAATAAAGATATTTGAAAAAATATTGAGACGTAGAAAGAAACATTTTCTACTCACGCAACACCATTAGTCCTCAAATTCCTGAACTTTATTACAGCATCATTAACGCAACCGTCATGACCAATGTTGCACGCAAATGTCAATATGAAGAATCTGTTCAAAGTCGTCGTCAAGGGCTCATTGGCTGCAACATTGTAGCCCACTTCTCTGATCACAGCTGTCAAAAACTCCTTAAGAATTGTCTGGAATAGGAAACATTTTTTATCTGTTTTCTATGGAATAAAGTGGTATAAGTTTAAACGTGTATTTATATATTGGTGTATTTTTACGATTTTTTCTATTCCTTGCAGAAACTTTCAAAAATAAAATAAGTTTGTCTCTTAATGTCATCAAATATTTTTGGGGATCGTTACTTCTATTGGTTGGCGTCTTAATATTTACAAGATGAAATTTTAATGGGCAATTTGATGAATTCAATTAGAACACATTATTTAACTTGAAGATAATTTTTGTTGAATATTATTGGATGCAGCAATAATTACCATAATTTCATTATCATTATTTTAATATTTTTCAATTCAACATGAGCTACTCACATCAAACTGCTCCAAAGTTGCTGGTAAGTGTAAGAAGCGGTTCCTTAGCCAAGTGAAACCACTGATAGCCGGGTACCAAACGAAGAAGTTCGTTTCTTCTTTCAAGAAGTCTAGCACTTGGAAACCTAAATCAAATGTGATCTTCTCTGCTCTCATCAACGCAAAAACGTCATCGACGATCTGAAAAAAAATCTCATTTACAAGTCTGAGGTAAATAAACACCATAATAATTAGCCTTATTCATTAATTCATTTTGCAGTCGATCTTTATGTGTGCATTTATTGCATAGAGATCCATTGCTACTACAGGCATATGAGCGCAAATAGTTTTTGCAATAGGCAAGGCATGAGAAAGGGTTCGTACACAAAACTGCGATGCGACGTCGCATCGCAAAAATCTGCGAGCTCCCTCGACGCATCGCAAGAACTTGCGAATTGATTCGCATCGCACAGTGGTTGTTGTTGTTGGTCACCCTGAGAGACGCTACGCCGCACGATATCGCATCGCAGCAATTCGCATCGCAATTTTCTGCGTTGCGAATTCGCATCGCGTCGCATCGCAGTTTTGTGTTCGAGCCCAAAGTTAGTGACATTATTCAAACAAAGTTGAAATAATTTTAAAGTTTGTAAGATTTACCTGCGCTCTATTCATACGGTGAATGCTAGTTCGGTTACGTTTCAAAGCGCTGGCCAACATCTCCCAGTTATGAGTGTCATAGTTCACTCGATAAATACCTAAAAATACGATACATTATTTAAATATTCGTTAAAATTCTCAAAATTAGATTCTACACACTACGTGGATCATAGCAAATGTTTGATTTTCGAAAGACACAGTCAAGATGATTGTGCTTTTCGATTTTGGTTTTATCTTACCTTTCTGCTGAACGTTAAAAATAACCCACTCATGTCCAGGACTCTTCGTGATCTCCATCGTTCTTCCTGTCATTAGATTCGTTGATCGAAGGTCGTTCCAGTTGGGGTTGCTGCCAGTGGTGTAGGTCAGAGGAACAGACCATACTTGATTGGTGGGATTAGTTGGGTTGACAAAGAAACGCTCCTAAAATTGTTATGGGAAATAAGTACTGACTCTTCATAATCACCAAAATATTTGTGCTAAAGATGATTAATCAATGGTTGTAAATAAAGATATTCGATTAATACTGCAGTCAATAATCATGTGTTCTGCCATAATAAGATAGTACCTTCTTAATATTCTGTTATGCCCTATAGCATTAAAGATATCAGAACTTTTTTGTTACAGCATTAGTTATAATTGTCTTGCCATGTGAATTTAGCAATTTAAATCTGAAAAATAATCTGTGCCACTAATGGGCTGTGGATCATTTTGTCAAAATGCTCCTAAGAAAAATTCGCCATAAATACCTGGCTAATACTCATCACGCCAGTTGCCATGTTAACATTGACGGTAATAAGAGGATACCCAGGTTCTTCGACCCAGTATCGCATCATCGCAGCGATGTCAACACCACTGGGTAGTGTTTGATCTTCCCTCACGGCTCTGGCAAAGTTGTTGAAGAGATCTACTGGGAAGGCATGCTCGTAGGCCCTGGAAGCATATGTTTAATCAGTTTTCATTGTAACCATTTTTTATAGAACAGTTCTAGCACGGTATGGGTTTTTGTAAATCTAGGCTGCTTTGCAATATCCTTTGTTTGTTGCAAGGGCAATATTCAGCATTGGATTTCTAATAGTTGATGAATTAATAAATATGATTCTTATATCTTATGCACTTGTTTTGTAATAGACAAAATTTGTTAATAACGCCTGTGAATAATATAACTAACAAAATTATAATAAATCTAATCAGTTTATAAGTAAATCATAGTCATGTCATCATTCGTGACGTTAAAGCTACGTTTAAATTGTTTTCTTACGCATTTATTTTAGATTTTACTAATTCTTTTGATTTAATTACAGTACCTATAAATTATATTACCTGTCAACTAAGAAGTAATGTAAGGCCTTCTTAAACGTGCTCTCAGTAACGTAATGTTTCAGCATGAGGAGGAAGGCAGCACCCTTGGAGTAGCTGATGCCGGTAAAATGTCCGGTGACCTGAGCTGGACTGTTGACGGTATGTTGAAGGGCGCGAGTGGATATTGAAGCATCTACCGATAAAGCACTTTGGAGGTAGAATACGTTGAACTGGTCCTCGAGCTCCATTGATTTGTCGACCTGGGTAAAGAAGAAAATATAACATGAACATAACATAACAAAAAAACATCCTTACACAATATATGTTTGCTTCCCATTGATTACTAATTTTTAATCATAGTTTAGACATAAGTACACTTTTCATAAGATAAAGTTGCCTAGAATTAAAATAGGATCCATACTTCGAGCGCAAAACATAACATTCAGTAAGAGATGGTCTCGGTGTCAAAACAAAATGATTTATCTTTGAAAGTTTAACGAACCTCATCCATAGCGAAGTACTCAAAGTAGCTAGCAAAGCCTTCATTGATCCACACGTTATCCCACCATCTGCAGGTGACGAGATTGCCGAACCACTTGTGAGCGAGCTCGTGGGCGGTGATGGTGGCGATGTATTTCTTATCAAAGTTGCTAGTTTCACCATCTTGGTACAAGAGACGAACCTCTCTGAAAATCATAATTGTCCGATGTTGTATTATTATTGTACAACTTTAATAAAATCACAATATCTATATACAATCTATTTTCTATTTCTATATAATAATATATATATATATATATATATATATAAATAAATAACATAAGTTCTAAGAATTTAGATATATAGAAACTTATGTTTTAAGTTCTAAGAATTTAAAAAACAAAGCGATAGTTATTTCGAATATAGATTTAACATTTATTTGTGGAATAAATTCTTCATAATGCCTGAGATATTTGTAAGTGTCTCCTTATGAAACATATTAACAATCCCAAAAATATTTTTCTTTCCACAATCTCAAGCGATACTTTAATTTAATAAGAAATATATTATTAATGAAACTCATGGTACGATGAAGTTTACTCAGGCTTTAAGATGATAATATTTTTTATGTGACATCAAGAGTAGTATAGGTAAATTTTAATATACCAAGACACAACTTACAACTTAATTATTTATACTTTATCAATATAAATGGCTAAATTGACAAACCTGTAAGTAACCAAGCCCCAATTTTCAGTAGCGCCGGAAGCCCAGTCAGGGGACGCAATCTGGTCATTCTTCATATCCTCTCCCATTGAGTAGTAGTCAATTCCCAGATACTCTTCCAGCCACTTAGTTAGCGGTGGTCCCACTTCTAACGCGTATTCTCCCTGACCTTGGGCATTAGGACGAGCTAGGATACGATAGGAATTGTTTCTGTCGTTATTGTCTGCGATGACCTTGAACTCCTCACTGATGTGGAATGTGACCAGGTACGCCGACATCCTGGGAGTTGTATGGAAGACTTCTCTTACGCGGTCGCCAATTCTGAAATTGATGCCGTATTTAGGTGTCTGTTACTGGAAAGGTGTTCTATGGAAATGGTTTTCGTCAGTAAGTTTTCAAGTCTTAGTTTTAATCATAGGATTGATTTTAACAAATTTTAAAAGTTATTACCAGGTATTTCCCATTTATTGATGATAGCTATATTAATTGTTGTAACATTTTCGTCAACTCAATAATATTCAATTCTGTAATATTAGTATTTATTGTTATGATAATAATACAATTTTTATATGTTTTGTGTTGTTTTTATATGTTTTTATATGTTTAAATGTTAATGTAACTTACAGTGTAGATTCTTTAATTCTCATGTTGGAAAAGGTTTCGGTGAAGTGTGCTGGCCTGTTGATAATAATGTTAAATGTAGACTTGAAGCCTGGTTCGTCAAAGCTGGGGAACGCCTGCCTGGAGTGTGTAGGCTGCAAATGGGTGGCTGCGTACCAACTGCAAGAAATATTTGTTTTTACTTTGTAATTAAGTCTACACTTTTATGGGTTTGAGTAGTAGTAGAATTGTTTACTATATTATATTAAACAATGCCCCCATTGATTAATATTAGTGTCGTATACTTACCGACTTAGAAAAATGAGCCAGCACGCATATTTACTTTACATCGCAATCCAGCAAAGTATACGTTGAACGTCTATTTTAGAACTAAGTAGTAAACTAACATTTCGTATCTATTATTAAAAATACTTTTTAGTGTCATCGATATCAGACATACATTTTTTTGATATATCTTATTTTTTAATATTCAAAATTTACTCACTGCAATTTTCCATTGTCGTCTCTATAACTGCCTCTAAAGACTCCTCGTGACAACGGTGTTTCATTGATATTTCCCAAATAAACCACAGTAAGCCGATATACTTGTGAATTGGTTAGAGTGACCCCATCTCTTAAATTGATTTTCAAAAAGTGGAAGTCTCTCAGCCTTTCAAAGGGATTCGAACCATTTAGTGCAATTGGCACGCCTGCTGTATCTGTGAGAGTTACTGATAATATTTCTCGTACATTTTCCTGGATGATAAGCGATGTTATCCCTGCTTTTACTGCCTACAAATAAAAAGTCATGCTTAATCAATGTGTTAGGATTCAACAAGATTCGATTATCAGTGGTTATATATAAGAGTTTCTTTTTGTACAATTTAAAAAGTGAAAACTAACATGTAGCCGATGCTAACCATTGCCGCCCGTGGACATCTGTATTCAATCTCAGATTGGTTATCTTGCCTCGCGAGTTGCTTACCACTCAGATCTAAGCAGGAATGCTTTTTATTACCATAGCAATACAACAGCTTAAAATTGTTATTATGCGGCAGAAAAAGTTCTTTACCGTCAAAAATTTCAATCATTTAATTGTCCACTACATATTTTTCGTCAAAAATGCATATACTAGCAAAACCATACTCACTCTCAAAGTAATGGTCACAATTCCATCAAAAGTGAAAGCTTCCCTAGTAGTTGTTGCTTCAAAGTACGGTGTAATCTCCACATCGTAATTAATAGGATCCAAGTCTTCAGGAATACGGTAGAACTCTTCTCCGACGTCACTAGTGCGCTCGATGAGTTCGTCAAGGTCGAAAGGAAATTCTGCTTTGACGACGGCCAGAAGTACCGGCAGTAGAAGCAATTTTAAGAGAAGGGACATGGTGCTTGAACAAATAAAATTATTCTTCTAAGTTACTGAAAACACTACTACTAACTACTTCCGGACAGAAATCTCCTCCAAAATGAGAAACTTTACTTTTGATATAATCCCAAATCAATTTAATATTTAAATATTAACTTAATTTCTTTAGACTACAATCATTTAAAAGTCTCGCTTCTGGGCACGAGTTTTGTGTTGCACAAATGTGGGGAATCTACCACATATTTTTCAATACTTCGTAATACGAGGGATGCATCAATTGTGTTTCTAATTCTAAATAACATTCTAAATTTATAAACTAGAAAAATCCAACTACTCCTCGAACTTTAAAATCCTTCAAGCCGTTAAGGTAGCAGGACGTGCCCAAGAATGAAACCTTGCGCATTTAGATAAAAACTGTGCACGTTATTCAAAAATTAATTAATAATTAAATTAGGTACCTGTCCTTTTGTCCCCCCAGCAGAATAAGTACTAGTTGTAGAAAAGAGTTATCATTTACTATCTGCGTAATGATCAATTTAACTTATTTATCGGGATTAGAATAATGATATGGAAACGAAAAGTTACTTGATAACATTTATCATCATCAGATAAACTGAATATCAAATATGCAATAAATAAATTGCTGAAAATGGTAATACGATAAACAAATTCTTGGACTTCATAAATTATCAACCTTGAAGCATAAATTTGTAGTCACATTACTTTACTTCAAATTCTTACCTACCTATGTGCTGCCCATTGTGTATTTGATTAGAGATGTTATAAGCATTACTTACATCTACTTGTAACTCTTTAGGCGATAAGTACAAATGCAAATTTTGCAAATTTTCCTTCTCATTTTAATAGAGAAATGGTATATAAGTATAGATAACTACAATGAAAATTAGACAGTAAAGGAAACAATGAATTCATCTTTTTATTTAAAGGGACATTGAATTAAAAGACGTTTTATTTATTTACAAATTTATTCCAAAATTGCATAAAATTTGCTGACGCTTATGATGAAAAGTAGATAAAAATCAATATAATGCTTAATATTTTCGTTAGATTTCTTTAAGTCTGATAATATTTTAAAAACAAGGTTATCTTAAGTCACTGAAAGCAATTACGCTAAGCTTTATTAATCCTTGACAGACATAAGAAGCATAATAGATTAATTAATTGATCAACATATATAATGTAAACGATATGATTACAAAACATTTTACTTATATATTACTTTCTTTTTATACTTAACACCTTTGATATACTTTAAATGAATCTCAGTCATAAACAGAAGTAATTACTACATACTACATAAAAAAATTTGGAGATAGATTTGCATTACCTTTCTTAATCTTACAATATTTTAAAAATTCAATCAATATTAATTATTATACAAAATATGTACAAGATGCATATATTAATTTCTAAGCAGTTGAGACAAGTAGCGTCATGGCAGCCAATAACATTGTTGATACGAGGACCGTGGTAGCACCAGATTTTGTTGCAGCGATGATAGTGTCAGCATTATCAGTACCCCATCTCATGTTTGTACGGGCCGAGTTGATCGCCGATATAGCCGTGTTAAACTGAGCTGTGCCTGCCTGCGTACTCCTAAGCCAAGCTTCATACTGCAAAGCAAAAAAATAATTAAAGTTTTGAAGATCTTTGAAATAAAAATTGGGGATATCTTTTAACTATTATTTATTAATTTCAAACAAATCAATGTAAAATGTATTTCGTTTCATTTTTTATATCCTTTCATTCTGGCATTAATATTCTATTCATAAGAATATATAAACATTTTCTTAAAAAAAGCGAGCAGTTTGCCAGAATTAATGTCAGGAATTTAATATTGTCCATGCTCTATATTTTCGTTACGGACCCAAATTACGACAAATAAACAACTGAAACTATTTTTTTTAATCGTACCTCAACCAAACCAGCTTCGTCTAAATAGGAAGCTAAGTTGGACATTACAGTGTGGACAGGAGTGGCTGGAGCATCTTCTACGTAACTGGAATATTAAAAGTATATAGCTAGTTATTAACAATATTTTAATTGATAAATACGTCGGTGGTCTAAACTTCAATTTATTAAATTAAACGAGGTTTTTATGGTTACATAAAATGTAAATAAATGACAGGCAAAAAAAAATCGTTAAAATATGAACATGAACAGAACTAGAGAGAAACTTTATTAATTTTGGCATTTTATTGTTGTCAGTAAATTAACTTATTTTGCCATAGGATCAAGCCTCACTCGCCGTTCGTCAATAATGTAGGTTAATGTATATTTCTATCAGAAATCCATATTATATTTTTATACATATTTAAGACGAAAATAAAATGTTTAGCACCCTACAATATGATTAGAAAATTTTAATAACGTTAATTCAGGATCGTGTAGCGCCATCTGTTATTAAATAGCGTAACTTCGCAACACTACAATAATAATAAAGCAAGGGAATAACTAATCATTGTTCAAACTATTATAATAAAAAAGTAAAATACTCACGCGACTCGAATATTTGCTATATTATTCTTGACGTACTGAAGAGCTGCGTTAGCATTTTCCTGGTTGCCCAATAGAGCGTAGTTGAACGAAGTTGCCTTGTCGTGTGATCTCACCATCTTGTTCAAAGTCAGGTCCAGATATCTAAGATAAAAATGTACTAAATTATAGTGATATTTTCTATTGGAATGTACAATTTTAAATAACAAAAATTTCTAGCCTGTAAATTTTTCAATATAGGAGTAAAGATTTACATTAAAAGACATAGATTTAGACATAGATGACATAAAGACATACATGTAGATTTTGTTATAAATAAATATATAATTATTTTCTAAGAACTTAGGTTCAGTCGTTAAATATGAAGTCCACCACAGCAGATTCAAGGTATTGACGGATTATCAAAACCCTGGCAGCGAACAATCCGTTGTAAAACATGTACACAAACGCAGGGCGGAGCGTTGGTCAAATTTCAGCTCTACCGATTTGCTTTACCTATAGTTACCTATTCAGTAGCACTGGATCCTTGGTAGCGCCCAGTCCTCTCAACATCTCTAGCTGATCGTTAGCGAAATTGGAAGCCTGGAAGCGACTTAATAGGAAGTCAAAGTCTTCCTGTGCTCCTTCCCTCATTCCCACGACGTACACGCTGCGACGGATACGGGCATCTATCCTGGAGATAGAAAAATATCTTATTGAATTTTCTAGACTTCTTACGATATTCAAATACTTCATGAATTGTAACACGAGCGATAGTAAGCTCATATCAATACATATTCGTATTAGATGCCTAGAAAATATTTCCCAGAAAAATGAAACGCCTTCAAAAACATGCCATGAATTAATTATAGACTAACAAAGTATGAAATAAACATTTAATTTATAAGTTGCAAAGATTATATTTCTAAAAAATATTTTTATCCTATAATTTCAGACTATCAAGACTTTTGCTCACCATTCGCCGTTCTTCATCCTGTTAAATCTCTCCCTGTATGCCTGGATGCATCCTTCATGACCCAAAGCGGATGCAAAGTGCATCACCTCTTGACGAGTCAAAGTGAACGTCGGATCTTCATTTGCTGATGCGTCGTAGCCTACATGTTCAATAACGTGCTGCATATTGCTGAGGATGAACGACTGAAAATGACAAAGCCATGATAAACTTTTAAGATAATAAATTCATCTGTGCACGGTTCATTTCTGGAAGTACCTTTGTCTATAATGCTTTTGTTATATACTACAGCTCTACTTAGTAAAAAAACAATCCTATTTGCTTAACGTTTACAACCCTTAAAGAATCACTTGCTGTTTGTTGTCTATTAAACCTCTTAAAATTATTTTCGTATTTAAAGAAAAAAATACAAAGCAAACAATATGGGGATTGTATTGTTCGCTTTCCAAAGTCGATAAAAAAGGTTTCCTTACATACGTCGCAAAATCGGTAATATTGTTTGAAGACTTACTTGGCATACGCAATTCTGAAACATTAATATTAATAAACTTACATCAAACTGAGCTTGCTTCTCTGGGATATGTCTGAGTCTGTTTCTCAGCCAGGTGAATCCACTAATGGCTGGGTTCCAAACGTGATAGTTTGTTTCAGTGCGAAGGAATCTTAGGATCCTGAAGCCGAAGTCGTACGTCATCCGTTCTGATCGCATGAGAGCAAACACATCATCGACGACCTGTTAATAAAATAACAAATTGAAGTCTCAAGTATAAGTATAACTGAGTGGTATAGGGGTTCGCCGCACATTATATCCAGGGTCTAAATTACTACGGGTAATACGATAAAATATTTACTACGGGCATAAACGGTGAAGAAAACATCGTAAGAAACCTACATAACTGAGTGTTCAGTAAAAAAAAACCGAGGTTTAACTAAAAGCGCAGCAGTAGTATAGATATACATTGGTAATAACGATAATGAAGTAACTTCAATCATTTGTACAAGCCAGATAGGAGTAAATCTATTAAAAAGTGATAGGGATTAAAAACTTACTTGAGCTCTATTTAAGTAATGAATACTTGATGGTTCGTTAACTAATGCATCACCAATAAGGTTCCAAGTCTTTTCATCGTAGTCTACTCTATAGTGAGCTGAAACAATTACATTGATTTTAATTAAAGGCTCCGTGGATTTTCTTTTTTTAACTTTTGTCAAAACTGCTCTTAGACCAGGCATTAACTTGTAAAGCTAATGTATCAAATACGCTAAAGTTCTTTGTCATTTATTTACTTTATTACCAATTTCTAACTAGTTTTTTTTTTATTATTCAATGTCTTACCATGTTGTTGATGATTAAATATCACCCATTCTTCGCCACGTTCTTTTTCAAGAACTGCTCTCTCTGAAGACATCATATAGATTGGCTTCAAGTTTTCAAAGTTTCGACTGGACTTGGTGGAGTAAGTAATTGGTATTGGATAAATCTGCCCAGTGGGACTGACGGATGGGTTGAGGAAGAATCTCTCCTGCAGATCATTAGGTTATTTTTTATGATACATTTTTCGTAAAAACCGTTGAAGTATGTTTGTAGTGAGTAAACATATTCTCAAAAAATATATATTTCAGATATCAAATTTTAAGATTCCTATAAAAATAAGTTTGTATAAAGATATTGGATAAGTATGAAAACTACTTACTTGGCGCAAAGACATTTCACCAGTGGAATGGTCTACATCGACTTTCAGGATTGGATAGCCAGGTTCATTGACCCAAACTCTATAGTATTCTGCGAAATCAAAGTTCTGGTATTCTCTTAAAGTTCCATCTTCTTCTACAGCTATCGCGAAGGCATTGTACAAATCATGCTGATCAGTTGCTTCATATGCACTAAAAGTATAATTTGATTCTTTAATTTTAAAATTGGTTATTTTTGTTGTAAAATTGTTGTTAAAACTAAGTTTAATGAGCTTTATGCTCTTTATTTCCTTCTCAGTAGATGTTTCGAGAAAATGAGATGTTGTTGGCTTCGAGAAAAAATAATCATTATTTTAGATAAATTCCCCTTTTACATATGTTCATCAACATTATTCAGTTACATTCATAATCTATATATAATTGTCCTAAATGTAATTGAACAACTTCATTTATTTACAATAAATTAAGTTTGAGCTTTCATACTTTCACTTTATGCAACTTTCAAATTTTATGTGTTCATCACTAGTGATCAATACTTAAGATTTGATAGGGATTGTAAGTAGTATAGAGGCAGTTAACATTTTTACACTGCCTCTGCCTCTAAATTCGCATATTTCATACTTATCATACGAATGAACATTGAACAAAACAAATAATTGATAAATGGAATCCGCAATAAAATTATTTAAATCCCAATTATAAAAACAGTTATGATATAAGTTTAAAACTTAATGGTCTAAAGTATTTAGATATGAAATTTTCCATTTTCAGACGATCTAATATGCATAGTTATTATAAATTATGGAATGTTAATTTAATTTTATGCACGATTTTATTTCGATGTACTTCATTTTTAAAAAAATTGAAATTCGACTTACTTATTTATTAGGAAAATTTGACAAGCCTTTCTGAAGGTTTCTGGTGTGACAATATTCACAGTCATCCTAAGAAAAGAAGCTGCCTTGGAATAGCTGATGGTACCAAAGTGTCCTGTGACCTGAGCTGGGGTGTTTACATCATGGTTCATGGGGACCGTTGATACTCCAGAATCAAAACCGAGAGAGGTCTGAAGATATCTCGAATTAAAGTGTTCATGGAGCTCATATCGAGGGAACATCTGTAGGCAAAAGAATAATCAAAATGTTTATCCAAACTAAACAAAATATAGTGAAACCTGTTTAAGTGGGACTCGAAGGGACCTGTAAATTTGTTTCACTTTCAGAGGTATTCCACTTACATAGTTACAAAAGTACATGTATATACAGTATGTATGTACATGTATATACAGTTTTAAGAAATGAAAAAATCACCGCATGTGCGCCAATGTATCCAAAGTAACTTGCAAATCCTTCGTTAATCCAAGTGTTACTCCACCAATAGCAAGTGATCAAATTTCCGAACCACTTATGAGCGAGTTCGTGAGAAACTAATGTCGCTGCGTAATGTTCAACTGACATGATCGTCTCCCGTGGGTCAAGTATAAGGAAGAGTTCTCTGAAATATGAACGAAACAATAAAGATGGTTCAAGCATGATTTTGAGATAAAAACAGTGACACGAAGGCAGTTTTTTGGAAAGTATTTTAGCATATTAAATAGATCATATTAAATATTTAAACGGTGAATTTAAACATTTAGTCTAAACCAAACTTAGCCAGGACTGTGGCTTAAACCCGTATTATAGACCCAAGTCCAAAAGTAAAGCAGTATTCAGTGGTTAATGTTAATTATTTGCGGAAAGGTTTTAAATTCAAACTGTAATACTCAAATACAAACCTGTAACTGACCATTCCCCAATTTTCAGTACCAGCAGATGCCCAATCAGGTGATGAGACGTGATCGTTTAGTAAATGGGGATGAAGCGTAGAGTAAGGTATTTGGAAGTATTCATCGAAAAACTCTGTCATCCTAACCGAAAGTTCTAGTGCCTGATTAGCAAGACCATTCGTGTTCGATCTCCCAATGATCCTGACAGGTGGGGTAAAGGATTTGTCCTCAGCAATAACTTGGAAAGACTCACTGACAAGAAAAGTCACCAAGTAGGACGACATAATAGGTGTTGCATAAAAGTTATCCCGGATACGATCACCAATGCTGAAAATAAAATGAATAATAAGATACTAGCAATATTTGAATGACCTCACATATAAAGGTCAAAATTAAATGCAAAAGTATTTTAAAACTAAAACTTACATATCATAAGACTCAAGTTCTGTATTAGAGAATGTACCAGAGTAGCCAGCGGGTTTGGTAAGGTGCATTTTGAAAACAGATTTGAATAATGGTTCGTCCCAGCATGGGAAAGCCTGTCGTGCATTGTACGGTTGGAAATGAGTTGTCGCGTATATCCTGGAAAGACATAAAATTGTATCAATTTCAGGTAGAAATGGCACAAATTAATAAGCTGATTTATATTTGCATGTACCTCTCAACACCATCAGCATCGGTATACCACCCTCTCCAAAGTCCTCTCTTCATGGGTCCTTCATTCATAGTATTAGAGTAATCAATAACTAGAGTATAGTTAGTAGCTACTTGTAACGATTCTTCTAAGTTAATCTTCAAAAAGTGATATTGCGGTTCAAGGCTGAAGGGTTCTGACGGATTTAATCTGACCGGAACATTGCCATCTGCTAGAAGACTAATGGAGTTTATTGAATCAACATTAGCGTGCAACACTACTTGTTTAACATCGTTTTCGACGGCCTGAAATTATTTAACAATAAAATTATTTTTGAAATACTTTTTTTTTATATTTTGAATGTTTTTTAGGTTAAATTTTAATGATAATTATTTTATGGAACTTCATCAGCTCTAATTTTTTTACGATCATTGTCTGTATTTATCATAAGTATGAAATAAATTGTACCCATAAGCAGTTATAAAACAAACCTTTATTATAATGTATTCTTTTCCATCAAAACTGAAAGGCCTGTCAGTCCTTTCTGCAAAGTAAAGATCAATGTAGACGTCGTACTCCAATGGAACAACGTTTGTAGGCAACCTGTAAATTTGTTCTGCATTCCTGGTCACATCTTCATTTAAAACTGGTAATTCTTCTATTTCTGACAACCATATCGGAATATCTCCTTTGGCGGATGCCAAGAGAATTACGCCCAAGGCGTATATAAGTTTGGACATTTCTGAAACATTAACTATAATGTAATTATCTTCAATAATAATTATTGTCCCTAAAATACGAAAAATGTGCTAGTCAACAAAATGAGATTCAGTAGCGTATAAAGGAGCTTAAATGTTTTCTCTATCTGTTTTAGTAGGTAATGTTGTAGTCTCTATAAAAAAATATCATTGAAAAAGTTCACGACATTGTGTTATTTGTTTACTATTAACTAATTATTTTGATATTATACAATAAAGTTTTACACTAACCTGAAAACGGAAATGTCCTTTACTGAACGAAGATTGAGATAGTATGCTTCAATTTTTATTTCAAAGAGAAAAATAAGATATGTATCAGTTATCGTTATCACATTATTAAAATTGATTATCGGTTGATTATTAATTTTCAGATAAAGTACTTATTGCCTTTGCCTTGTGCCGCCTACTGTTACCAAACAATGATATTTAAGAATCCTTTAATGACATTGTTTATTTTCTTATCGACTGTTACAAGAATAATTATTGAAGGACTATTCCTTCGAGTGATACTCGGAAATTTCCGTCTACAAAATAGCACGGGGGCGTTCCGTCTAACTTATTTTTATTTAAATAAAAGAGGATTTGTAATTACTCGTTTACAAGGAAATCCGTACGATACTTCATCGTCGAATTGTGAATCATATTATTTCAATTGCAAATTATATTTATTTTATCAGTAAAAATAATTAATTTAAATTAGGTAAACGCATCTTTTATTTTCTGCAGATACATCTATATAATTATAGACGTAATATCTAATTAGCTTTTTTATGAACTTCACCTTATTTACATCATCGAATGAAGTTAAGACGCAAGAAAGATCTTTAATAATATTTAATTCATGTTACCTGATCGATTGATTACCAGTCTTGAGAAACACGGAATAGATTTGTCACTAGCAGTCAACTGATCAACGATTCAACTGTCCTCAGTGTTGTTTACCTTATTACTAACTTTACGAGAAATCTTAAGGAAATCTTATACCAAATTTATTTACAACATTTTATTTCGAAACGCTCCAATTTTTACAGAAATGGTAGAACCTTTCGTGATTCTTATATTGGCCTTATAAATGTAATTTTTTTACAAAGATTGTAGAATCTTTCGTGATTCTTAATGGCATCACACGATGTCTTATAAGCAGTGTTCTGTTATGTTGCTGCTATTTCTGGTCTTGATGAGACACTTACTTGATATACTCCAACTCTTAATTCAGAAGTAACGTACAACGTAGCCACTTGGCTAGTGTAGCCATATGGTAGAACCTTTCGTGATTCTTATAGTGGCATCATTCCACTTCTTATAACAGCAGTGTTTTAGTTTGTTGTTGTTATTTCTGCTGTTGATAAGACTGACATGATATACTCCAACTCATAACTCAGAAGTAGTATCGTACCACCTAACTTGGCCACTTTTACCTTAGAGTCCAATCCTACTTGAGGTTGATTACTGATAAGCAGCAGTGTCACTACGTAACAGATCCATCTTCTTGGCTTTTATGTAATATTTTTTTTTGAAACGAAAATGGATGATAAATCTGTTACGTACCTATTTACATAGATTGTAGCACTATCATAAATCTATTTATTTAATAAATATTTACCTCTACCTGCACGGTACCTGCTATATTATAATCCAAATAACTGAACTAAACACCTAAATTCACTCATAATTTCCACACCATAGTATTAATACATATTAATCCTACACAACATATCGGTGTAGTGGGCTGTTTATATTCATGAACTAAATCATGTTTGAGCATATATCAAATTGGTACATAATCTCCAAGTCATGTACATCTCGTTCTGTAGATAAGATTTGTAAGTATATCAAGATTACGGTATGCTAGTTATATCTGTTCTAACTTAGTGTACTAAATGATACGAGTATAATGCACAATTACAAAATTAGTTTATGGGCACATGAGCAGAGTATTTTCACTTTTTTTATAATATAGGAGTAGCAGACGAGCGTGCGATCCACCTGATGATAAGTGGCTACTGCCGCCCATGGACATCTGTAATCAACCCCAGATAAGGTTAGATATTCCTACCTGAGGTCGGCGACAGATGCGCCGCTTCCCTTGAGGACTAAGCTGGCGTGTGGCGGTGGTGCCACCAGAGTCGAACCACAAAGAGTTCTACCACCTTCAAACCACCTCCAGTATTCATATCATTGAACACTGTAAGTCAGTCATCATAATTCATAATTCTTGCTTGCTGGAATAAGGTTACATAGCTCTTAAAATTATTTACAATGTTATCTTATTCTATATTGTTGGCATGAACATTTACAGGCAAAAAATGCTTAATAAATAAAAGTATTAACTGACAGTTTTTTATGATATTAGAGAAATAATGCATCTGATCTAAAAGTGGTCACTACAGCCCACGGGTCACGTGAGCATATAGTGCTTTCCTATCTTTCAGGTTGTCTTAGATTTATTTACTTGTATTATTTCGTAAGTCTAGGTTTTCAATAAACAAACTAAGTTCTTGTTGACATTCTCTACCTGTCAACTCTTATCAAGAAATAATGTTACAATTAGTATTTATATTAAAACTTAAATAATGGTAAAGCATGTTACCTACATATAAGTATAACTTGTTCCCATAAAAAGTGTAATGCAGCATATCAGTTCATCTTGTTCGTTCTTTACAACGAATGAGAGAGAAACATAGGTACACGAAGACCGCCATTTCGAATTCTATTCTTTATTGAGATAAGTTATATTACCTTAATACCATTTAGTCTTTCACCGCCTTATATACAATATCGTATATAAGAAATTAAAAACGAAACCGACATACTAGAGATTAAATAGTAATCTACAACCAAAACTTTATAATTGTTGGCTTACGATAATGTACAATGATATACAGTGAGTTCTTAGGATCCGATAAAGGTTTATCAACAAATTATTTATTATATCCAGTAATATCTAGATATGAAAATTAGTTATTTCAAAGTCACGTGTATGTTGAATACCCATGATTTCATCAGAGATCTCTGTACCCATGAGTTTTCAATACACGTACGTTACTCAATCCAACATTCTGTTCGGTTTGCTTCAGTAGACTGAGTAAACGTAACAATAAGTAACTGCTCAAATCTTTCTGTCTACCTCACATGTTCGCAAAAAAAGAGACACAACATAAAGCGCCATTTTGTCAATTTAGACATTTAATGTTACGTTACTGACACTATAGTTCTGATACAATCCGCTAGGAGCTGATTGGAATTTGTATGGGCAAATACGTAAACAAATACCAAAATGTCATATTTGTCAAAACGTAAAACTCATGGTAAGGGTACTGGTTTGAACTTGCGGCGGTTTAATATTAGTTCGCTACTTGTAACGATTACTACAAAAGAATCTAAAGTTAGACCATATAGGTATATGACGATTATTTCAATATTATTTATTTTTAACAATAAAATAAGATTAAAGAAGAATAAAGTAATCGTCATCTTAGTTAAATCCTTTCTGAATAAATGTAGCAGATTCAATAGACGAATTCTGAAACTCATTTCCTAAATCTTAAGCACAAAATGTACCATTAAATTATGTACAATACAAGTTATCAAAAATGTTGTGTCCGTCCCATATCATTCAAGGTTTTTATTACAATTAGATATTTTATCTAAAAATGCAACCTCAATAAATATCTTTGTTGATTGACCAAAGATATCACCACGGTCAAGTAATAATGATAACATAATCAAGATAATGTTAATTGTACTTTCGGACAAACGTACTTAGGTTTTAGGTATAGATAAAATGTTACAAAAATAAAATAAAAAGCCTTTTCTAGAAAAAATAGTTTATTAACTTAAGTAATATAAAAGATAAAACTTTATACAATTATGCCTATATTGACGAATAGGTGGGTTTATAGTCCAACTTGATAATCATTGGGAACGTCTACACAATAGTACAATTTCTTCGTAATGTAATTGAAGCCAAAAATGAGCATGTAACAAAGTCAGTCACAGATACTTCCTTAAGGACTATTGGCTTTATGATAATCATTACAACTAATATCAACGCACCTATACCGTCATTTCTAAATACATTAACTACTTAGTGTAAGAAATAGGTAGACAGCGCAGCCAAGAGGAGTAAGAACGGTGCGGTGATGGATGCAGCAGAACTTCTCGCTCGGAGGAAACCGAAAATGTCAGGTGCTACTCTGTTGCCCCACGTCAAGTTGTCGATGCTTGAGGTCACGACACCGACACCAGCGTTGAAGGTACTGCGCAGCTCGATTTGGTTTTCGTAGACCCAGAGTTGGAACTGGAGAAAGACGGTTGGTATTAGCTCAAATTACTGTAGTTTTGATCAGAAGATAATTCTAGTTGTAAATAATACGTTAGTAAACTACTGAAAATATGTAGAATGGTTCTGGAAGTAATGATTACACCAAGAAAGCAATTGAAATGTGATGTGACACACTTCAGTTATGATATAATTTAACAAACAAGTACCAGCCTAAATATAAGTGATCACTGATGCCCATGCACATTGGTTACCAAAACTAGTAAAGATTTTCCCTGTCGAATATTTAGTGCCACCTCCTGAAGACTAAGATGGTCAGTAATATTTAAGTCAACCGACATCAATATCCTTCCACGACAATGCGCTAAAATAGGTGTAGTGGTGGAACTTCCCCGTAATCCATAGTTTCAAATGTATGTCTATCTTATATGTATATGGCCATACCCGAGAAATATCTTGGAAGTCAGTCAAAAAGGCAGCCACAGCATTCACGGCGATTGTTAGACGAGCCTCGCCGCCGTAACTGTAATAAAGTAAATAATTTTTAGCACATTCATTTCATTCAGGTATTCCGATTTTTAATAATTAATCGAAACTTTTAAAAATACAAGCGCTGTACAAGAACTCGATTGATTGAATTTTAATATCGATTTCTTAGACATTAACTTAAAATAATTTCATTTTTCTCATTTTCTTTTAATTAGATTACTTCAAGAGGTGTTCCCACTTCAACTTACTGTTGTCTGATGTTACGGAATTGCTGGTAAAGGAAGTCAAGAACAATTCCCAAATTCTGTCTGTTGCCTTGAAGAGCGAACGAGAAGGCATTAGTCTTGTCATGAACTCTGATTTTGTTGTTGTACAAAGACTCGAAGAGGTAGCTGAAAAAATAATAAATGTAATTCATTTTGTACATCGTAGAAAGATTAATAATATTTGAAGATAAAAACTGACTTTAAACAAAAGCGACGCATTCATATAAAATTAAGGCCGAGGATAATGCCGGATTCATTAATAAGAGTGAACTATGGTCTAAACTCCTCTTACTTTGAGAATTTACCTTGCTCAGTAGTAACACGAAAATGATTTTGATACATACATATACCCAATTATTTTCATATAGTAGCATTGTCATATGAAAAATATAAGAAATGAGAAACAATTTACGTTCGAAGGGAAGCTTGATCCCTGGTGCAGGCAAGGGCACGCAGCATGACGACCATGTCAGCGGTGTTCTCAGAAGTGTTGTACTTTTGGAAGAGGAAGTTAAAGTCCGAGGCGTTGCCGTTCCGCAAACCGACGCAGTAGACATAGCGGCGAGCGTTAACTGGAACCCTGTAGAAAGAAAAAAAGATAAATAAGAAACTAATCATATAATATAACACTGTGTTTTAATATAAATCTATGAAACTTATAAAGTAACACCAGACTTTAAAAGTTTTTTTTTACAAATTTAGAAGTTAAAGCCTGTTTAATATCATCCTATTTTAGGAAAATTTAAAAGGTCCAAGAATATACTCGTATTATAGTTTTTAAAAAACAAAGTTGTACGTTACTTTCAAAAGATCGGTACTTTTGTGAAAATATATTTTCAAAGTAATTAAAATTTTAATTGTAATTAATTCAATAGACAATCCAGCAATAAATATAATAAAAATATTTTAAGTTAATATCAAATTCATTAACTTACAAGTTTGAGTCATCTGCCCTGAAACGATTCCACTTTTGCAAGCTATCGCTGATGCAACCTTCGTGACCGAGGTTGCAAGCGAAGTTCATTATTTGCATTCGGTTGAGGATA
Source organism: Epargyreus clarus (assembly GCF_041222505.1). NCBI lineage: Eukaryota > Metazoa > Arthropoda > Insecta > Lepidoptera > Hesperiidae > Epargyreus > Epargyreus clarus. The sequence continues at coordinate 14,332,765 of NW_027332227.1, read as the reverse complement.
GTGGACACTGAGTCAGTAGCGCGCTCTTCGTAACCCAAGTTCTGAATAGCGGCTTCCATAAGCTCCAAAAGATAAGCCTGTGTAAGACAAAATTAAAAGTAAAGTAAACTCAACGAGAGACACATATTATGAAAGTCCCTGAAATGGTACGAAAAACTCATCATTATTAATTCATTTTCCTTTATTGGATACGGATATTTTCTGAGATGAATAAGTTAAGTTGATCTTAATCCACATTGAATTGCCAAAGGGGTTTTGTAGACGACACATATGTATGAAAACTTTTTTAGGGCTGTTTAATGTTCATGTCTCCAAGATTTCCTTCCTAAAGCCTACATCGCTAAATTTGCTGATTTAGGAGTATCAGCAACAATTTAGAAAGTCAATCTTTTCTATTGATTGCTACTAAAAAGTATTAAAGTTGTAGTAAATACTAACATTAAACTCATCAAAAGCAGCTGGCAAGTGCTCCAGCCTTCTGCGGATCCAGTCAAGCTGCCCAAGGGCTCCAGCCCAGACATAGTAGTCAGTTTCACTCTCCAAAAAGGAAAGAACGTCGAATGCGCGGCTGATACTGATCTTGCCGCCACGAATGAAGTAAAGTACGTCATTGACGATCTGAAATAAAACAAACATACTCGTAAAATAACTGAATCTTACATTCGAAACATATATTGTCTGCGCTTACTTTATAAAACGAACAGTAATTCAAAGCCCTTTGTTTTTAATTTAAGCCATTAGGCACCTTTTGGAACTAAGATCGGATATTGACGTATTTTTAATTCAACATTGGATTTGGTAACAGGGAAGAATAGATATAGGAGATAGAATAGATTGCTGTTACATACCTGAGCCCTATTAAGTTTGTGGATTACATTCCTGTTTCTACGTAGAGCGGCTGCAATCATCTCCCAGTTATGATCATCGTAGTTTACTCGGTAGTATCCTAGTAAATACAAAATATTATATAGTATAAGATATAAATTCTAAAATTGATTTCATTTTCCCGTTTTGACGGCTCTTCAAGGGGCAATAATATATAATTTATCATAAACGGAGGTTATTTCATAAAAATGAGATAATATCGGCATATTTTAGCTATGTATCTATTTTCTTGATGTAGAGTACTTATATTATTGCTTCGGATACAATTTTAGAATCCTTAGCAATTGCTTAATAGTATTCGTTACCCATAATTGTGTACACGAGGGGTGCACCCATGATACCCATAAGTGAACAAAAATATTCATAAAGAGACAGAAATCGCCCTATTAAAATTACTAGAAGGTTGTTGCAATCATACCAGATTGGGCGATGTTAAAGATGACCCAGTTATGTCCGGCTTGACCAGGAATATCCCTGGATCTCTCAGTGAGTACAAAGCTGGGTCTCACATTGCTAAAGTTGGGGCTACCCCCGTGGGTCCAAGTAATGGGGATCTGCCACAGCGTGTCTGGTGGGGTACCGGTTAGTTGGAAACGTTCCTGTGGTAAAACAATTACATTAGCAGTTGCAGCATGTGGTAAAATAATCCTTACAATTATCTTTATTATTCATTAAGACAGAGATATATCGAAGTTACAAAATCTGTCAACTTAATACAAGTATAAAACGTTAATGTCCTTCAAATGAACTTCAACGTAATTCAAAAAAGTAATAAATTATCCGTAATCCTAATACACAAAAGATTTTTTCAACCGAGTATCATTCAAAGTAAAGATAACAATGTTGAGCTTATAAATACAAACCTGTCTAATAGTAATAAGACCAGTAGCCATATTGACATTAACATTGAGAACAGGAGCACCAGGGTTTTGGACCCAGGTATCCATGACGCGGCCAATATCGATCCCGGGGAAATCACGGGCAAAAGTAGGATCCTCAGCCACTGCCCTTCTGTACCCATTGTACACATCTTCGGGATATCCAACACCATAAGCACTGAAAGAAAAATGTTTTTACTATCTTATCACGAAGGTATAATAGACAAACAATAAACCTTAGAAACTCAGGGTACTTTAAATAAATATCTATAAAATATAACAAAAAATTATGTAAACAATTATTTGGACTAAAATAGCTAACTGTGTTATTATGGAATTATTATTAACAATAACTTACTTATCCTTCAAGTAGTATCGTAAACCATTCCTAAAGGTAGTGAAACCCATGAAGTTCTCCAACATCCTCAAGACTGAAGCTCCTTTGGCGTAACTGGTGGGACTGAAGTGAGCTGAGATTGAGGGGTTGTTAGACACGCCAGTCCAGTTCATTGGAGTGGCGCCTGCTGAGGCATCGGAATTTAGACCACTGTGAACGTAGTCAACTACGAACTGCTCATCCAATTCTAACGAAGGGTCAGCCTTAAATATAATAAGTAAATAATTAATAAAGATAATAAAGAAAAAGAGTTTTTAAAAATACTATTCCACATATTATTAGTCCACCATATTGGGACGTCTGCCATATTGGATTTAAAATGACGTCACTAATTACATTGTCATGCAAACCTTACATGTATGCAAGACTTTAACTCAATCGGGTACTGAGAAGTGAGTCCAATTGCAAGATTTAACCTTCAAATACGTAAGATCAAGGCAAATTAAACACAATCTTGTAAAAATGATTATTAAATCTAAAATTGTATTAACCATGGATCTACCTAGCGTATAATAAAAATAAAAGACACTCACATAATGAGCACCAAAGTATTCATAGAAGCTGGCATAAGATTCGTTGATCCATAAATTGCTCCACCAGAAACAAGTGACCAAGTTACCGAACCACTTGTGGGCAAGCTCGTGAGCCATGATGGTAGCGATGAAAATCTTATTGATGAGGTTGGTATGCCTGGCATCGTACAAGAGATACGCCTCCCTGAAAAAACAAGATGGTCATACTCTGCCTACAACACAACAAATTTTAATTTTTTTACCGAAGAAATTAGTATCATTATCGTAATTTTAATTAACTCCTCAATAATATATGATATTTTAAATAAGGGATCTTATTATAATGAGTTGAAAATAATGTACCTGTAGTTAACCATTCCCCAGTTTTCCATAGCACCAGAAGGGAAATCAGGCAGAGCGATGTGATCATTCTTCATGGGATTGCCTTGTCCCATTTCATAGTAGTCGATGTCGAAGTAATCATTCATTTCTTCCGTGATCTTCAGACCAATTTCAGCAGCATAAGGATGTTGATCAGTCACACCTTGGCGGGATATAATACCAAAAGGCCTAGCAGGAGTACCTGTACGATTTGTTTCTACAAAGTCACTGACGTGGAAAGCGACTAGGTAGGCAGAAACAACAGGAGTTGGTAAGAAGGTCTCGCGGACACGATTTCCAGGAAGCCTGAAAAATGTTTCGTATCCTTTATTAAATGAACTTGAATCAAAAAGATAATTTTATGATGTAAGTGAAATCTATAATTGTTCTCGAAATATTAACATTATTTTAAATGACAAGAGTATATTTCTTACATTAAAGGATACTTTTAATGTAAGCTGTTCAATTATATTATTCTGTATATGGGAATCAATATTAAACATATTAAATGTATCTTTCTTTAGTTACACTTACTCCTGAGTTTCTCTGATAGCCATATTCGAGTAGGATGGGCTAAGGTAACTATCACGAGTGATGGAAATGACATAAGGACATTTGAATTGGGGCTCATCAAAGCACGGGAACGCCTTTCTTGCGTGGAATGGTTGGAACTGTGTGGTTGCATATTCCCTGAAACAAAAACACGAAAACATTTAGATTTTAATAACCTCTTGACACACTTAATAGTTATCAAATGTTTTATCAGCAAAAAATAAGAAGAGTTTGTAAAGAAAAAATATAATGAACAATATTAATGAGTATTAAAAGTTTCAACAAGAAATGGTTATAAATTTAATATACCTGAGCTCATTTCCGAGGTAGTAATAACCCTTATAGAAACCACGATCAATGGGATTCTCATTAATCTGGCCTAAATAGCTGATGGTGATAGTATAGTTTCCAATAGGAATAGTTTGAGCAAAGTTGATCTTTAAAATTTCATAGTAGCTGTCAATTTCGAAGGAGTCAGGAAACTGGAGGGTGACCGGCTGGTCAGCTTCATCGACCACAGTGACACCAGTAATAGATACAACATTTTGGTGAACTACGATTTGGGCCAGGTTTTCTAGGACCTGAAATTAATAAAAGAAAACTTGATTTTTTTTGTTTCTGCCAAGCATATTTATGCATACTGTGTTACCCGCGATGGGCGTAAACACCTGCGACACAGTTTCTTACTATTGCAGATGTTTACGAATACTGCATTTTTGTAACGTGTTTTTGTTCAATAAAAATCTTTACATCTAAATCTAAAAAAAATATTTGATGGTAGTTTGCGGTTGTGTCAAACCCTTTGTGGTTCGATTCCGGCGGCACCATCACCACACCTATTTCTGCCTATTTCTTCGTCCTCAAGGATAGCAGCACATCATTAACCAACCATAACTAGGAATACCTGATCCTATCTGGTGTTGATTACAGATGTTCATGGGCGGCAGTAGCCACATACCATCAGGTGGAGTGCATGCTCGTCTGCTACTCCTATATTACAAAAAATTTTTTTCCAGCACACCCAGCTGATAAAAACGGAAAGACGGGTATGATACTGATGCCGTGGGTATTTTAATTACAGAAAAAATATCACGTACTTTCTTTAGATCGCATACACCAAACTAATACCAAATATCTAATGTTACAACAAACTATAGATAAGTTAATTCTAATCGATACGTATATGACAACATCTTCGTAAATAGAACAATATTATTGATGTCATAGTATTTTAGTGTACAATGTATAATTTCGTCAGTATTATCATTGAGATAATAAATATCGGTACTTTCAAGATAATATCATACTATCATAATCTTGATGATAAAATGTATGCAAACTGTACCTCATTATTATTTATCGTAGCCATTTTAATGTTCGACTTTTTTATCACTAATTATTTATTATGATTATACGATTAGTACGAATTAGTCATTGCATTGAATATCGTATTTGTATATAACCATTTTCAACATCGCAAAAAATGATAATATCTAAATACTTTTAAACATGTATGTTCTGTTCATCATTAATAATTCAAATACAACAAATTACTTATATCCTACTCCAAATAAGATTAGTAACCTGAACATTCGAAAATTTCTGTCGAATGGAAAGGAACAAAATATCAAAAAAGCTATTGGATGTTTAAAAATACATGTTTACATTAGCCCTTTTATGTTTTTAAAATAAAATTAAAACTCTATCGAGATGGGACCATAACCTAAGAACTTATAAAGGTACTTTACCAATCATTACTAACCTTTTCCTTCAACTAAATTATTACCTTTCTATTTTGTATAAATAGCAAATTAAAAAGACAAGATTTTAAATAAAAAAAAAATACTTGCCTCAACACTCATTTGCACCAAACCATTGAATCTTGACTCAGATAAGTAGACATCCAAGTCTACGTGCATGTACGTTGGCCGCACATTGTGTAATATTCTATATTTTGGGTCATCTAAATTAGTAGAGAAACCAATTAATTCGAAATTTGATCTAAATTGTTCCGGGTCAGCATGAGTGAAACCAGTGAGAAGGAACAGGAACGCTACCACAGCCTTCGGACCTAAAACCAAATGTCTCTTAAGTATAATATCTTCTAACGTAACTTCTTCATAATCAACAACATCGAATATGAGTTACATGACTCTGGGAGGTGATTCAGGACTTAGCAAAGTGGAACTAAGTGTAGATTAAATTTCACGCGCTCTTGTAAGATTTAAATAGCTTTATGTACGGGTTTCTTTTACAGTTGAAGCTAATGATATTCAGTACCCATCTTTGAAAAAGTAGCGGTACGTACAATTGAGTTGTATATCAAGAAAGTGTAAAGATAAGAAAAACAAAATCCAACCACCCCTGGATTCATATTTGTGGAATCATAGAGATAACGATTCAAAAATTTCATGGAATTTTATACGCCTAATGAATATTTATTGCAACTGATATTTTAAGTAAAGATGAATTTGTTAATAATATAGAAACTTTTTAATTATTTACTACATAGAAAAAGACTACCTTAAAGATATTCTCGTTAAAAGCAACATACGTATTATTCAGGTCATAAGAATAAGGTCCTGGTACAAAATTGTAAATCCACAAACACTTACCCATGGTGGCGATCTGCACACCCAGTGACCGACTGATACCTCACAAAATGTTCATACAAAAAGTATATTACGATTTTTATCACTAATCACTTTATCGTCCGCTTCATTTCATTTAAGTTCTATAAATTTATCAACTACGCTATAATCTACAGATAAAATTTAACAATCAGCTATACCAGTTATGTGCAATCGAATAATTTCTAAATTACTCAATATATGTTTTATTCTTATCTTCCCAACTATAAAAGCTACCTGTTGCAACTTATTCCGCAATAATATTGAAAATACAAACGATATTCATTTGAAGTGGACTATATCTTCGCGATTCCCACATTGATTACTTCATTATTAACATTTATTAATTTACAAGACTATACACTTTTAAATAGTAATGAGGAGGAAAAATCTTTAACGCCGTAAATAAATACAATTTTAGTATATTGATTGATTGATTGAATTTCAGACTGGCTAGCATTTCCATGTCCTAATTTTCTACCTCCATAAAAATAAAATATGATATTTTTTGGAAGTTACTAAATTGGCATTACTTCGTTACTTACTTCATGAATACTAAAAGCATTACTTTATAGGAAGCTCAGCAAATGTTTTAATATTTTATTAGAATAGAAGTAGAAAATGTTAAAAAAAGCCATGACGGCCTCTAGACCTTTTTTTTAATAACATAGGAACAGCAGACGGGCATGCAGTCCACCTGATGGTAAGTGGCTACTGCCACCCATGGACATCTGTAATCAACCCCTGATAGGATTAGATATTCCTATCTGAGGTCGGCCACAAATGCGCCGCTACCCCTGAGGACTAAGCTGGAACGCCTCGAAAAAGTATGCCGCCGGAGTCGAACCACAAAGAGTTCTACCACCTTCAAAGCCTCCTAAAAACCTCCTAAAAATTCATCTATAGAATGGATTAATTTTAGCTGACACGTGCCTTTGAAAGTTTTTTTTTTGGCCTCATTGAAATCTACAACCTTGAACACAGCACCATTAACAATGTTCTTTGCCCTTGAAAACCTATGTACCTACATTTACATTACTGAATTTGTAGAAGTAAGTCCAAATGGATGAAAAGTCAGGCTTGATGTAATTTTTGTGTAATAATACACCGTTCAATCCAGACACCTTACTTTAATACATAGGGATGGTAGTGATCTTAAATTCAAATTTCACGTGTAAGTACAAGCACGTGCAAGTTCGTTAAATGTTATCTTTATTATCCGTCATAATCATGATTACGTACTAACAATCAGGATATGTTGATAACATTTAGGAATTATCATATATAGGTTTTTGATAAAACAAAATGTTTTTCCAATGACGACATGAGTATAAAGAAAGAAGTAATACCTATTTGAAAGCTTGCATTGAAAGCTTACGCTACGCTAAAGCTTTAATAGGAGCTTTGATTTTAGGCAGAACTTTATACAATGGAAATGGCTGAACTGATGTTAATAAAAGATGGTAGAGGACTAAGCGTAGTTGAACTACAATGGTTCACCTCTTTTTCCCCACTAAGAGGTCGCCATTTGACGACGGCTGTCGATTGGAAGTCTCCGAGGACTAAAGCCAGAAAGGGGGTGTTTAGTGGGTAGGCATCCCTAAAGGATGAGTCCCACACCACAAGGCATTGTCGCGCCGCTAGTATAAGTGCATTATGACCATTCACCCCTCCCTGTTCGCTGGATAGTCCTTTTAATTTCCGGGCACAAAAAAAATTACAAAGGTACAATTGATACAATTATAACTGTTGTATACAAATGTACGCTGCTGTATCTATTTTAATGGTTATGTTAGGCTGATATGATACGACACAATTTAAAATTACAGCGTCTGGAATGGACTTTTTCTGTTCCTTGTTGTTGTTACCTTTTCCTGTTGTCCATAGATAAATAAACATCAGATGAATTATATGTTCTTGTAATTCTTTCACTATATTTCGAAATGTAATTATAAATAGCATCTAATTATTTACATCTTTTATCATTTTTGAGTTTCTTCTTTTATCATTTTGTGTCATGTACCTTTGTTATTTCTATAAAATCTCGTAGGGCTTGGATTTAGAAAAGAAAAGCAGCAAACTTGAATAAATTAATTTATTAAAAACACATATTAAAATATCTTTATTTATAATTATATTAAAAAGTAAGCATATATACATATGTGCATACATATATCCGCTATTTACGCGGCCAATGCAACAGCAACAGTAGCTACAAGAGATGCAACACTCAGCACAGCAATGTTGGCAGCACCCGGCGCTGGTGTAGGTTCAGGCGCTGGTGTAGTTGTCGTTGTTGTCGTTGTTGTTGTGGAAGAGGTGATTTCTTGGATAACATCTTCTACGTAACCCGTGTCGAAGTACCTTTGGAATTCGGGGACCCTGCGCGTAGACCACGCAAGGGTCTCTCTGGTGGCAGCGATGCCTTGGACACCTGAGTTATACGCTGTGCCAAGTCTCTCGCGGTTCTGGTCCAAGAAGGATTGGAACTGGAAGAAATATAATTTTTAAAATTAATTTTATAGCACTCTGTGACCTAAACCCGCATTTTAGCCACGTATTTCTGTGTCCAAAGTAGCCGATTTTTACACCGTACGAATATTAATACATTACCCTCACAGTTATAAAAAATAAACATCGCTATGAACGTTTCATACTTTTAAATGCCATTTAAAAATTAAAAGTGAGTAATGAGTATTTTCTTTAAAGCTATAATTATGTTAATATTTTATTTTGGACGTATTTATATATGTTTTTGCCATTGTGTATATACTAAGCAATAGCATCACTATAAGACTATCTGTTGGGCTTTATCGAGTTTTATTGTTTGTTTTGACTGTGTATTTTCGCTACACACCATAGTAGGAGATATTTAAACTAGGAATCATTATCAAAATTAGCCATAATACTACTCCAGTAGAATCTCGACTAAGCGACCTATTTGTTGTCGTATTTGTGGCATTCGGATTATCGAAAATTTGGATAATTGAGTTTATGAAGAAAAGCTGTTTAAACCGATTTAGGAAGGTAATGTTTTTCGACTTTATGTTTGTTACGTATGTAGTTTTCATTTTTTGGCAAACTCAAACGACTTCACTAATTTTGACATATGATGTGTCGTTGGATTCGTCTAAATTTTGGAGATAACATAGGCTATATTTTTAGCAATCGGGTTTTTGTTTTTATAGTAAATTTTTAGTTGAGATTTGGCGAGTTTCCGGAATTTAAATGCACATGTCACACAAAATGTGGCTGATTTGCAAGGGTTATTACAAAGTTACTTGTTCACGTTTGTCAATACGAATAATCGCGAATATTTATAACTGAGGTCCGGATAATCGATTTTCTACTGTATCACTAGTATTAGTCATGTATTAGTACATTATGTGATTGCTTATCGTATGTTTCTTTAATACGTTTAGGTGGAGTTCCCATTATAAGTCATTGGTCTAGACGCCTGTATGTAGCCTAAATGGCTTGATAGATTTCGACGTATGTGTGGTGTTAGATTTGTCGTTATGTCACATTTTTATTGTTTTTTTAATTCATAATTTTTAGTTTCAATCATTTATAAGTTTCAAAATAATTATCATATTTTTTCATATTACTTCACAAGTATAAGCGGGTTTATGTCACACGAGCTATAAAATAGTATACGATACTTGTGACATAAGTAGCATATTATGTGCACGGCGTTTAGCACCCTCGCTGCGCTCGGGCGCTAACTTCACGCCGTGCAAAAATAGGCTACTATCGCCACGCGTATCGTAATGTACTATTTGAATATAATATCTTCCTTTAATTACAAAAATATTTAAATGAAATAACTTTTTAATTTATGCAAACGTATACGATGCACTTAAATTTAGAAATTTTCTTTCCGTGCTACTCGTAATTCCGAATTCTATAGGACGTTAGAACAACTTTTACTTAAATGATGATGTTTTAATAAACCATACTTGTACTTAAAGTTTGTAGAAGGGTATACAAGTAGGTCTAACTAAAATTTTCTTTACATATTTGCTAAACTCATAAACTTACCGTAGTAATTTGTTGCTCATTCAACAGACGGGCAGCAATATTGTTAACCAGAGATGCAGCACTACCGGCGCTGTAATAAAATGACGATTATAGAATGTTTAATAGAACTAACTTTATAGCTAATTAAAATTTCCATGTATTCTTAAATCAAAATTTCATTATTTTTTCGAAAATGAAACTTACTTTGTGATAGTACGATCGAGGTTAGAACTCAACCAGGTTAGGGCTCTCATGGTGTTTTCTTCGTTTCTATTGGTGGCCGAGGCGAAAGCAGTCGCGAAGTCTTGAGGTCTAACGGTCTCCAAGCCATCAGTGATAGCAGTCAGGAAACTGTTTAAGCTGTTTTGATCCAGGGTGCAGCCAGCAGATTCCAGCATAACGATCTTTTCGTTCGCCAAGTCCTCATTCAGGTATCGGAGCCAGAAAGCGTTGTAATCTTCGGCAGTACCAGTACGCAGTCCAGAGCAGTACACCCATGGGCGCATGTTCGCAGCAACGCTAAAACATTAAAAGATCAAGTCGTTAAATGAGTTAGTGTCACTCGAGCACAATTTTGAAAACGAAAAAAAATATTTATGGACTCTTACATATGAAAGAAAAAACGTGATTACATACACATTTATGCAACACTATCACAGAACAATAGCTTTACTAACAAATTTTGAAGTAATTCAGAAAACATCGTATTTCATAATTACCTGATGGACATGTAATTTACTGATTGGAAAATAAGAAAGTACTTACAATCCACCATTTCTCCACCTCTGGAAATTTTCCCTGGCAGCAGCAACGCATTGTGGATGGTCGATGTTACACAGGAACGTCATGACGTGCATTCTCAGGAGACCGTCCATGAAGGATTCGCCAGCAATTTCGGAGTATCCCAGACGTCTGGTGATAGCTGCACTGAGCTTGATGATTTCAGTCTATAAAAAGAACGACTTTGAAATCCCCTAGAGTTAAGGGACCTTAAAAATGTTAATAACCATGAATGAATAATGTTATAATAAAGAAAGAGTCAAAAAAAAATTTCTTACATTGCATTAAATGGTTTTTGTGTGATTATCTGCAAAAGGCTTCTAATTTTTTATATTTTGTATATTTTTTTTTATAATATAGGAGTAGAAGACGAGCATGCAGTCCACCTGATGGTAAGTGGCTCCTGCCGCCCATGGACATCTGTAATCAACCTCAGATAGGATTAGATATTCCTACCTGAGGTCGGCCACAGATGCGCCGCTACCCCTGAGGACTAAGCTGGAACGCCTCGGAAAAGTCTGTCTCCCTTACCACACCCTTCAAACCGGAATACAGCAGCGCCTAACACTGCTGTTATTAGGTAAAAATAGGTGTGGCGGTGGTGCCGCCGGAGAGACGAGTAATAAAACGTTAAATAGATATTTTATATCGCCACTTACTCGCAACAACTGTGAATTAGCGCTGTCATAAGCCAATCTCCTAATAGCGAAACTGAATCCATTGATTGCTGCTATCCAAGGCGCATACGCATCCTCGAATTCCAAGAAGGACATGATGTTGAAAGCTCTGGTGTATGTCATGACGCCGGCACGAGCCAGAGCAAATAAGTCGTCAACGATCTGTGGAAATATATCTTATGCTCAAATAACATGCAACAGTTACGTTAGCAATAATAGATAACACAAAATTAGGTAAGTGTGAAATGATGAACTTAAATATTTTTACGCTTCTCAACTCTCCCAATTCCAGGGGAGTACCGTGCCGTAAATGAGGACGGAACAGACAAGTTTATGTCAGATGATGTCATGGACTTTCAAATGTAAAATGCAAATTGCCTCTAAATTTTTAGATAACCAATTAAGTTTGCATAGCTACCTGAGCACGATTAATTTCATGTATACGAGTCCTGTCAGCGCCTCTCAGAGCTCTGGTTAGAAGGGCCCAGTTAGTGTCATCATAATTAACCCTGTAGAAAGCTGTAAAGAAGAAATTTTAAAAATATTTGCTTACATAATTATAATATTGGTTATTTGACCTAATTTGGTGAAATACTAACCAGCCTGTTGCTTATTGAATATGACCCATTCCAATCCAGTAGTTCCTCGGTCAATGAACGTAGATTGAGCTGTGATGACCCTAGATGGTTTCAAGTTTTCGAATTCTGGAGCACCGCCTCTAGTCCAGGTGATAGGAATATCCCACAGACTTGGAACAGTTGATACACCGGTATTCCGTTCCCAACGAGCCTTAATAATGAAAATAGTGGTTATTAATTCCATGATAAAATATTAACTCCTTGCTTATTGAAGAAGACTTATGATAAAAGGTAAGTCTCAATAAAAGGAGATTATCTTGTCAAGAAAGGAGGTATATTTTACAATTTACAAACTATTATTAATGACACATATTGAAGACTAACATCTAATACTTATTATAAAATAATAGCAGCAGAGAAAACATTCCGCAGATTGATATAGAGTCGACGTTTTGCTTATGACCTTGCCGCTTGCTATACTGATAGCCTTGCTGTGCCAGCACTGCCTCACATTAAAGTAGATTGCGTATTATATAAACACTATTTTTTAAATTGACAAATATCATAAAAACGGGCCTTCAAATTAGTTAAATTACCTGAGTCACCAACATGCGGCCAGTTGCTTGGTCTATTGTTACAGTGAGCAGAGGATGACCAGCTTTCTCGGACCATGACCTGAAGTATCTATCGATGGTGATTCCATATCCAGATAAGGCACCATCTTCTGCAGCCGCTCTATCCCAAGCACTGAATAGGTGGTGGGGTTCAGCAACATCGAATTTCCTGAAACAAAAGGGTAGTTTAGGTATGCAAGGATTTAATCAAAGTAGGCTTAGGCTTTACGAATGATTTATCTTTATCTATTTATCTATTTCTTGAAATAATCTTCAATTAGCGGCTTCGCTTACTTTAACTACTTACTTTGAAATTATTACAACGGCAGATACCTCAGATAGGTGGAAGAAGAATTATTATAACAATTTTTTTTACAAAACTAACCTTTCATTAAGATAGTAGCGAAGACCCTTGCGGTACGTCTCGAATCCAAGCAGATGGTGGGTCATCCTGATGATAGCAGCTCCACGAGCATAAGTGATGGCTGAGAAGTGCGCACTAACAGTGGTAGGGTTATTAACATTAAGATCAGTGAGCGGGTGAGCATCGTCGACGGAGTCCGAAATCATCACAGTTTGCAACTGCTCCACGATAAAACGTATGTCGTAACCCATTTCAGGAGCCACCTGTATGTACAAATGATTTGATTATAATACAGATGAAAACTATTTTCTATCTATTCTATCTTGATAAAAAAATGCATTCCAGCGAAAATTAAACATGAGCAAATTTTAGAAGACAAAGAATTACATTTCACATTTAATAAAGTGGCATATCATTATTATAACTAACTAGCTGACCCGGCAAACTTTGTACCGCCTCAAAATCTATTTATCAAATATATTTCATATAAAATAAAGCCTATGTTACTCGTGGATGTAGCTTTCGAATGGTGAAAGAATTTTTAAAATCGGTCCAGTAGTTTTTGAGCCTATTCATTACAACCAAACAAACAAACAAAGTTTTCCTCTTTATAATATTAGTGTAGATAAATGATCTGACAAAAAATAGACACACCGTTTAGATTCAAGCAATAGTAAGGAAATCTGCAAATTCTTACCGCTTGAGTCAAGAAGTACTGGTATAATCTGGCAAAACCCTCGTTTAGCCAGAGATTGTCCCACCAAGCGCAGGTGACGAGGTTACCAAACCACATGTGTGTAACCTCATGGGAGATGATGTTGGCAATGCGCTGCTTGTAGTGATGGTTAGTGTTCTGTGGGTCGTAAAGGACGAGGGCCTCTCTACCGAAGAAATAAAAGTTATTAGTAATATTTTTTATGATTTATGCCCTTTTACTTTAATTTATATTCCCCAGGTATGTTATGCTTGTAAATCTGTTTTAGAGTGTGCAATTTTCACATAGGGGCATTCAAACATTCCTTTTTATGCATCGTCAAATATTTGTTAGAATCATACAGTTATTATAAGCAAGAGTAACTAATGATGAAGTTGTTCTTATAAAAGAAAATAGCCATTAATACTTGCCTGTACGTCAAAAGACCCCAATTTTCCATAGCGCCAGCGGAAAAGTCAGGAATAGCAGCTTGTTTCATGTCCAGGTTTTGGGCCATGGGGTAGTATGGGATTTGAGTGAAATCTTCCATTTCTTCCAACAGTTTCTCTCCGATTTCCAGAGCATAGTCTCCAGTGATGCCGGCGTTATCACGTGCGAAGATGTGGAATGGTCGGTTAGCATCATTATTAGAAGCAACCATATCATAATGTGATACAATGAAAGCCAGAAGATATGTGGAAGTTACAGGCGTTGTGTAGAAAGTTTCAGAGACTCTGCCGTTAGGTAACCTAAAAAAATCTTAAATACTTGAACTTCAAGTTGTGATGTGTGTGACATTGATTGTTTTGAGTAGTAGAAGAGTATAGGGGCAAATTAGTTATTATAAAATATATGGATGAAAGAGTAGGTACATACAACATTTCTTTTAGCTTATCTTGACATTGTTGATACATTTATTGCGTCACAAAGCAACAATTAAAATACGGATTAAATGAACAATAATAGAATTAGATTAAATGTCACTTCAAAAGCAACATTAAGTACTGATAGTAAATGATTTATTATTATGAGCTACCGATAATTCAAAGTTTTAATTATACCTACTTAAGAGTCTCTTCACTCATTGATTTATGTCAAATATCATCACAATTAATATATATGGTACTATTGTAAATAATAAACATTTAACTTACGTTGTATTAGACCTGATTGGCATATTAGAGATAGTGGGGCTGAATGATGCTTCTCTGATCATGGTGATGTCGAATGTGGCCTTGAAGGATGGCTCGTCATAGCAAGGGAAGGCCTGGCGGGCGTGTCCAGGTTGAAATTGAGTTGTTCCCATCCATCTACGAAAAACGAAATTAGAATAATCAAACCTTTAACTATTTGCATTATACGACCAGATATATTTACCCTTAAACTCATGTATGTATTAGACATTGATGATTCGTTTAAAACTGTGGAAAGGAAGTTCCTATTCGGCTAAAAATCTATGCAGATTACTAATGAGCAATTGAGTAGCGTCATGGAGCCACGTCAATTATTATTGACAAAAAATTGAAAATACCGTGCTCAATTTCATACCTCCTTTGTGTACTGTCAATGTACCAGCTCCTGTAGAATCCTCGCATGTTGGTTTGCAAATTGCCTCTGAACGTCATCCTCACTTCATATTCTTGTCCCAGCTGTAACACCTGGGTAGTTCTTAGTCTCAAGAAACTGTACGGCATTTCACAGACTGGGTTCTGGTTGGCGACAGAAATCTCCACATTGTTGTGAAGAATACTCAAAGTTTGAATAGTGAGGTCGTTGCAATGCATCACAATTTCATTTACATTCGCCACCGTAGGGCTTAAGAAGATGGTAACTTGTCCGTCAAAGGTGAAGGGACTGATGGATAAGGGAGGGAAATCAAAGTATGGCGTAAGTGAGACTTCGTAATGACGTGGTCTAGTTGTGGTCGGAAGTCGATATGCCGGGTCTCTTAACATTCTTGAGAATTCCTCCCATTCTTTCTCATCTACTGGCACTGGACTAAGAGACAGCAGGCCCTGGATAAGGGCCGCTGCTAAAACGAGCTGCAACCAGCGGCTTGTCTACAAATTAGAAATAGGACGTTCAGGAAATGTAACTGCTTGCTATAGCCATTAGTAACTACAGTTATGTATTGGTAAATGTGGTCTTAACTTACATAACGTGCAACTTTAAAGATTTTAAGCGCTACAAAACTGATTTGTATTTAATGAAGGTCTCAATAAAGCCTATGATTCTGATGAATAAACAGTCAATAATATAATTAATGACGATTTATAAAATTGAAAGCTATTGTATATTGTGCATACGTATAAGCTACATGCTGTCTGGTTTCATGATGTTTTCCGAATTATTTAAATTTAAAACGTATTTTATTAATTCCCTTTTCATTTCCACTCATAGGTGTATCCAATAGGGCGTGGTTATGATTGATTGATATTTCTTTTGCTATTTTCGTTTCGTCAATTTAATAAAAAATAATTAAAACCTGTAACTATATTAAACCAAAAATATATTTGAATATATGAAACCTTTAATATTGTTTTTATCCTCATCCCATCAAAGAAATAAAAATAAAACTATATGAAAGTTAAATTGTATTTCAAAAATACCGAATGTACTTACCATTTTCGCGCTGGTTCGCATCAATAACTAAATAATACCGCCTTTGTTACCGTCTTATCTATATCTAAATATTCCACTATAGTTTTATCTTATCCAAATTATACACCTACCGCTAATAATTAGATATTGTTTAAGGTCAATTTGTTAAGATAAAAAACGTATCTAATCATTATCTTAATCTGATTTTACATAGCCGCTGTAAATAATTTACCTTAGGCATGTAAAGTTTCATTTTGTTTACTACCCATCAATCATCAGTAAAATTTCAAGGCCTCATATTTCTATATGCATAGCCTCCATTAATAAGTTTTCTCATGTCCAAGTTCATGATATTTCTAAGGCGGTGTACGTACGTTAAAATCTGTAGGGCTGCTAGTTAGGGTTTTAGTTTAAAAAATTAACAGGTTCCATCAAAAACGTGATTTCTGTTCCTCTCCTTATCTTCATTTGCTGATCTCTTGAAACTCATCCTCATTACCCTTATAAATTAAGCTATATAAGATCAATAAGTTACAAACTTAAAAAAAAAATGTTATATGTTAATAATAATCCATTCTACTAATCTATTTCTTCCGTTAGCTATCTAAATGTATCTGCCTCGACTTCTAGAACTTCTAGAACTTCTAAATAAGTAAAATAAAAATTTATTTTTCATTTTATTTCATATTCCGACAATTTCTTTATCATTTATAATATTGAAAGGATCAACCTTATAATTAATGAAAAAAAATATCTTCTTAATTCCAATCAATCCGCATGAACGTAGAAAATGTCTATTTCAGAACGTTATTATGATTGCATATTATAAGAAAATTATCTGCTTACGATTAATTAGTTGATTAAGGCGTGAAAATAATTACAACGTAAGTCTGGGGGCACGGTAGTGCCACCGCCATGTCGAAAAAAAAAAGCAGCACGGCCGTACCATACCTTATTTTTTATATATTTTATGGTCATATTTAAATTCTACAAATCATTGAAAAATAGGATGATGAAATAGGTATGTCAACAATATTACCGCTTTTCTAAGTTTTAAATTTGAACAGCAATCGAGCATATTGTCTACTTGAGAGACGCCGCCACATTTGATCATCTGATTCTATAATCAATCCCAATATAGGTCGGAACTCTTTCCTTAACTTTACCTTTTTTCCCAAATTTACCACTTTTATTGAAGTCTCCACAACTGAACAGTGGTATAACAATATATTATAATTATGTGTCACCATAAAATATAACATTTGATAGTCTCCCTTTAATCCTAAGTGTCCCCTTGACACTTCGTTACAAAGTGAACTTGAAATATTGTATATTAAATGGCAGATATTCTACGATATTGACGATAAACTAATTATACTAAAACTGCTATATTTTATTACGCATAGGTATAATTACGAAAACTTCTCGTTTCTTATCTTAATTGATGATTTTATCAATCAATCATTTTTCACACATAAACAACCTTACCTTAGGTTTTTATCAATGAAACTTAAAATAGCAGAATGACTTAAGTGCTTCAAATAACAACCATTCTTTATAAAAATATTATTTATTAAAATAACAGGACATCTTTAATTTTATTTACAACTAGCGATTTGTAAAAAACTATATTTTATTAACAGAATTTCCTATATATTTACAACTATTCTTCCGCAAGGCGTTAAACCTGCACGTAAGTTAGTAACTAGTATTTAGACAACAAACTTAGCTACAAAAGCTGCCATAAGAGCAGTAATCGAAAGTAAGGATGTTGCAGCTGAACCAGGAAGAGAGGGAGTCACTGGTTCAAATATATCCGGTCGAGCAACCGTACTCGGGGAAGTTATGGATATTGAAGGAGGAGTAGTGGCGGTGATTTCTTCGTCTCCTCTGTCCAAATAGTTGTTGAGATCACCTTGTACTTGCGTGGCCCACACGATGCCTTCGAGCGTGGATTGGGCATTCTGATACACAGCATCGTAATCATCACCTAGCTCGGCACGGTTCGCTGTAGCCCAGGCTTGGAACTGAAAAAATTGTGTCACTTTAGAAAATTTCTTATTTATCAATGTTTAATAAAAACGAATGAAATAATTTGAATCAACAAATTGAATTGAAATTTGAATTCTTAACATTGTTATATAAGCAAAAAAAAATAATTTTACTAATATCGTACCTCTTGTACTTCAGCAGCTGTCCTTAACCTTGACGATACATATGACAACGGGGTGCGTGCGTTCCGGAACCTGAAATTTATTAACAATCTTAATTAATAGGTTAACAAATGATGCACATAAGTAAATGTATGTTATTTGTAGATTTGTATGAAATGTAATTGAAGAAGAAGAAAATGGCGTGCAGTACACTGATGGTAAGTATCAACTGCCGTCTAAAACATCTGTAATTAATCTCAAATAGGTTCGGCAGTTAGATGTGTTGTTGTGACCCATGTTACTACACTCTTTTCCAGAATGCAGGGGTTAAGACTGTTGTTATAAGGCACCATTAAGAGTAGCGTTGATGACGAACAAGAAATTATATCATATTCTCTTCATACTTTTATTCCCTCCGAAGACACTGATAATGTAATAATATCAAATTAAAATCCATTAGGTAAACAATACTGATACTTACGCTAATGTTACATTCACAAGGTTTTCCTTTATATAATTGTACACAATTTGGGTGTTCTCCTCATTGCCGGTAGCCGCAGAGTTAAGGGAGGTGGTGTAGTCCTGACGGCGGATGAGGAAATTGTCCTCAACAATAGCATCCAGGAACCTTGTAAAAAATTCACCATTATTAAAAATTTCATGAGTGGTGGGACACTCGACAGTTGTAATGTTTTTGTTCATATTAAAGACTGAATTTATGACTAAATCTTTTGCACAATCTGGTTAACTTACATGAATAATGATAAGCTTGTCTCAGCAAAATACGAGAAATTCCTGCTTATAATAAATTGTCAAACTTCAATCTTTTGTATGTAGTATAATTGAAGATCGAATTAACAATAATGGGAGTTATTAAATGAATCCCTCAACCCAAACATACGTTAAAGACATTTATCTCAAAAAGTAAAGAAGTTAAGAAGATATATTATTACTAACTTGTAAAGAGATACGGCATCCTTAGTACATCCAAGGACCATAAGAATTTGAATTTTCTCGGTGTATACATCATGCAAACGGAACCTCTCAAAGAGGAAGTCGAAGTCTTCAGCAGTACCTTCTCGGAGGCCATTACAGTAAACCCAGTTACGACTGTTCACAGGCACCCTAAAATGAATAAGGTGTTAAGTAAAACTGTTTATAGTAAGTATTAAGTAAGTAAGTTTATATAAGATCTGTATAATTTATTGCAATTTCCCGATGTCGGTTAAGAGTAAAATAATTATGAATGTAAGTATAGAGCTCGCTATTGTAATGCGCAATTAATCAAAAACAGATGATCTATTGCACATATCGAGATCTTCTTGATGAATATTAGGATTCATAAGGTGTAAATATTAAGGAATCAATACAAGAAAATAATGTTGATCTAGATTGATTATAATATTTCTTATATTATACTAACTCAGTTCCATTGCGGAGACTTTCGAATTGGTCTATCGCAGCTAGACGGCAGGCTTCCACGTTCATCTGGCACATGATAGGAGCCAGTTGCCAGCGCAGGTACGACCTCATGAAGGACTCGCCGGTAATCGGATAGTAGGTAAGTTCAGTCATAACACGCGTTGCCCAACGAGCGATTAAACCCTGCAAGGGTTATAAGTTCTTAACAGTTGTCAAAATCACATACTTTATTGGTACAGATAATATAGTTCTATTGGTACAAAATAAAAAAACGTGTGCAAAGCTTTGGACATTTTTCTCCATTTTAATTTTTTAAGAAGGACGAATTAAACTTAAATTTAAGATTTAAAAATTAAGGCGACTTTTACTACGTACCTCTAATCTAGTCAAATGAGGAGTTCCAGCAAATCTGTTCCTCAGCCAGGTGAAGCCGGTCATGGCGGCCACCCACGGAGCATAGTCAGTCTCATTCTCCAAGAATGATAGAATATTGAAAGCTCTGGTGTAATTCATGAGACCAGAGCGAGCAAATTGGAACACGTCATTGACAATCTAAAATTATATAGGAGACACATATTTATAAGAAGAACATATTCATAAACAATTTCTAACTTTTCAATAAATCTCATTAGACTTGTCTGAGGCAGTTGTTAAATAAAACAATTATGCCACATTGTACTCACTTGAGCCCTATTGTTTTCGTGAATGAGAGTTCGGTTAGTTCCTCTCAGTGCAATCACGATGAGATTCCAGGTGTAATCATCATAGTTAACTCTATAGTAACCTGAAAGGTAGAAAGAACGGAAACGTTTTTAGTACATGCAGTTAAAAATGAAGTTATTATCCATTTCATAAATGATGAATCAATAATAGCAGATATCCAAAAAAATATAATTGACGAAACAATTCATTTATTATGTAATTACCAGTTTGTTGCTTATTGAAGACCACCCATTGATCTCCAACTGAACCACGGTTTATAACCGTTACGGCCTTGTTGAGGATGTGAGTAGGCTTAGTATTCTCGAAGTCTGGGTTGCTGGCAGTGGCGAAAGTTATTGGAATGATCCAATTGGAATTGATAGGGGAGTAAGCAGTGTTGATGTTAAATCGGCGCTGAACAATAAAAAATATAGTCAATAAATTTAGAGCATATTATAATAGGTACATTTTAAAGTTCGATATATCATTAATCTATGATAAGCTTGAATTACAGTAGTATCTAGCATAAAGCATAATCAACCTTGTATAGTACTATCAAATTTAAAGTAATATTTGTATTAAGGCTTGAGGTACTTAAATATCTTGATATATTCGATAAAATAATAGAATCTTCGCACAATATGCTTACAAATGTAAGCATAATGTTGGTGTAAATAGTACCTGAGTGATCGTCATTTGTCCTGTCTCGTGATTGACTTGAACGTTAAGGATGGGATGACCAGGCTGCTCGGTCCAGGTCTTGTAATAGTCAATAACAGAGAAGTCAGGTCCATACTGAGCAATAGCTCCAGCAGCTACAGCAGCGTCCTGGAGATCTTGGAATAGGTGAATGGGAAGAGCGACGTCGAGAGCCCTGGAAATTCATTTATGATTAACATTCACCAAATCTACAGCATCTTACGGCCTATAACACAGGATGTAAGGACTTTAAATCCCGGGCCAAATAACTCAGTTTCACCAAACCAATTAACACTTGCCTCAACAAATATAGTGAGAAAACTAGAGGCTTGAGTGAGATCAATCCGCACTTGGCTATTATAGTACACTATGGAGATTAAAATAACTAAATGGTGAAATAATGTTATGTAAAAATATTATGAAAGAGCATACCTGTTAACCAAGTAGTTCCGCAAGCCTTGTCTATGAACATTAAAACCTAGAAGATGTTCAGTCATCCTGATGACAGCTGCTCCCTTATTGTAAGAGATTGTAGAGAACATGGCACTGACGGACGCCGGACTACCAACGCCAGGGTTAGTGAGAGGTTGAGGGTTATTAGCCGCGTCAACCAATAAAGACGTGTGAACTTGCTCGTTGATAAAACGAGTGTCCAATCCCATGTAATCTTCAACCTGTGGTAATATAAATTAACAAAGCATTTCATCAGGATTTCCAGTTTTATGATACAGTTTTATATTGTACATAATTTATAGCACTCGTCTTAAACTATAAAGACTATAAAAGTCATAGCAATCCATCAGCCCTTCTAAGTCCACTTCTGAACAGAGGCCCACTTCTAAAACTATACTCTTAAAATTATACCTTCTTGTATACTCAACATGTTAATTAGATACATATCTACATGTTAATTAGATCATATATATGTTGATGTTATTGTATGTTAAATTTAGTCTGTCCGTCCATTTGTCTAACGGGAATTGAAAAAGTGGTACTATTATAAGCGACCTAATACTGCATTTGATAGGTTTATTATTATCGCAAAAAATGCCAACGTTAGAATAAAGTATAATGTTGTGGATTACGTACCCAATGAGTAAGGAAATATTGGTAGTATCTGGCAAAGCCCTCGTTCAGCCAGAGCACATCCCACCACTCATTCGTCACCCAGTTACCGAACCACATGTGTGCAATCTCGTGGGATAAGATATAGGCGATCAGCTGTTTGAAGTAGTCATTGGTGTGGTTAGGATCGTACATGAGGTAAGCCTCCCTGATCAAAGAAATGTTTAATTAGTTTAGGTGAACCGTCTAATCCAGTGATAGCTTGCATTCATATTCATAAATACGGAAGACAAAAGACAATAAGGTGTTATTAGGCAAATGATTTGAATTTTCTTCATAGTGTATTTACCTGTAAGTTAGAAGACCCCAATTTTCCATTGCACCTGCACCAAAATCAGGGATGGAAGCTTGAGTCATTTTCAAATACGGATGTTGAGAGTAGAAGTCAAATCCAGCGTGATCGCTCATATTACCCAAAAGCTGTTGTCCTACCCTAAATGCATACTCTCCTTCACCACGTGCAATAGCTGCTGGTCTTGCAATAACTTCATATTTAAGTGTACCGTCTTCTATGACGTCCAAGACGTCATACTCTGCGACGATGAGCGCCAAAAGATAAGTAGACATACGTGGTGTTCTTCGATATACGTCTTCTTGGTAATCCCTAGAAGGAATAATACACATTTTGTTGACAAAGTTTATAAATAACGTCTTAAGCAAAAGAAATCTATGAAAATAAAAAATGCCATAACAGCATTAATGAAAACTTACTGAGTAATGTTAATAGTGGTCCTCTGCAACGTGCAAGACCAACTTGAGTAGCCAACCGGGCGCCTTATGCTGATGTCGAAAGTGGCTTTAAAGCTAGGCTCGTCGTAACAAGGGAAGGCATATCGAGCGGCGGTAGCTTGGAACTGAGTGGTAGCCATCCAACTGAATCAATGAAATATATTTCATTTCAAAAAAAAGACAATTTAAAAATATACCGAAACGTAATAATAGAATTATGAATATGAAAGAATTCCAGAATCATGAAAAACAGATATACTTTTTGATATACAGTTTTTGTTAATTATGAGGAAAAGAGAATGCTTTCAAATTGTATAATTTAAGAAATAAGAAGACAATTACCTCACAGTGGCAGAGTTAGGGTCATTCCTAAACCAACTCCTATAGATGCCGTACATATCATCCCTAAGGTCAGAGCCAAAGACGATAGTCAGGGTGTACACCGGGTTTGACGTGGCACTGTACTCCAAAGTTCCTGACGTCAGGAAGACGCGCATGAATTGCAATTCCTTTTGTAGTTCGTAGCGGTGGGGTATAACTGTATTTCCCTGTCGTAGTACAACTGATCCAATGTTCAGATCATCTGCATGAATGACGATTTGATTGACTCCAGCCTGCGTCGCTTCTAATTGGATTTCGACAGTCCCGCTAAATACTAATCTGTCAATATCTATCCCCCATTGGACAGTGTAATGGATAGGCCGTGTTGTTGTTGGGAGACGGTAGTCGGATGGAGAAGGTGTGTTCCTAGTTAGTGCCGTGAAGTCATACTCCTTTTCAAAAGGCCCGCCTTCTAGTCTCTCGTCAGAAAATATGGTGTTTCTTGGCGGGACTTCAGGTAAGGCAAAGGTGCCTACGCATGCTGCTGCGAGCACCAAAATTTTGAATGTCGCCATCTGGAATAACATCAAAAATGTTACAGGCACTTTTACCCAACAGAAGATCTACGTATGTATTTCATGTACGTATTTTTAACACGCTTTTATTAGCTTGGGTTGTATGTTTGTATATATGTATGTACGTAACAGTAACGGAATCTTTGAACCCGTTTTCTATGCGCTTTGAACGTTCAGTTTAATTCAAAATTTTGAAAAATTATCAAAAACCGATGACAATACACAATTTTCATAATTTTGTACCATTGTCCTTATCAACATCCTCAGGATTAACGATTTTCGAGGCGAGAGAAAGCGCCTTATGGAGCGTACTACTAGATTGATTTTTAGCTATGAAAAATAATAATGTTATTTCCCTATAACTCAAATGTACTGAAACATATCTATAATGCCATCTATTAGAATGTTTTTTAGGATTCCGTACTCAAAGGATAAAAGGAAACCCTCCGTTATCTGTTCGTGAGTCACAGGGCTTTATCTCTTAAACAGTAATAAATAGAGACTTGATTTTTTTACAGACGATGCATAATGATGGTCGCTATAACAACAAATACTAAAAATTAATAAAATAAATATAGTTCAAAAAACTAAAAAACACGCTTTTATGATAAAATCAACTAAAAAGTAGAAAATAATTTTCAATCAAGGAATCAATTAAGGAACCGTAAATTGTGTAATTGTGGAAAAGTGTGGGGTGCTCCACTTATCAGTTTTCGAAACGATTGAAAATTATTTTCTACTTTTTAGTTGATTTTATCATAAAAGCGTGTTTTTTTAATTTTTTGAACTATATTTATTATTTTCATATATGTATTCCATGAATGATCTTTGGCACGCCCTAATAACCAAACAATGCGACGGATTATAACATAATTGTATTGGACTTATCTTAATTGTGGGAATGGTAAATCATATATTTTAAGCAGGTTTTGTTTATTGTTTGTTGTGGGTGCTTAAGTCAAATGGGTGCTTAAGTAATTTCAAAAATTACTTTAATTTGTTTTTGAGCCATACATACCGCAAAATCGTACTTCACGGTTGTGATGGGGGACTTCAATGCAAAACTAGGTGTCCAATATGGCGATGAGTCGAAGGTGGGGCCTTTTGGATTTGGTCATCGGAACCATCGAGACCACTAGCTGGCTAACTTTTTGGAAAAGGAAGGACTCTATATGATGAACTCCTTTTTCAAGAAGAAGCCCCAGAGGAAGTGGACCTGGATGAGTCCCGATGGTACTACCAAAAACGAGATTGACTTCATACTGGCGGACAAACGGCATATATTTAACGATGTCTCTGTGATCAATAGGCTTAAAACCGGAAGCGATCACCGGATGGTTAGAGGCACGTTAAATATCCAAGTCAAGCTGGAACGGTCCCGCCTTATGAAGTCGATACTTCGTCCAACACCTTGCCAGGTCCAGGGCTCTGAAGACTTTCGACTCGAGCTCGATAATCGTCTGCGATGCCTAGAACATTGCGTAGATGTTGACGATATCAACACCAAGTTGGTAGAAACTGTCCGTGAGGTGGGGTCGAAGTACTACCAGACCGCCTCCAAAAGAACAACTCAAAGGCTCTCAGCCCTGTATGGGCTGAGAGCCTTTGAGTTGTAGCCTCGGACTTATGGCAGAGCGGCGGGCAATGTGTGTGCAGTCTCCGGCTTCACTGTCTAAGTACAGGCGGCTCAACGCACAGATCTTTAATAGAATGCGACACGACTTGCGCCTCTCTAATGCTATTCGCATTAAAGAGTGCATTGAGCGGAATAAAGGCTCCAAAGTCTTCGCAAGGGATCTGCGTGTTGGGCAAAGCTTGCTGACGCAGCTGAGGACGGATGCCGGCACCACAGTTGCCACGAGGCCTGAAGTTCTGAGAGAAATTGAGAAGTTCTACGGACAGTTATATACCACTTTGCGTGCGCCTCTACGACCTGTCTTTGACAAGCGAGCCACGCTAACCCGGCACTATACCGAAGATATCCTGGACGTCAGCCTTTACGAGATAAGAATGGCCCTCAAACAGCTCAAAAACAACCGAGCACCTGGCGAAGACGGAATAACAACGGAACTGCTAAAAGCAGGTGGCAAACCGATTCTAATAGCACTCCAACAGCTATTCGATTCCGTCATTAGCCAGGGTATAGCACCGGAGGCGTGGAGCAAAAGCGTGGTGGTACTGTTCTTCAAAAAAGGCGATACGTCTTTGTTGAAGAACTACAGGCTCATTGCGCTTTTGAGCCATGTCTACAAAGTGTTCTCGAGGGTCATCTACAATCGAATAGCTCGCAGGCTCGACGACTTCCAGCCTCCCGAACAAGCCGGCTTTCGAAAAGGCTTTAGCACCATGGACCACATACACACGCTGCGGCAGGTGGTACAGAAGTCCGAGGAGTACAACCTGCCGTTGTGCGTGGCTTATGTGGACTATGAGAAAGCCTTCGATTCTATCGAGACGTGGGCGGTATTGGAGTCACTCCAGAGGTGCCAGATCGACTATCGATACATCGAAGTGTTGAAGTGTATGTATAAGGCAGCCTCAATGACGATCCGATTACACGACAGAAGTACGAACCCCATCCAAGTGCAGCGAGGTGTGAGACAGGGTGACGTATTGTCTCCAAAACTGTTTACCGCTGCACTGGAGGACGTGTTCAAACTGATGGAGTGGAAAGGATTCGGCATCAACATCGATGGCGAATATATCACTCACCTTCGATTCGCAGACGATATCGTCATCATGGCGGAGTCGCTGGAGGACCTCAATACCATGCTCAATGACCTCTGTGGCGCCTCTCAACGGGTAGGTCTTAAGATGAACATGGACAAGACGAAGATCATGTCTAACGTCCATGTCACACCCATACCGGTCGTTGTAGATGGCGTCACACTCGAAGTTGTTGACGAATACGTTTACCTGGGACAGATAATCCAGATGGGTAAGTCCAACTGCGAGAAAGAGGTCACTCGTAGAATACGACTCGGTTGGGCAGCGTTCGGGAAATTGCGTGACATCTTCTCATCCAAGATACCTCAGAGCCTGAAGTCGAAGATGTTCGAGCAGTGTGTGTTGCCAGTGATGACGTACGGTGCCGAGACGTGGTCTTTCACTGTGAGCCTTATACGAAGACTCAAAGTCGCTCAGCGAGCTATGGAGAGAGCTATGCTCGGTATTTCCCTACGCGACAGAATTCGCAACGAGGAAATCCGTAGGCGAACGAAAGTTACCGACATAGCTCTCAAAATAAGCAAGCTGAAGTGGCAATGGGCTGGCCACATAGTTCGTAGGACCGATAACCGGTGGGGTCGGAAGGTCCTCGAATGGAGACCACGTCTCGGCAAAAGGAGTACAGGACGCCCCCCGACCAGGTGGACTGACGACCTGAAGTGGACGGCGGGTAACCGCTGGATGCAGACGGCCCAAGACCGGTCGGAGTGGCGCAGACTAGGGGAGGCCTATGTCCAGCAGTGGACCAGTAAAGGCTGATGGATGGATGGATGGATTGTTTTTGAGTGTACTTAAAGTTTTGTAGACTGTATGTCATTACATACTTCAAGGTTTTATAAGTAGCCTATATTCTAGCTTAGAAATTTATCTATCGCTACATCAAAATTCACCAAAATCGAATTAACACTTTAAAGTGGAAAATAACAATAGCAATAACAAACAAAGTTTTTACGCAATTTTGTTTATTACCATCATATATCGGTTCCGGTAGTAGGTACAAGTAAATAAATATTATATATTCATACAATCTAAAGCTTAGGTAGTTATCTTATCACCAAATTATTCGATCATTAGATAACTTTGTTGCACTAAATAGCGACTTATCAGTTGTTAAAACTTATGTATTAATCACCATGAATTTTATAAACTAACCTACCTACGTAATTTGTAAAGGTTGATTGAAATCGTAAATTGTCGTTTTAACACGTGCACACTTCATGATATTGGTAGTGAAGACATCATTCCCTGAATTTGGTGGATGCACTGCCGTGCGTCTAGTAAATAGTACCTAGTAGTAGTAGTACCTAATTGAATATTGCATACATGTTGCATATATTTCGGCAGAAGACATTACGTCTTATACAGAAGGTGTTAAGTGATTGATTGTAGATAAAAGTTAAACAACAATGCGATTTAACTGATATGTACACGGATTTTTTTTAAATAATAACAGTCTCTATATTATGAATTTTGGAAAGTACCCTAGATTATCATGGTCTGTAGAGCACAGTAGCTCCTAGTCTACAATTTGTATTTTGGAATCCGCTTATATTACTATAGCTAATCCTGAATAATTACGTTTATTAAACAAAGTCGAAACTATTATATAAATTTAGAACATCCTTTAAAATAGATATATCATCATCACAAGAACGAAAGTTATTCTTAGAAGGAGTCCAAATTATATATTTTATATGAATTTCTTTAACTAGAATTTAACGACACGTGTTTGGTAACATTGTATATTTCGTGATGACGATTTATGGATTGTCGTATCTAGATCCGGAAAGATATTTATAAGCTCTGTTAGTAAACGTGCTGTATTGTATTTTTTAAACCTATTTGTCTTTCATTATAATTATTCAGTTGTATTTTTTTATAATATAGGAATAGCAGATGAGCTTGCAGTCCACCTGATGGTAAGTGGCTACTGCCGCCCATGGACATCTGTAATCAACCCCAGATAGAATTAGATATTCCTACCTGAGGTCGGCTACAGATGCGCCGCTACCCCTGAGAATTAAGCTGGAACGCCTCGGAAAAGTATGTCTCCTTTACCACACCCTTCAAAACGGAACACAGCAGCGCCTAACACTGCTGTTATAAGGCAGAAATAGGTGTGGCGGTGGTGCCGCCGGAGTCGAACCACAAAGGGTTCTACCGCCTTCAAATTTATGTATCCTACTATGTAGAACCACGAAATTATGTTCATGAATCCCATTGAAATTGTGTTCATGAATGATTCATATTTCAGTTCATATTTCAACACCAAAATACCTTCAAATCAATCAATGTGTATTTATAATTAAAGAACTGAAATATTTAAAAATTAAATTTATGTGTTAAAAATACTCCCATTTATAATCTTATCTGCATAATACGAGTACTAATAAAAACGAAAAAGCTCATTAGTTATTATCCATCTTTTTTCCTATAAGTACTCCTAAAATAAGGTTATTACTAAAAAAATATATTACCGGTATATTACCGGTATACTAATACTCCATTTTTTTTTTAAATTTGTTTCTATGAATATATCAGTTTTTGCGTAGCCTTTCAGGAACTTGAACGTAAACATATCGTAGTACATAGTATTGCTTGTAATCCTATCCATCTTAATTCTATTAATTATGACTAAAAAATAACTTACCCTAACGAATGTATGGCGACAACCAGTATGGGCAGCCTTGCCCAGTATTATGAGCTAACGTCACCCATATTTACTATCAGAACATTATCACTTTATTCCAATTATCTACTTTGTTCGATTGCAAGCCGATTATGGCGTCCGATTAGATTCCCGAAGTATATATTTTTATAGTCCAAACGTGACATTGATCATGCTGAGTTTTAAAATAAAATTTGGACATTGCGTTCCTTTTATGCCCTTGTTAACACTTCCTTTTTAAAGAACAATCGTTAATATATTCTGATCGCAAATCGAAAGCCAGTGCCGATGGACATCTTATGCCTGTTATTTATCCCATTTATCCATTTTTATGCCTCCCAAAGATTGAAATTATAGCTATAGGTATATATTTATTTATATATTTTTGGCTTTGTGACTATAATTGTTATAAATTTTAGATATTAAAACCATCCACTATCGTTCACTATTTCATTTAAGTATATAGTACTATGAAATAGTCCTACTTATTTGTGTATGTCTGGGGGCCTACCACCATCTTTTAAAAACCATCATAGTTTAGGAAAGTTTTATTTCAATATTGCATCAACATTATTTTGTTTCCCCTAAACCCTTATTAATTTTTCGCTTATCCATTTTATAATACCAACTAATATTGTCATATTTTGCTTGAAAGGTTAAATTTCCTGCAAAAAAGAATGAATAATTTCGACTGATAATACAAAATGCTTATTGTAATGTTATAAAAACAATCTTACTTTAACGAGGTCGTGGTACGAAATTTCAATGTATGATTAAAATAATATTGTTTTAAGAGATGGTAGTAACCCCCCTGATGTCTCATTACTTGGCACGCCCTGCGGCCAAAGGGTTTAGCGGATTTTTACATGAGTTCGATACGTCTTTATTATGGGAATGACATAGACTTCTATAAGCTTTATAAGCATTCGGGTTTTTGTTTTTGTAATAATCCATCTAATTTAAGCACATATGTAACTAGGACGGGTGAAATGAAAAACTGTTTTGAAAAACTTACGTCGTATATTATGAAAAATCGTCGCTTAATATATGAATACAGTAAATACGCGGTGCGATTTTGTAACATTAACTACAAACGACAATATTTTATATATTTACACAATTATTCTATACAAATAACTTATACATAAAGGGGATATCGGTTTGAAAAAATCTTGGCACAATATTAAGAAAATTTGAAGCAGTAATTGAAACATTTATATTATTCTATGAATTTAATGTAGAAAACAAGCAGATGTTAAGTGGTCACCGCCAGCCTTGAACGTCTGTCGTCAAGATAGGAGTTCTATATGAGGTCAACCAATTGTGATAC
Organism: Epargyreus clarus; assembly: GCF_041222505.1. NCBI lineage: Eukaryota > Metazoa > Arthropoda > Insecta > Lepidoptera > Hesperiidae > Epargyreus > Epargyreus clarus. The sequence goes on along the minus strand of NW_027332227.1, from coordinate 14,301,751 downwards.
ATCACGTGTCTCTCTTTACCTTAGAAATTTCTTCTTAACAGAATACCATAGTACTTAAGACTGCAGTAAAGGCAAAAATATATGTGACGGTGCCACGGAAGCCGAAAGGAGAGTGACCTTTTTCGAGAATTTAATTTGTACGACTCTCGATGAGCAACTGCCCATCGACGTTAGTAATTAGTTACCAAACAAATTTTGCACATGTGCCTTTCTGAGGACTAAACTGGAATGCGAAGTGGTAATGTGTGTGTAACTTGTTAAGACAGAAAGATTTGTATGTCACACAAATGCTTAGATAAATTTATTGCATACATTATTTTGCGGTGATACATTACTCAAAGAGAGATAATTAATGTTTTAAACAATTAAATATACAGTGTAATAGTTCACAATTAAATAATATTATCTTAAATTAATAATCGTTCCCGAATTTTTCTAGATTTCCCTTACTTACAATTTTCCTATAATTACAATGTCTAAAATTACAAACATTGACAATAATTATTAATGTAAAAAAATATTTGAATTATCTATACTTTGACTAAATTTGTTTTTAAGCTTATTTTAATAAATAGCGATATTTTACTAGAGTTTTAAGGATCCGTGACATGAATGATAAACAACAATATAATTATAATATGTGATAAAGTAATATGGCGGATAAGTTTATAAGTAAGGACAGAATTTTTAATACTGAGACTATTACAAAACGGTAGAGAACATTAACTTTTAAACTGGTAATAAATTTGCATAATTTGATCTCCCTAGTCAAACTTTCAAACCAGAAATCAAGATATCTGTATCACCAATGACTATCAAGTCAGAAATCTAAATACATGAATAACACGTTACATTAAAATAACGCTATTTATTAAGATGACATAATAATTAATACTACACATAATATATTTATAACATAAGTTAACCTATCATCTAAATTTCTAGCGTATAACTATGGCTACATAGGATTGGTGTTTTCATTATTGTATATTTTAACTACTTGAACACGCAACACTGTATTAGAAAAATAATTTAAATAAGAATCCTGAAAATGGATTGCCTTATCAATAATTAAAATCAAAACTAATATCAAGAAATAGTATCCACAATGAGATTCAAAATAGTAGTAGAATAAAATCTGTCATCGTCGTCAACCCATGACTGTCACTCTGCTGGGCTCAGGTCTCTTCTCAGCATGAGAAGGATTCGGCCATAGTCCACCGCGCTGGCCAAGTGCGTATCGGTAGACGTCACATTCCTTTGAGTTTTTTTATAGATCTCTCAGGTGTGCAGGTTTCCTCAAATTGTTTTCCTTCACCGTTAAAGCAAGTGATTACTTTGAAAAATCAAGATTGGAACCTCGGATCCTTCGATCGAGAAACAGAGATTCAACCACTAGGCTCTCACAAATCTTAAACTCATACAATGGTTGATTTATTTATCACCATCATCATCATTATTTATAAAATGGCACATGCAAAATTCCGAGAAGTCAAAATTTAAGTTTCGACTAGTATAAATCAAAATAAATAGCAAATTTTAAGTTTCTGACGTAACGCGACTTAGGTCACAACTTTCGAAATCGTGATCATAATTATTTGGACATTCTGTTAAAAGTCCATCATTGCATTTTTATAGGCCCTATCATCCAATTACTATTTATTCAATTTCTTATTTCTTAATTCTTATCTATTAGTCGATATAAGGAAACATAACTTTGGTCAAATAAATAATCTAACACAATAATTTTACATGCGGTTCCATAATTAAATAGTTTCTAGTTGTATTCAGTAAACCTTCATATTATTACTATTGTTCATTTAACTCTTCGATCATTTCTGTAATCTTATCCACCAATAATCCAACACTTGTTCATGTAGAAATAACCAATTATGAATTTACTGGGCCTGTATTTGTTATTTTAATCTCTTTCATAATCCCATTGCTATACTTTTTACTCATATAATTTTTTTAATAATTCTTCTGATCGTATTTGCGACCGGCTTCAACAAAGGGATGAAACCTCAGGTATACAGCACATACTATATTTTTATCATGTGTTAAGTTCACAGTGACTATTCTTCCTTCTTTCAATATGTATGATTTCGGGATGGTCCCATGTGCATATTTATTTAGATCTGTTATATCTGGGTTTTTTATTATTGTGCATTCATGACACCCACATCAAACGAATTTCTAGTATTTGGTGTGTAGTAGTGTAAAACATTTTGTATTAAAAACTGTTATCCTAAAATCTTCAGGATTTTATTTCATCAATTGGTATAACCTTGTCGGCCTCTAGGAGCCAGTCAACAATGGTCTGGTAGTTCCTCTCCATCCATTGGACGTTTGCTGCTGTGCTTTCCAGGACTTGCTGCGCTGGTCTTCCAAGGTCACTGTCAGCTAAGGCTTCCGTCATGAATCTCTTTAGCTGTGGAAAGAAAAATAATATTCTTATTTAGTTTGTTTTTGTCATAGTGCAGCGACAACTCTGCTGGTCAGAGGTGCAGAAAGTTAAAGATGTAATCAACAGCCAGGAAAACATCTAAAAGTGGATTACAGTTCTTAATTTTGGTGTTTAGGTTTTTTGTTTGTCCATGGTACCAAGAATTAGCTGTGCTTAAAAAAATATTTTCTAATTTTTAGGCTTCCGTACCTAAAGAGTAGAAACGGAACCCTTTTGCTAAGCCTGCGCTGTCTGTCCCTCTGTCATAGGGCTCTATTTCTAACCGTAATATTTCTTCTAATTCTAATCAATTTTGCGATTTGCCTCTGATTTCTAAGAAAACATAAACTTTATATGATATGATATATGTAGACTTACTCGACAACCTAATCGTTATCGATTCGACGTAATTATACCAAAAGCGATAATTCTCAAAAATCTAAATACATCTAATTCATTAGATAAAATACATAACACGTATTCAGCGTACGGTACTCGTAGCGCCATCTGTTGACAAATTATAAAACATTGTCAAAGTCAAGCGGTTATTTCTAAAATAAATTATATTACCTCTTCGTATTCATGTGCTTGATTCAGTCTTCTGGTGGCCATCTTTAATATCGAGTTGAGCGTAGACACTGAGCCAATACTGCAAAAGAAGAATAAAATGATTAGGTACCTACATAATATTTTAAACGTTATTTTTGCCGAGCATTTAACATCAGATCGACATTCTTATTTACTACATAAGAAGGGGCCGTAAGAAACATATATTTACTGTTCAATTAGTAATTCAGAGAATATTTATGCTATGAATCTTAACTAAAATATATACAGACAAACACCTATTGACAATATTCAATATTAACCAACTTTTGGCTACAGTAGTTTCGAAAGTTGACAAAATAGTTCAGCGTAAATTGATAAATTTTGATCTTTAGTCATCAAAACTTACATAGAAACATTATTACTTTCGTAAAGTCGTATTTTAATATTGATAGAAAGTATGTACTAAATATTTATATATATGCTAATAGTTTTAGGAAACTAATACCGGTATAAAACTCATTACAACCTGGAATCATTTAAAATAACGTAAATTCCGTCTGGGTAATAATAGATAAGATATAGATCAAATTATATTGTACACGTTCAATATAATATGACCGAACGGCTATTTATCTACACATCTATGTTAGTGATCGAAGATCTATGTAGATAAATTATTTGGAATACTTTTCGGTTGACATAATTCTTTATTCAAACTAATTTTAATTTATCGCATTATAATTATAATGATGTAAGTGCAAAAAAATTTCAAACAGACTTAAGTATGTACAAAAATCACTGAGGGTCGGTTGCATCGGAAGCCCGTTTAAAGTTTGCGTTAAAGTTAAATATAACGGTAACTTTGATGGTAATGGAATTGCACCAATCTACTTGTCATTAACGTATTTGTGTCGCTGTCACCACATTTTTTGTCAACGTTGACAAATAGGGAAGTTGATAAAAACCGTAACTTTAACCGATCGAAATCTAGCAGTATATTTAAATGTTACTGCTAGTTATGACGTAGACGTTTGATGGTTGTTTAGGCTTTTGTAGACGTTAAAGTTACTGTCCTAACAACTACCGTAACTGCCATGAAGTTCGCTTATGGAAGTAGAGTCATCGGATGATCGGATGATGAGCGGGAAATGGAGGCAACATGCCTGACTCAAATGCGTTACTAATTACTGTCTGAGCATATAAAGTACTGATAGCCTAGTAGTTGAAACTCAGCCCCTCCATCAAGGGAACGATGTTCGAATCCCGGACAGACTCCTAACCTAACTTGTGATATTTCAAAGTAATGTGTGTTTACACATTAATTATTATCAATTGCTTTAACGGAGCTAACCTGAAATTTCTTTAAAAAAGACTCCTTATATTTATGGGAAATCCTATACCAATACCGAATTGCCCAGTGCGGTGGACTATGGCCTCTCCTTGTCATTCTGAGACAGTAAAGGGTTAACGGCGATTATTTAAGCATAACATTTAAATGTACAAAGTACACCTAATAGTAAGTATGTAGTAAATAAATAGGTACATAACGCACACAAAATAACTGAAATGACCAATACGATTATATCAATAATTAATTAAAGGACATCCGCCTTGTACTAATTACTTATCTTAATTTAATCATTTATTAAAAAATCTGTATGAATCAACAATCAAAATCTTGAATTATATTGTTATTGTATTCAACATTATTGTGCAATATATCATTTTAGTTTTGTTTTGAAGGAAATGGTTAAGGCAGATTCATTTTTTCGAGGTACTCCATCTAAATGTGGCATTAAGGGTCACGTTTGTTTCTTGTTGTTGTTATTGTTTGTGATAAATTTCAGGAAGAAAAGCAAACGAGCGTAAAACAGCCAAGAAGCTTGCAGTGCACTCGTGAATGTAACTGGTTACAACCGTCCATGGTTATTTTCGACTAACTCCATATATAATGCCTCAATGCAAGTGAGTAGTCAGGTTAGAAAAGTCATGTCGGGGCCGTGAACGAGTGTTATTAGCGTATCCCGACAAAGAGCATACAGAGAAACACCATGAGATTTTAGCCGGTAGGAGTCCGGTATATCCTCTTCACTGCCCCCGCGGCTGTTAGGATTTCCCCATGTAAAAAGAGGATTAAAAAGAAGAATTTAATATAAAAACGTGTACTCACAAATCCTTAAGCCTCTGCCAGTTAGCTCTGATGAAGTTGAAGGCGATTGGCTCCCCAATCGAGGAGCTGGCGACAGCTGAGAAGACTCTTACGGTATCCTGTTTGCGAATGCCGCTGTCGTTTCGAAGAGAAAGGTCCAAGTATCTAGAAACGCAACACCAAAATATAGTCCAAGGATAGTCATATCTGTAATCCTATTTAAGGTCGATTGAATCGGTCATCATAAGTTATCATATGTAAATTGTTATATAGAGTGATTAGTTGATTAAATTTAGGTAAATATTTCTATGTGGTTTTTGTTAAAAGTGAACATGAAAAAAAAGTAGGTATGCTAAGCACTGATACCAAGAAATCACGCTATTCTTTTTGAAATCTCACTGATTTTTGGAATTTTCAAGGTTTTTTCAACAAAAAGTTGTCCAAACCACGACCACTAATAACAAACATAATCTAAAATATCTAAAATCTACCTGTAAAACTAAACACACATACCTGTACAAAAGGTAAGGCGATCTAGTACACCCAAGGACAGAGAGAAGCAACTCTCGTTCAGAGGGCGCTCCAGCTGCCAAGAAGCGGCGCCAGGCGAACTGCCACTCGCGAGCCTCGCCCGCCTGCACGCCCGCGCAGTACACCGTGCTTCGGATGTCGGCGTGGATGCTGGAATGGATAAAATACTGATTTAGACTTCTGGATTTAAAATTTAGAAATTTTGAGTCAGAATTCTGGATTTAAAATTATGGATATAAATGTAAATTTTGAATTCTGCATTGTAAATTATTTTACAATTCTGCATTTTAAACTGAATGCTTAATTAGATTTGGATTTCAACATTGAAAATTTAAAAAAAAATATTCAATCAAACTTTACATTAACAAAATGTTTAAAATTAAAAATCTAAACATATATTTTTTAATTTCACAGTCCAAATAAAATCAACCTGCAATATTAAAACACAAAATTAAAGCAATTCAAATTTAGACAGATTTAAAGACACAAATCAGACATTTACCTAAGCTACTAGCAAAACTTTTTTAACGTACTCGTTCATACATATAAATGACGACTCAAGTCTCTAGCTCCAGACGAGCATTTATTTCCTTCCACTCGTAAGAACATTTTACAGTATGAAATTTAAACTTACTCATTGTAAGCGTCAGGGTTGGGTGTCAGCATCCAGTTGGTGTACATCCGGACCGCGTGTTGCAGGCAGTCAGCGTGCTGCAAGTGGCACGCCGTGGACAGCAGGTCAGCGCGTTGCTGCGCCCGCACCACGCTCTCGTTGGCCGCTACCTCCCAACCTAGATCCTCTAGCGCCGCGCTTAGCAAACGGAGGACGTAGCGCTGAGGAACAAATATGTAAATTTATTACTCAACTATGTCAGGTCAAACCTGTGCATGCAGATAGTTTAAGTTCAAAAACGACGACCCGCATGGCGGAGCGGTTGCAGAGGGTACCGGGTTCGATCCCCAGTCAGACAGATATCTAAATTATGAATTAAGGTTTCTGTTTCTGGGTCTGGGTGTTTGTGTATTTGTCTCTCTGGTATCCATACCTACGGTACAGGGAATCCTAGTGTCTAGGAATCGAATGTACAAACATCTTGCCCCATAGCCCACCTTGGTGTTTCGTAGTTAGGAATTAACCATTTGTCATCACACCCCTGATCGATAACTGATTGATGATCCTTATGCTGAAAGTTGGCTAAACATATAACATTGACAATTTTCTTCAAGTAAAATAAGGCTATTTTCTCGCATTTTCAACGTGCTTAAAAATACTGATAATAAAAATACTTTCTAGAATTTTAATACCTTTCACTTCTACTTTCACCCGTTTTGCCTTTAATTTTTATCTATCTATCATAATCCCTTCCATATATCAATAACACATGATAAACACTCGAAACAAAAACAAAATGTTGCTATAGGTACGTACTAAATACAATTATGTAGTCGTAATCTTGTATAATAAAACTTTATTCTTTATCGATCTCGAAATACGACTTTCTTGCAACTTAGCCGTACGTATCTTAATTTAAAATTCATAACACGTAGCGCCATCTAGTTTCGCGGCTGATAACTTTTTATCAATTCTTTATTTTTTACTAAGAATTGTGATATAAGCATACCTTATACTCTAGGTAGTAGGCGCCTTTCGACAACATCGTATCAATATAGCCCAGCGCCATTAGCCCAGCTTTCCAGGGCACGTAGCTCTTCTCATGAGTCAAGTAGCTAGTTATGTCCAAAGCAGTTCTGTAGTCCAATCGTCCAGACAGAGCCAGATTCATGGCATCATCAATAATCTGAGCTCGATTGATGGGATGAATCTCTTCAAATCTCGAAGGATCGTTGAGGATTTTGACGAGCATCTTCCAGTTTTTCTGGTCGTAGTTTATGCGATAGAAACCTGCAAATATACATTTAATCCTGAAAACGTGTAACAAAGTTTCTGAAAACTATTTAAATAAAAAATAATGTACAATTTTGACCTTTCTTATATATCATAGGAGTAGCATGTAGTCCACCTGATAGCAAGTGGCTACTGACGCCCATGGACATCTGAAATCAACCCCAGATAGGATTAGATTTCTATCTGAGGTCGGCCACAGATACGACGTTACCCCTGGGGACTAAACTGGAACGCCTCGGAAAGTATGTCTAACTTACCACACTGTTCAAACCAGAACAAAGCAGCGCTTGACACTACTTTTAGGTAGAAATAGATGTGGCGTTGGTGCCACCCAAGTCGAACCACAAAGAGTACTACCACCTTCGAACATATTGTTCAAGTTTTTAGAACTATTTTCGATTATTATATTATTATATTCTTACCTGTTTGCTGTATATTAGCTATTAACCACTCATCCTTATTAAGGGAGATATTATTGACTACAATCGACTTCTCTCCCCGTAACCACACCTTGGGTCTCGTCGATTCGAAGTCTTTTTCGGTCTCAGTGGTGTAAGATACAGGAATCCACCAAAGCGGAGGTTTCTGCTCATCTAAAGTCTTGTTTATTAAGACAAATCGTTCCTAAAATAAATAAAAAGTTATAGATATCATTCTGTGAGTTCAACTATACTTCACTTTACTTAAATTTACTATGTACCGCAGAATATTGTGGTGTAAATTATGTACCACTTATTGACACAGCGTATTTAACAAATACGCTATTAATAACTTGTACATCATTAATAATAACAACAACAACAAAGTTAAATTAATCTTTGACATACCAAAAAACCTGAAATAAAATTTAATTGAGCGGCAGAGACAACTTTCTTATTCGTAACCTTGGAAAACTTCTCTGTTAAGACAAAGAGTACAAAAACGAAAATACTAACCTGACTAAACGTAACAGCCCCAGTTTCGTAATTCCTTATAATATTCAGCACTGGGAATCCAGTCTGCAGAGTCCAGGAATCCATCACAATTCCAACATCAGCATCGAACGCTCCCTTAGCCCGCGCTGAGTTCGTCAAGGCATTCCATAGGTCCTTCTGCTCTGCATCACCAAACTTCTTAGCATTCAAGTAGTCGGTAATACCGGAATTAAATACATCGTCTGTGAGGAAGTGATTCATCATTCGGAGGATGGCAGAACCTGAAAGCAATATTTAAACAATTAAAAACTTATGAGTGTTTCCAATCTAGTATCATCTTATGCAATCTATCAGCAATGTAGCATGCTATTTTAAAGGTTTTTCTTAAGACAGAATATAATAGAATAGAATACTCAATACAATGAATAATACACATAGGTCAAATTAGTATGCATTGGTGCTCCTATCATTAAGTAGCGATCTCTTCCAGATATAAATCTAGTGATAGAAATCTAAAAATATCTAATAATGAACTCAAAGTCATTTATATCAAAGATTAAGTGTATCAAAATTTCATTATCATCATACTCATAATTTTCTTACTCTCTAAAACTAAAATATTTATATACACAATATCATAACATCCATGACATAATTATTAAAAATAATCCTACGAAACGTTACAAATGAGCACGAAATGCAACACCAAATTTCGGCGATGGACGCAGTAAGGTATACTACACGAACGGTTGCAGTGTGTTTCTCCCTATCATTATTTGTTAAATTTAAAATGCCCCCTATATGTACCTTTCCCATAGGAGATCTTGTCAAAAATAGCGCCAATTTCCTCCGGGTTCCCAACTTCTACGGAGATTTGATGCGACGAAGTAAGAGCATCTAATTTAAACACGCTTTGAACTTCGTTCAGTACAAACACTTCCATTAGCTTCCAGCTTTTCTCTACCTGAAACAAAACATATTAGTAAATTACAGTACAATTACATTTCACACGTAAAATATTATGTAAGATCCATTGATAATTAGAGTAACATCGTTGGTAATGTTCATTACAAAGATATTTAAATTCAAAAGAGAACGGATCTCTTTCTCCAACTCAGATTGGCTTGGAGCATACTCCATGATAGTGTTGCAATGTGGATTTTTGGAGTCGTCGCCCACCCATTGTCCCACCACTGTCCCATTGCTGCTCACAGGTCTCTTCTAAGTGAGAAGAGATCAGGCTATATTCCATCCCACTGGCCATATGCGATTATAAGACCATATTCTTGAATTCTCTGGCCGTTTCCTCACGACGTTTCCCTTCACCGTCATAGCACGTGAAAATATTTAATTTCTAATACACACTGATAAAATTTTCAATTAGGAATTGGTGGACATACGACAATGCAAAAACTTACCGCATCAACAGCGACATACTCGACATAGCTGGCGAAGCCCTCGTTGAGCCAGATGTCAGACCACCAGGCTGGAGTGACCAGGTTGCCGAACCACTGGTGGGCAATCTCGTGTGCGACCACCGACGCCACTCGCGCCTTAGCTGTAGTGGGGGACACTCCTTGCTCGTAGAGCATGGCGATCTCCCTAAAACATAGATATTGGCAGATCAGCAAAAAAATTAATAAGGCTAGAGCAATCATTAACATAGAGGTAAGAATAAAAGAAGCTTTCTACACTCACAGCCCCACACTAAGACTCTCTGTGTCGTGGGTGCCATGGACACATACATAAAAGAATACCAGATCCAGATTCAGGCCAGATATCCAAATTCATCATTCAGATGTCTTTCTGACCGGGGATCGCACCCGGAATACTTTACGCGTCGACGGGTATGATGACCGCTCCGCCACGCGATATTTATGCTTAACTTACTCATATATTTTTACACTTATTACTCATAATATGTTTACATTAAAAGATGAATAAGATGGTGATCCACGTGGTTAATTATGAAACGGTTTTATTTTCAATATAAACTTTAGAAAGCCTCGTATTACGACTTAATATATGAATCGATTCAACTATGTAGGAGAATTTATTTGTGAAATGTAAAAATATAGACTATCCCGAATTTGTAAACAGATCCCCTCTCTAATTTTCATGTCCTTCAAACAAAATATAATTGCCACTTCCAAACCGCATTTACACATGTTCCCCCAGACCAATTCCCACGAGGGTGTGAAGACAAATTGCGTGTGCCTACCCCAATTACACAAACGTGATAGATGACCCTTAGCGTGTAACGCGTCATGTTATGTGGCCATGATATCATAAACCTAATGAAGCGTTGCAGAGATTTCTGTTGGGATCATTAATCTTTTGATCGAGTTTTAAAAAAAACATGAAGCGCATCGTTTAATAAAGTTTATTTAGAGTATAATTCTCTTCTAAAATTCATCTTCAAACAACCGTGTGGTTAATAAACAATTATTCGTGTATTATCATTTTCATGTTCATGATAATATCGGCATATGATGATACTTTCAAGCTGTGATTGAAAATTGTTCAATGATAAACAATTATTCGTGTATAATCATTTTCATATTGATGATAATATCGGCATATGATGATACTTTCAAGCTGTGATTGAAAATTGTTCAATGATAAACAATTATTCGTGTATAATCATTTTCATGTTGATGATAATATCGGCATATGATGATACTTTTAAACTGAGATTGAAAATTGTTCAATGATAAACAATTATTCGTGTATAATCATTTTCATGTTGATGATAATATCGGCATATGATGATACTTTTAAACTGAGATTGAAAATTGTTCAATGATGAACAATTATTCGTGTATTATCATTTTCAGGTTGATGATAATATCGGCATATGATGATACTTTTAAACTGAGATTGAAAATTGTTCAATGATTTTTTGGTGTCAGCCTTTACATGAAGATACATAACGACATTGACGACCCGCGTGGCGGAGCGGTCACCATACCGGTCAGACGCGCAAAGGGTCCCGGGTTCGATCCCCGGCCAGACAGATATCTAAATGATGAATTTAAATTTCTGTTTCTGGGTTTGGGTGTTTGTGTATTTGTCTATGTGTGTGTCCATGGCACTCACGACGCAGGGAATCCTAGTGTGGGGCTGTGAGTGTAGAAAGTGTTTATTTATTTATTTAATATTGACAATTTTAATCCTAGGGATCTAACTTGTTCCAAGTATTTAAACACTAAGTATTATTTACTTAAAAATACACGAGTTTAATTAAATAAATAGTTTCTAAATCTGCACTTATAATTTGTAAAGATGGTAACAATGTTACGTAAAGATGTGGTATTCTCGTAACTGAATGTAATAAGTAAATTTTGTATACCAAATGATGGACGACTCTCACCAAGTTTAATAAGATGTCAACCGCTACAAATGATAGATTAGCGTCCTTATTTGTCCTTAACTAATTTAAATATCCATCCTTTTAAACTCAGGAAACAGACAATTATTTTCTAATTTTACGTAATTGGAAACAAAATATCTTTGTATTTGGTATTATGCGATTAAAATGGAGTTATGCGATTAAAACACAGTATGTTAACATGAAATTAAGCTTATAACTATATTTGCACGCCAAAATAAGAGGATAAAATAAGAGGATTCTTGTATCTCAGGGCAGATTTCACCAGAGTTTTGTATCTTATTTGGCAAATAAAGATGTTTGATTTGATTTGATTTGTTTTTGATTTACGTATTACTTATTTGACATTTAGATTTATATTTTTTCAAGGCATAAGTTTTTCTCCAAAGTAGAGAATATTTATTATGGTAACTTACCTAAAAGTAAGCAGCCCCCAGTTCTCCATAGCACCAGCCTTGAAATCCGGTAAAGCGATCATATCAATTTTGGGTAACGGAAAGTCTATCTTATAATATTCTTCTAGAAACTTCAAGATCTTCGGGCCTATATCCAAAGCGTAGGACGCTGAAGGCAGAGCTTCTCTTCTGGTCCAAACGGCAAAGTTCTTGTCGCTCATGTTGGCAAAGTCAGTGACAGCAAAAGCAACCAAGTAAGTCGACATCGGCAATGACTCCGCGTAGTGGTCCCATTCGTAATCCTTTAGGGTGGCACTGAAAATAAAGAACTTGGTTACACAGTATTACGCACACAATCATGTCCCAATAACACAAATTTAGTTTATCTGTAAAGTAGTAAAAAGAACATTGTTAGGAGACAGTAAATACTTCGTTTAGTAATCTGTATCTGTAGAGACTGAATATATTAATCAAAGTGTAGTTGAGTTACTAATGATCAGGACGCCTGATGATTGAAATTTGCAATGTTGTACATATAAATTATACTACATTCCAACTTAGCCCTCACGGGTAACACTTCTATGTCCAACTGTCATTTTATCTGGTTTTGATTACAAATATCCAAAAATGTCAATGACCAGTGGGTAGCTTGGTCTACTTACTTGTCTCAATACTTTACTACTACAAAGAAGCTGAAACACTCACTGCTTCTCTCTCCTGATGATGTTCATGTTGGACACGGAGCTCATGTTGGTCGGGCGCGCGATGCTGATTGTAAACTTGGCCTTCAGAGCTGGCTCGTCCCAGCAGGGGAACGCTCTTCGGGCGTCGGTGGCTTGGAACTGGGTTACGGCTATCCATCTGTGAAATAGCAATTTTTAAATAGCAAAGCAGCGATAGTCTAGAGTGGCGAAACTCGGTCTCTAAATCGGAGGGTGCGAGAAGCGAATCCCAGGCACTTCTATCCTACCTTTGATAGTATCAGTACCCTTACCATGAGTTTTTACGTTTTGACAAATATGACTGTTTTGGTATTGGTTTACGTATTTGCCCATACAATTTCCAATCAGCGCCCCTAGCAGATTGTATCAGAACTATAGTATCAGTCTGGTACAATGTCACTCATGGTAAGAGGACAGTTACGTTCGTATTAAAATAAATTATCCCTTGCTGAAGAAAAACTTAGCGAGGAAATCGGCACTGAAAGTTCTTAAAACAGTTTTAAAGGTGTGTGAAGTCTATCAAATCGCACTTGGTCAGCGCGGTGGATTATGGCGTAAACCCATTAAGTTAAATAAAACTGTATATTGTTAAAATGACTGTAAAACGCTTATGTATGTGATGAACTAACTAATACTTAAGTTTGAAACAAACTGTTATTTTACTTTGTGGTTGAAATTGTTTTTAAAGTAGGTACTATAAAAATAAACACTACACAATAAAATCGATGGCAATTGTAAGTAGGTACATAATTCCCCTTATTTTGCGGTTTGAAAAGTAATATCAAGAAGTTGTGCGGCTTCCCAACTGAATCCTATGTAGAGCTACTTATTTACATGGTAACCAAATTTTATGCTGATGGGGGGATTTTTTACTACGCTTTTTGAAATTTTAGGTACTTATAATGATTCGACTAAATCTACATGCACCACTGTAGACTACGTGCTCCTTTCCAACTGCAATCAGATAGAGGCTGAGGCTTAAGATCCTGTATGTATAAGTATGTTATCCTGACTGACTCTTACATCACCGCAGAACTCAATCTACTCAAGATAGAAACGCGAAATTTGGAGAATATGTTCCATACACAGGCACACACTAAAGATTTTTGATATTACACCCCTAAAACAGGAATAGAACGTTTGTTTAAAATCTGTGAATTTGCGGCTTTCTGATTAGAAATTATAATACGCTTACTTTATCGTTTTTGGAAATTCAACTCTAAGGGGAGATAATATAGGCGTTTAAAGTTTCTGTTATATTATATTGATTTAGCGGTACGAAGTCGCTGGCAAAACCTAGTAGCATATATATTAAAAATATTATCTCCAGTAATTAAGCTCATTGAAAAGAGCGGAAAACATTTTATTCTGCGGTCCGTCGTAGCAGCGTGGAGAATGAAAGGAAATAACAGCCGTTGCCATCTCCGGAGCTGAATGGAAAACCGTTGGAAAAGCTCATTGTGGAAATTAGCGGGAACGGTATAAAATATATTTTTATACGTGTTTACATTTTTATACTATGTGTATATGAGTTTCTGGATGACATAACGTATCTTTCATTTTGATGCGTCAATCTATACGAATAAAAAAAATTAAATTTTGTTTGTAGACGTAGACGTCCCCAATAGAGGGCAGCGACTAATGTGCAAGATTGGGACAAAAAGGGTTGCAAGCTAGGTTAACTTGAAGAGACAAATAGCTTAGCAATTCTGATGGCATCTTGTGTTTCTTACTAATAGTTAGTTAACACGCAATGTTAGTGACATTGCTTAAATCAATCAATTACTTTTTAATGCAGAAGTAACATCGAGCATGCGGTTTATTTAATGCTTAGTAGCCACTGCTTATACTCATCTGTAGTCAAGCCCAGGTAAGATTAGAATCCTATCTGAAGTTGGCCATTGATGAGTTGCTAGCCCTTAAAACTAAGATGGTACAACAGAAGTAAGTAAGCAGTAACGTGGTGTGGTAAGAGAGATACTTTTTGAGGCATTCCAGAATTCATCAGTGGTAGCGGCGAATCTGTGGCCGAACTCAGGTCGCAAACTATCTGGGGTTGATTATCGATGTCCTTGGGAGATAGTTGCCACTTACCACCAGGTGGACTGCAGGCACGTCTGCCATTCCTATATTATGAAAAAACTCTGGAATCGACAAAGGTTTCTAACGTCTGCTTGTTAGAAAATTAGTAAAATTTAACGTTAATTTAATAAATTACAAATTATTTATCATTAACCTTTATTATAAATGCCAGTAGCCCTATTGTAAGGTAATCAGCACAAAGCGGATGACAATGGACGTGTAATTACATAAGTAATATTAGCATTGTTCACTCGGAGCCATTATCTCGATAACTAGATCACGCGAATTTCATGTACGCACTTAATAACATTTTAAGTTTAATTAACAAAACTTATTAAGTGAAGGCTACGGAAGGGCTCACGTTACACCTGTACCCTTACCATGTGTTTTTACGTTTTGACAAATATGACTGTTTTGGTATTTGTTTACGTATTGGCCCATACGATTTCCTAGTTCTGACATAATCCGCTAGGGGCGCTGATTGGAAATTGTATGGGCAAATACGTAAACAAATACCAAAACAGTCATATTTGTCAAAACGTAAAAACTCCTGGTAGGCGTACTGTTTGCTTGTAATAATAACAGTGTAGGGCAAATTTTTTCTAGTTTAAGGTGTACAGTAAAGAGATATTTACACGAGGCATGCTAACTTAGACCTTAAAGGTAATAGTGCATCTGTGGCCGACTCTAGCTAGGTAGGGTCTTAAACAAATTAAGTTCTCATTTTCTACTTCTATATGAAAAAAAACTAATCCTTCCGTACCATTTCCTTATAAGTCTGAATGGACTATGGATAAGAAAGATAGGATTTGCCTCAATTATACTCTTAGTATAAATTAATATACTTAGACCATTTGCGATTTCGAACCGCACTTCTGTGTAGTAAACCATCATTTTAGATTTGTGTTTGTCTGTACGTAAAATCTTAGAAACGACTGGACGTATTTTTTTAGAAAAGTCGTTACTTTACCACACCCATAAACCAGAACACAAAAATGCTGGACACTTTTTTAGTCATATATCATTTAAACAAACATACATTCTAAGAGTCCTAACTATATAAGTACGAAAAGTATATCTTCAAACCAGAACAGGACACTGCAGTTAATAGGCAGAAATTGTTGAGGCTGCGGTACCATCATATTAGAACTCATATTAGAACCACAAAGTGTTTGACCATCTTCTAAACTCTACTATTATAAGTCAGATATAGATAATGCAATGAATTTAACGCGTGTGAAGCCACGCAACGTAACTCGTTCAAAGTAATACCATCAAGACTTTAATTACCACGTTTGTATGCAGGGGGATCGTTTATAGGTCTTAAGTGTAGTCGATACATGAACAGCGTAACAAACAGATTTGGCCTGACCTCCTACAACACTACGTAGTAAAATTTATTACCTATTGTCAGCGCTATTCCTCGACTGGTTTCCGGCTTATACGTTCGAATCATTAACAATGTATTTAATAAATAAATTAGGGTTCTATGTTACAAATTTTTATGTTGTGGTCCAATTGTACTCATTATCAACCTATTACTGTCCCACTCACAGACCTGTACCCTTACCAGGAGTTTTTACGTTTCAACAAATATGACTGTTTTGGTATTTGTTTGCGTATTAGCCCATACAAATTCCAATCAGCGCCCCTAGCGGATTTTGTCAGAACTAGGAAATCGTATTGGCCCATACGTAAACAAATACCAAAACAGTCATATTTCTCGAAACGTAAACACTCTTGGTAAGGGTACTGTATCTAAACAATACAGATCTGTGGTCCCACTGCTAGGCAAGGGTATCTTTTCAGGTTAAAAAAATTTAGTCAATAGTCCACTACCCTGAACATATGTGGATTAGTAGACTTCGAGGCCTTTAAAGCCTTTTTAAAGTCTCCTCAAGCGTGTCGGTTACCTTAAGATATTTTCTTTTACTGCAAAGCATAATATTGTGCTGATTAATTTCTAATACGCACATAACCTCGAAAAGTCAGACGGGATTTGAACCCCGGATCCAAGCGTAAGAAACCAAATACAATAATCTATCACTGCTTTTGGTACAATGTCTTATTCATTATGATGCGTCCTTCCTTCGTTTTCTTCTTCTGTCTCTTCATTTCACATCGTTAAATCCGGAACATAACAGCAATTAACATTGCTAATATGGTAATGGAACCAATGTACCCTCATTGTTATAGACTATGTTTATTTAAATAGACCAAGTCAGGTACATAAGTTAGTCCAAAAAGACGAGGTCTCAAGATTTCTGCGATTAAATCCCCCACTTAACACCCCACTTAGACAATTCCCACCCTCTTTTCACGCATTGTCTTTTTTGGAAAGGGTTGTAAGCTGACAATGAACCCTTATCTTGGGATGTCACCTCTTGCATGAAAAAGGAAGTACTCCTTACATATGGAATGTCACAAAAAGATAGATTCTATAGTACTATATAAAGAATCATGTGAAGTTGATATGAATATTGCAACAGTAACTCTAAAATAAGGTTTGTGCCTTCTCCAGTGTCTGGGAAACTATGTCAAATCTTAGTCTATTCGAGTTGACAATCTGAGGATCTTCCATTAACTTCCAAATAGACCAAATTGTAAAGATTTCTTTTAGGGCTCAAGCCAAAGAGTAAGTTTGAATTGATAGATTTCATACATAGCAGACTTTTTTTTTGAGAACCTGAAAATTTATTCGTAATACGTACATAACATCAAGAAATCATGTTTTCAAAGCGGAACACCGAACGTAATACGGACATTCTAAACTCCACTAGTAATATTTTAGTCCGTAACAACGGTAACCCAATTATTCAAGCAAAGCACAAACAGTCTAAATGTTTATAACCTTCAATCCTTCAGCTATGGCTTCTAAAATGTTTACGACAGCGACCTTGACTGTTACATCAAGTAGGTCCACTGATTTATGATTCAACAATAGCATTTTATTGCCACGCGTCTTTTGAAGAAGTCTAACAATATGATAGGAACCATTCGTAGCAGACTTTTATTACGAGATTAAAGATTCTTTAACTACACGGAATAAGGACAAAGGAATGAAGAAAGTCGTTGCAGTCACGTCCACTATTTGTCCACGTAATAACAGTTCGATCCATGTTTGGATGAAATCAGTCAAAATATTTTATTCCAATACTAATGTATTTACTTTGTGAATTCTTTCTAAACATAAATAGCCTATAACCACTTCACAAGAAGAAGTAGCGAAAGAAACTCCGAGGTAGAAAATAATGTATGAATGACCTGATAAAGAAAATTTTGATTTTATTGCCAGTGATAACTATTATAACGTTTAATCTTTTTTATATTATGGATTTAGATGATAATAATTTCTCTTATTTTATTATGTTTGATATTGCTTCTTTAACAATCAATATTTCCCATACTAACAAGTTTTTAATACGAATAACTATACAAAAGATATCAATAGCTCTTACCGTGTCGTCTTCTTTTCTTCATACGAACTCCTATAGAACCCGTGCAGGTTATCATTCAAGATTCCCGTGTACGTTATATTCAAGATGTACTGCTGTCCGGCTATCAAAGGCTCCCGCAAAAATAATATATGGAACTGCCGATTCACATCTTCAATCCTTTTGTACGATCTTATATTCATCCCATCCTTTGTGTACAAATTAATTTTCTGGAAAATTAACTCTACACCATGGAACGTTACTTCTTTTGTTTCGTTCTTCACTGTTATCACAATGCTAGCTTCACCGGCAAAAGTGAAGTTGCCTTCATATATAAAAGGCGTTAGCTTCAAGAAATACCTATCCGGTTTCACATTTCTAGGCAGTCTTAAATCAGTAACTGCTATTTCGTTAGGTGGTAATTTAGATGTTTTAGTCGTCGTTTCTAATGGCAAGACACTTTTACTACTTTCCGTATTTAAGGGAATCACTAAGAGTTTGCTTTGGTCACAGTGGGTTAGTTCATATTTAGTTACATTTGCTAATTGGTCAGTCCTCGGGCAGGCCGCGAAATTATACACTATGAAGGCGGTGGCAACTAAAGCCAAGGCAACGATTATCAGGATGACGAACGCGAGGCTCTTGGAGAGGTAGACCCCTCGTTTGGTCTTCGTGGAGAAGTCGCAGGTCTGCGGGTTCCCATCCATGATGGTGAGAGGTTCTCGAGTATGAGTCATCACATTACCATCATGCTACCTGAAACAAAAAAGAAAATGTTAATTGCCAATTATTTACCTACTGACTTATTGCATTACATAGTGAGATGCTAATAAATAGAATGCACATATTAAAGTGGCTATCAATAAGTTAAGCATCTACTCTTTAGTAATTCCTACATCTAGATTAGATAACGTTATAATTACTCTACTAATTACATTGTCATCATCATAGGAATTAATCTGTCTGTGTAAAAACGTAAATGTTTCTTGGTTTGTTTGTTTCTTTGTTTGTTATATTGGAGTTTCTAAACCATTAAATAAACTTTGATAATTGGTAAGTCGCACAGAAGTTTTTAATATAAAGCAAATAATATCAAAGCAGTTTTTATCTTATCTTCTATTCATCCCTAAAACGTCACAATTTTAATTATGAAATGATAAATGATAGTGAACGATGACGAAAACTTTAATGAAAATTCATCTCTTTTCAGATTACAATTAATTGTAACGGTACAAAAATAAATGTTGTCCTCTTAAGACCAATAAACTCTTTAAACTCTTCTACACTCACAGCCCCACACTAGGATTCCCTGTGTCGTGGGTGCCATGGACACACATACACAAACACACAAACACATTTTTAAATTCATCATTTAGACAATTGTTTGGCCGGGGATCGAACCCGGGACCCTTTGCGCGTTCGACCGGTATGGTGGCCGCTCTGCCACGCGGGTCGCCAATAGACACAAAGGTACGGGTAAAAGTGTCTTCTATATACTCATAACAGGACCCTTATCAATAACAAGTTACATGATCAATGCACTCAAACGATAGCCCTAATCTTCTTGCTCTCTCACGTATTGAACTATTCACTGTGGAGGTGCTTGAACTCTCCTTTTTACACGTAGTAGTTGGAAATATAGTTAAAGTTAGACTGGTAAACTTTCTTGGACATTCGGAGTATTTAATGACAAGACCAAATTCCTCGAATGATCATAGACATGAAAAAAATATAAATATTTGATTTATTGAAGAAGCTGTTACAAATGATCCTAAAATAATTTCGAAAAAGTTTGGTTACATATATAGACCTGTTTAAGAAATAAAGAGAACATAGAAACTAAAACCGAATGAATTCATGGATTATAAAAATAATAATGTACCAACTACAATGTATTTACAAGGAAATCAATGTAATTTTAGTTAATTATCAAATAAGAAACATTTTGAACAAAGTAGTTATAATGTGTTATAACAAAGTAGTTATAATGTGCTATAACTGTAGTTATAATGTAGTTCCAAAACCCAAAATTGCAAAAGATTTTCTGTCACTGGATATTAGGAGTATCGATTACAAAAACTGATACCACTGATACCCAAACAATAAGGTTCATTACTTTATTAGCGTATCTCATTACTGTGAGATCATATTACTGACCTAAAGGAAAACCACAAGGGAATCCCATAGAGTATAATAGCCCACTATACTCTTCAATCAACTGGTTCGGCTTTGATTGAAATCTGTAAAAGTAATCAGTGTAGATGGTACAAGTCACAAGAGATTAAAAATAGAGAAAAAAGAGTAAAAACTAAAGCCATAAATCTCAAACATTTCATCTTCAAATCACACAAAATAATTGTATCGTTGATAAAATAAACACGCTAAAAAAGTGAGATTAAGAAAGCTAGATAAAATTCAAGATAATAAAATTTCGTATACGCGTATACGTAAAAAATCTACATTTTTATATTACTACTCACATAACTAATAGCATGCTCATCTTACAAGATGTTGTAATATATGTTGTTTTATATTATAGTGGTACACCACTGTAATATAAAACACTCGTTCAATACATATTATAAGTAAATAGTCCGTATTTAGTTGAGCTATACCGCTATGACGTTATCGATATTCACCGATTGTTCTAATCTAAACTCATTTTCGTTTATTTTTACTGTTGTACGACTAATATTATCCGTATTAAACTGCATAGTATGGTATGGCATAATCAGTACAGTATAAAATACTAGGTTATGTATTGCAATGAGAAACAATCCACATTTGCAGCTGGCGTATGTTTTAAAAAGATCTACAGTAACATTTATAAGTCTCCTCACAATGTTTATAAACGCTCCGCTTATGACTTGCACTGCGCCACTGCATGTGCAAGTGACGGCCGCGACCGACTTAATTGGGTCAAAGTATAGCGCACTAACTTTAGTAGTTCAACTGTAAGTGATTTATCGTATGCTTTGTAATTAAAGCTTTATTACTTTCACAAGCAAGCTTTTTTATAACTTTAGAGTAGCAGACGAGCATGCAATCCATCTAATGGTAAGTGGCTACTTGCCATAGATATCTGTAATTAACCCCAGATAACATTTCTTACCTGGTCGGCCACAGATGCGCCGCTACCCCTGAAGACAGAATGCCTTGACGGAGGAATCCTGAAAGGAGGCTGGAATGCCTCGGAAAATTATATCTCCCTCACCAGACCAGAACCAGAACACAGCAGCGCTTAACACTACTGTTTTTGAGAAAAAAGGTGTGGCGGTGGTGCCGTCGAAGTCGAACCCCAGAGGATTCTGCCACCTTCAGCGAGCAAGATGTGTTGTCACAGGTGTACATTATAAGATTATCCAGTGTTTGTCAATGTAAAACGACACATCTCAAAATTATTGTCGAGGTGCCGTTCGAACTCGCATTCGGAGGGTTCCATAGTACCGAATTGTCATTTATTTTTTATTTTTGGTTTTTCTGATCACAGCAACCATACAAGTAAATACATTGTAAAAGTTTGAATTGTCTATAAAAAAATTAAACTGTTATAGTGGCCAGTGTTATACATTGTATAATTACATACTCTGTAAATTAAGTGTCTTAAAATTAATTGTCAGACTGACAGATAATGGAGGCTTAGTAATAGGTTTCCGTTTTTGACCTTTGGGTACGGAACCCTAAAAAGCATGCAATACAATATCTCCGTTGTTTTCTCTCGTGTTTTCTCTGCAACGACACAACTATCTGCATTATAACAGCAATGCTTATTATAATGTTAATTATGATTTAACAGATAAATATGCAAGGCGTGACAACTCCAGCTTCACCGTTAATAATTAATTATATGTGCCACTATTTAAATTATAATATTTACTTTTTAAAAGATGCAATCTCGTAAACATATGGAGTTTCTTGGGCCGCTTGTTGTCCATAGGAAAACACTTTCCGAATCGGTAAATTGTTGACCTTCAATAAATTATAGTTTAAAAACTAAAAACCACGCTAAAATCGCACAAGGAAAATCGTTAATCCTGATTCCTGACGATCCTGATGAGAAGAATTTGATAAAATTATTAAAATCGTGTATTGTCATCGGGTCTTGATGATTTTTCAAAATTTTAAATTAATGGGACCCTTCAAAGTCGGTAAAAATCGAAGATTCCGTTTCATACATACATACATAGATATAACCCAAGCTAATAAAAGCGTGATAAAAATAGTTTTATTTCAATCAATTAGATTTAAATTTTATTTTGTTACATGAGATAGAGGCCTAAATCACAATTGGGATTGTCACACAAAGACAACTTCATAAACACTAGAACCAAGAAAAAATTAATCCACAAACTTCTACGCTAAAAATAAGGTATCAACTACGCCACGAAAGTTTTAAAACAAATATTTCAAAAACATCCACCTTATAGTATCAAACACCGCATATGTTATATCAATACCAAGCTTGCAAGCATGAGACAAAGGGTAAATTGTTCTTAAAGATCCATTAGTCTTTTAAGTATTTACCCGTCTCACCAATAAGGGCTCTTTGCCCCTAAGACCCTTGTAAGGGTACTTTAGGGTCCTTAATAACTTCCGTTCAACTTCCTCTTGTCAATTTTTGCGCGTGACTTGAGTACCATTGTATTGAGTTTACAAAAAGAGGTGAATCTAGATGTGTTGTTGCTTAGTGGTGCATAATGGTTGAAACAAAAGGCTTAAAGTATTGTTCTCCTCTGTGCACGAAGTTAATATACCGTTGAATAGACTTTGATTTTTCGCACATAGGTTTTAACGTGCTTACATCTAGTTCTAGCGTGAAATAAGCCTTTCGATTGAAGGGTGTGAACAGCAGCTGACTTGCATATGCAGCTTATCTATGATTGGCTTCAGGTATAACCTCTGTTTTACATGGACTTGATTACAAAAGACCATGGACTTCTTACCATCAGATCACTACATGCTCAACTGCTCGTTGCTACTTCAATTTCTATCAACTGTGCAGGTGGTAGAACTGTCTTCGGAGTCGATTCTGGGTTCCGGTTTGAAATATAGTGAAATTTAAATCTCACAATTAAAGCTAAGTAATACTTATTTTTTTATTATATTATATAAGTACAAGTTCGCACCAAAACAATGAAATTTCCAGCTGCTTATTTGCCAAAAATGTTAGGTTGCTACAAATTTCAGTTGACGTCGCGTTGTCAGCGTGACGCTAAATAATTGAAGCCACGTCGCCCCGTGAAAGCGTAATAAGAAGCAAGGTTACTACGGAGCCGGGGGACGTAAATATTCCATTACTTGCTTCACCAGTTTGTCCTTGAATTTAAATGATGCTTTCATTCTTGGAAATTATAGTGTATTACAAATATTATTTAGGTAAACACGTGGTAATAACAACAGTGTTAAGCGCTGCTGAGTTCTTGTTTGAAGGATGTGGAAAGGTGGCACTCATAGCAGGCGTTTCATCCTAAGGGGTAGAAATTAATCTGTTTTCAATATCAGATAGGACTCTAATCTTATAAGGGGTTGGTTACATATACATCCTTTGGAAGTAGGAACCACATACCATTAAATGGACTGCCTGCTTGTGTGCTACTTCTGTAATTAAAAAGAATAGTTGTAAGTTTCTCTTATAACTATCTAGATGCCCTTATACCAGATTTATCAAACGAGCGAACCTTTTACTAAACTACCCTTCAAACCAGAACACGATAGGGCTATAGAAGTAATAGGTACCATAACCACGAAGGGTTTTCACAAAACAAAGTGAAAAACTGTATTATACAAAAGTCAGGGTGTGTCTAAAACATCATAGCGTGACAAAACAAAATTAGTGTCACGTACGTATTTCGGTGTCCCGTTAAAGTAATACAAAACAAGGTTACACTCCCGAGGGAGGTATATCCATTACCTCGCTCTGTCCTTGAATTTAGAGAGCCACTTTCTACTGTGCATTTTACAGTTTCAGTATTATGTATAAGGATGTTACTTGTATACATTGCTGTATATTATTATAATATAGAAGGAGAAAATGAGAATATAGTCCACCTGATCGTGAGAGGCAACTTCCGTTGAAGGACTTCTGTAATCAAACACATAATTGCATTGTCATCAAAGTCCACCACCGGAATAGGTGGAGGTAAATAAAAGCCTGTAATTAAAATAAAAAACGCTTTTAAACGCTTTTTACACTTACGGGCTGTGACCACACTAGGATTGCCTGTGTCATGGATGCCATAAACACACACAAAGATGAATACCCAAACACCCAGATCCTGAGCAGATATTTAATATTCATAATTCAGGTATCTGTCTGCCCGGGGTCGAACCCGGAACCCTTTGCGCAACAGACCGATATGGTGAACGCTCCACCACGCGGGTCGTCATACTACCAGAGATCCGTCACACAAGCGTTACTATCCCTGAGTATTAAGTCGAAACGCTTCGGAGAAGTATCTTTTACCAAATCAAAACACAACAACGCTTAACAGTGTTGTTATTTGGCAGAAATAATAATAATTAAGATAAAATAATAATAATAATTAAGTAATAAGTAGGAAATTCTCGAGAAATATAATTTGTTACTGTCGTCGGTAAGCTTCATCTTATGAAAAACAAAGCTATATAATGGTAGCTAAGAGCGAGTTAGAAAACAATATACCTATGTACCTGCCGGAGGAATGATGGCAGATGGACCCTAAAAATCCTTGAGTGGAGACCAAGACGAGGCAAAAGGAACGTTGGGAGGCAACCCACACGATGGACCGACGACCTGGTTAAAATAGCAGGCCGCCATTGGCACATAAGAATGGTACGCGATCGCGCAATATGGAAACACCATGAGAAGACCTATACCCAGCGTTGGGTGAATAATGGTTGAAGAAGATAGATAGATAGATACCTATGTATAATAACTATGGTTCATACACAATAATGAACAAATTGGCCAGCAAAAGATAGTGTCCTTAAACATTAATCTCCGTGCGATCTCGATGTGGTTGCCAATTTCCATGACTTTCCATATATGTGTAATAGCTCGAAGCAAGGCCACTTATTAGTGACTTTACAATACACGGATACGACATGACTCCATGAGATTCTCCGAAAGTTCCTCCCGGAAAAAACAAATCGTTTTTAACACGCTTTTATTAGCTTGGGTATATGTATGTATATATATATGTACGTAACAGAGTAACGGAATTCTTGAACCGGATTTCTATCTACTTTGAACGTTCAGGTTCATTCAAAATTTTGAAAAATTATCAAAAACCGATGACAATACACGATTTTCATAGTTTTGTACCATTGTCCTTATCAACATCATCAGGCTTAACGATTTTCAAGGCGACACAAAGCGCCTTAGAGAAAGTTCACGCAAAGTTACTAGATTGATTTTTAGTTTTGAAAAATAATAATGTTATTTCCCTATAACTCAAATGTACTGAAACATATCAATAATGCCATCTTGTAGAATGATTTTTGGGATTCCGTACTCAAAGGGTAAAACGAAACCCTCCGCTGTCTATTCGTAAGTCACAGGGCTTTATCTCTTAAACCGTAATAGATAGACACTTGAACTTTTTACAGACGGTGCATAATGACGGTCGCTATAACAACAAATACTAAAAATAATAAAATAAAAATAGTTCAAAAAACTAACGCTATGAATAGCGTTATTTGGTTGTTACTAGGAATTGACGAGATTTCGTGTATTCATTTTGGTCACAGACTTATATATTTTCCGTGATGTTTAATATTAACCACTGGACGAAATAACTTGTAAATGTGCATATTATGATTTTTAAACTAATATAATGGAATAGAAACATTTTAATATGTAAAGGGTACTCATGACATGCGGTTTTAATTTCTTTTTGCGTACTAAACCCGCGTACTATGAGTACCCGTTACATATTAAAATGTGCAAATTTTATGAATGCATAAAAGATTTCGTGTCAAAGGTATTATGTAAGCAAAATATGGTTTTAATTATCTAGTATTGGAATTTTATTCAACAAATTAAGATGCCATTTTCTCAGCTTAATTAGCTATAACTTCATTGAAACTTAAGTTAAATTTTCTAATTTAAATCACATTATTTATTAATTTTAAGGTTCCGTAACCAAAGGGTAAAAACAAACCCTATCGATCCCGAACTCTATCTAATTACTAAGCCTCTGCTCTCTGTCCGTCTGTCGACACTAGTAATATTTATAGATTAGATATTACTATGACAATTTCCAATGACCGCTATAATAACAAATACTAAAAATTACAGAGTTAAATATAACACAATTATTTATTGAAAACAGTATTTTTAGTCATTTCAAACTATTAACTATTGAATAACAGATATTGAAAATAAAACAAAACTTGGTAGTAAGGAACCTTCCGTGTGCGATTTACTATATACGATTTATTTATAATATGCAAAGATACGATTTCAATTTCGATGTTTACGAACTAAGTTCACAATAAAGTCCTATCGTCCACATCGTATCGTGAGCTATAAAACGGGTTCCAGACCGGCTCGCCTTAACCGACAAGTTGTAAAGTAAACTTCACACGTTAGATAACGTGTCCTATATACACGCAGGACTGGGTCAGGGTTGTGGCTTCAAGGCTGAACGGGAGATTGATGGATTAATATTGACTAGGACAATGTTTCTAAACTAGCCCGAAGGACCCTAGAAGTGGTCCGCGAAGTTTGCTACTCGTAAAAAACATCATTGTTCCCCATAGTTTACTCACACCTAACAATAAAATGTAGCCAGTTTTGACAATTTAAATATATAGACATAGCATATTTTAATAATATGTCATCTATTTTCAAACACGAAAATAGATGACATATTATTATGTCATCTTTTTTCGTGTTTCAAAAATATAAAAAAAAAATTCAGATCATTTAAGAATGAAACGATATTTCTCCGCACTTTTTTTGGATTTCGTGTTTTTTGCACCACTTAACTGAGCATTTTGGCATTTTCCGCGTAAATTACACCATGACAGCTATTAAATGGCTGACAGAACTGTCAGCCGTTTAAGCCAATGGCTTCCTTCAATTACAAGGTGGTGAGATATCTATTCTTATCTATGTAGTTTTCCGACTACGGCGGTAATGTTTTTCGAACATATATTTGTATGTATAACTATTGCAAACGCTCGACTTACGGTAAATCCAAGGATTTACTAGTAGGTCTTAATATTAACAGACGTGAGTTTGTAATGTCCAAATTTGCAAAAAAAGAGATTTTTTCAGGACTTTTTCCTTGAAGTGGTTGGTAAATGTTGGTTTTGGGAATAAACAATTATTGAAGAAACGTTCTCTCTTAGTATTTGTGTCGCCTACATATTCACGAATCTGTGTTAAATTTCAGACAGCACTCCTGTACTGTATTCATTTCAGATATGGTGTTCATTAGTGACAGGAACCTCTTAACATATGTGAGAATACAACTTAACTAATAATATTTAAAAATCATAGGGCACTCCTTAGTAAAGTTGTGCAAATAACTTAGTGGATTTTACTATGAAATCACGGAAAGACGCATAGATTTATTTGTTTACGTATATTATTTTGTACGTGACACGATTTATGCAATAAAAAGTGTTTGATTACAATGCATGTAAGTAGATAATATTAAAGGTAGTATCATGTACAGCACGCAAGTGTGAGTACTTTTCCTCCTAAACAGGAAAAGTAAGCATTTGCCAAATGCATCAAACCTTTGCATCAGCGTGCATCTCCATTTCCGCCATTTACAACTTCAGATCTTAAGATTGGAAGATCGTTAAAGGTAAAAAAAGATTTGCAATCCACTTGATGGTGAGCAATCACAGGGGCGGTATTTCCCAGGTCGAGCTATTATTTCTATCTAACATAAAGGTTCATATGTTGTTATCGTCAACAATCCATTACTGTTCCACTGCTGGGCTCGGATCACCTCTCAGAATGAGAAGGATTACTCCATCTACTGCGCTGGTCAAGTGCGAATTAACATACTTCACATGCCTTTGAAAACTTTTATGAAAGATTTCTTACGCATGCAGTGTTCCATACGATGTTTTCGAAAATCAGAGGTGCGTGCCGGGGATTTGAAAGTAGGACGCCTCGATTGAGAGGCCGCTTTTCAACCACTAGGTATACCACTGCTATTGCTTACCACTGCTATGTTGTTATAGCTATAAATATCTACAAACGTTTATACGTTTACTACTATAGCTAGACTAGTGTGGCTACACAATACGGAGAGTAGCCCAGCAAATGTCCAATTACGCATACAATCGGGCTTCGCGAGACGAGCTCATTGAATCGCAAATATCTAGCCCCGTGCTGCAGTGACCTGCTCAATTCTGATCAAATTGATGGGCAGGTCTAGATTAACCCTGATAGGAACGTAAAGGATTTGTGTTTTAACAATGCTAAAGCAAAACTTAAGCAAAAAGCCTAAATTAAAGTACCACCACTGACTAAACGTAGAACGCCAACAATATTCAGAACTTGACGATAACTCTCAGGAAAAATGATTTCCTCAGCTTAAGAACAAAGGATGATAAATTTTTAACATGAACAAATCAATTAACATTGAACATAAGTTATGGTTAGCCGTTTTGTTGACATTAATAAGCTGTTAAACATCAGGACAAAAAGTGGTGATACAATAACTTCTTTCTGTTAGAAAACTTATCTAATTATTTTATTTTAGTATTATTTACATTAATTATTTTGTGTTATTTTTATTATAATAAATTCTCATTTATATAATCACTGGCTGGTAAGATTTTATGCGTTGGCATAAAAAAGAAAAAAATAATGGGGATTGACGTTTGAGTTGTATTTTGCGCGGGAATAAGTTTGTTGAAGAAGTTGTACTTCAATTTAATAATATAGACTTTTTGTCGTTATCGGAAAAACTACAAGGATATATTTGACATGCAATCCACAATTTGATAAACGCCGCCCGCGCTCCTCAATTCTCAATTTTGGTAATCCACAACCAATATACAAGTAAAGGTAAAACTAAGTGATATCCACGATATCGATTAAGAACATGTATCATCAAGTAGAACACGGCCTAGACGTAATAGATTGATGATAGAACATAGCCTCGAGACGAGTAGTACTTTATTACAACCGATAAACGTTCAATGACTGCTATATTTTCATGTCAACTTAAACATATAGGAAGGGATGGATGGGAATTTATATGAAGTGTTTGAATTCATATAATGAGTTTTTTTTACATAACATTAAAGTAGCAAAAAAACCATGCAGTACAACTGATAGATCTTATCTGGAGTTGATTACAGATGTCCATGAGCGAGAGTAGCAACTTACTGTCAGGTAGACTGCATGTTCGTTGACTATTTCTGTGTTATAGAACAAAAGAAAAACATTAGATTCCTACCTGAGGTTGGCTGCAGCTGCATTGTTTACCCTGAGGACTAAGTTGAAACGTCAACCCTGCCACACCCCTCAAAAGAGAACATGGCAGAGCTTAACACTTCTTATAAGGCAGAAATAAGCGTGGCGGTGGTACCACCGGAGTCGAACCACGGAGACTTCTAGCACCTTAGGTAAGTAATATTTATCGTATATTGAAGTTCTCTATGTAAAGTCCTATCAAGTATGATCCAAATTTGTCGGCACAAGTGACCGCGGTGACCAATAACGACTGTCATTACAGGATCACCTTAAGAGGATCATGAGGTAACGCACTCATTAACCATTTAGTCAGTAGTTTCGGGAACCTTGAGTGTCATTTACAGTTACTAACTTTGTTTAAGTACATACGATATGAGTATGGAGGTGAAGGTTTTATTTTTCTCCAAATAATACAAGTAGAATCAATTGAATTAGATCGATTTACAAAACTGATTCTTATTATTTTATTCCGCGTTCCTACTCCAATAGTGTAACCTACCAGTACTGAATTTAAGTGCCATCTTTATAAGCATACGTAATATGGTTATTTCCATGTGAAAAGGATACGAAATTCTACAAGAAAGTAGGAAAAATTAAGACAATATTTGTTCAGTACCTAGTAATAATAAAAGTAAATTGGGAATAAAAAACGCACACAATCTTAATCTAACTTTAAATGCTTATGTGAAATATCCAGACTAATTTAATGGAAAACCAGAAAAACATTTTAAAAGACTACATACTCAAAATGAAGGCGGAATAAATGTTTAAAAATATTCTAGTGAGAAACATCTGGTGCTAGTACGTAAAATCAAATAGATTTAAATCGATTTCCGTTGTAAACGTAGATTTCTTCTACAGGAATAGAACGCAATAGTTTATGAAACACATAAACATCTCACTGCTCCTAATTTATGGCCATAAACAAAACCATTTTATAATCTTCAAACAACTTTTTTAATGCGGTAAGAATTTTAATTTGAAAATTTTAAAAAAGATCATTTCTGTTGTTATGGAGGCGAGATCAAGAATCATTTGAGTAAATTAATAAAGGTCAATCGTTTGAATTGAATAACCCATTATTCGATTACATAACAGGTTATGCTTTTATATGAAGGCATTGTGTCGAGGTTTTTTTCCTATTAAAACTATTTTTCATAGTGAATTAATTATTCTAGTAACACGACATTAACTCTTATTAGCAAATAGAACGAGCTACACTAAAGTCACCATTTGATAAGCAACACTATTGTTAAAACTTTTCTTACATATAATTTATCTTCCGAAGATGCAGCTGAATTTGAATAATTAATTACCATTAAGGGATAAAATAATTCATTGTAATAAAATAATTCATTGTAGTAATTGCTATCTTTCGATCGAATTTTACTTGCAATTAAATGATGAGATTTATCAACATTTTATAGTATAGGAGTTAAGAATATTTATGCAGGTCACCTGTCACAATAATTGTGAAAGTTACTACAGTCCATACATGCGATGGATGTAAAATCATAACTCCTAGGTTTTACCATAATTGGCATATTGAGATTTAGCGTCATGGAGCACCGATTAAACATCATTATTGACACTAGACATATTGAGAACCCTAACGATAATACTATTAAAGATCTTCATGTAAAACATTAATTACGTTTTAATAAAATAGTATTAGTTCAACGATCGAATATTTTTTCGACTTTAATTTCTAATATGTCAATATACAACTTTAAAGACAGAAATAAAATAAAATGAAAGAGATTTCCATGAAACTATTAATTGATAAAGTTATTTTTAAAATACGAGTAACTACTACCTTTAGAAAAAAAATTTAAAGGTAACAAATTGTTATACAACTACAAAACGAAAAGAACCACAGAAAACAAATACAGGTCTGTGAAAAGAACAGCATTCAGTATTCAGTAAATAAATAATTCGTATTTTCTCATTTCTCAAGCATCTTGGAACTTTTTCCCGCATTTAGTATTTTCCACTCTTCATGGTACTGAAGTAACATGCTTACTAACTTGAATGTAAAATACTACTCCAAGAGCTAGATTCAAAGTTCGTGAAACGGGTCCCTTGTGAAACTCCATAAACTAGTTTTCTTTAATCTAATCCATTACACGACGTGCACTGTGCAATGAATTAAATATAGGTTCTTGGCTAATTGGCTTATTAGTCATAATCATAATACGTTACATTGTCATCATATTATTCAAGTAAAATTTAGTTTGAAGAGTTTTATCGTATACAAAGAATAAATAGATCGAGATGGAAGCAATACAAAATTATTAGTTTATAAGCCAATATACATATATTTAGTATAATATGTATATATTTAGAATAGTTGTGTGTCTAGAGACAAATTATACGTCACAGATAGAGTAAACCTAATATTGATAATTTAAAGAGAAACATAACACTTAAAATGTACACAAGTAATACTTCAACGAAGAAAAACGAAACTTCAATATAATATTAATAATCTTAGACAAAACGCAACACTAAGACCCATTATTAATAATCAATCTATCAAATTTAATTTTTACGTAAAAATAAAATCTAAATTTGATAATGTCTAGTACGTATAAAGAGAAATAAGTTGTGCTCCCATGGAACCAGAAAAGTTTGAACAACTTCAAAATTACTGATTATTAATTGCAAAGTTAGAACTCATTAAAAGTTCTCCCAGTCAATGAATAATTATTTAACAGCAAGCATGTTGAAACTAAGCAGGGGTACGTCTAGTCTAGCTCTACTGTATTTACATTAGCGTTAGCACGGTTTAAACAAACATGCAATAATACAAGTACAAATACAAATACAAACATAGTCTAAAACTTTTCTCTGTCTGAAATGTATTTGAGTTTTCAACGAGGTATACTCAAATCAAATATAGCATCATCTTGGGAAGAATTTGATGGAAATATAATAATCACGGACCACAATGTCTATTATAGAATCAATGTGTGAGAAGGAAAGGAAGTGAAATATGAATGCGGGTAGCTAATATTTATAACAGATCTCAAATTACAAAAAGGAGATCATGCTTCAAATAATGATAAAAGAAACACTATTACTTTTAGTGAGGGTGACGATTAAAAAGTACACTGAATAAAAATAAAGATATCCAATTCATTTGAAACTCCCCTTAAGCTATAATACATTTATGATAAACTCTTTAGTACCGTCACGATAAGCCATCTCTTTAAATACCAATAAGGTACGCCCCTGGGTTAGCCTAATACAAAATAAAAATAAATCCAGATACCCATCGATAAGATACCCGAAAAGAATAGCTAATAAATCCAAACGCTATCACACATATAACTTAGGGGGCCGAGGGCACCCCCTTGTGGGGTCCCTTTCGTCGCCTATTACATGACGCGGTCCCATTGTTGAACTAAAGGGCTCTTTTCCCCTAACGATACGTGAGGCTCACAAAAGGGTTTTGGTACGACCAAACGTTGGTATTATTATCGCAATATGTTAAAAAAACGTCGGATGCTTTGTCGAAAGTATTTGATTAAAACGTAACGTATTACAAATGACAGTTAGTATGAGCTGGTAATTTTGTTGTAAACTCACGCGTATTCTCGTTTGTCCTTTTCGTCCGTTATTTTTTTATTTTTGAACCGGTTTTACCTGCATATCGATTATTCTATAACGATTTTTAAATATTTCATGATTTATATCATTTTAAGTATAATAATTGTGGACATTATTGTCATCCGTTCTGGTGAAATTATAAGCATTTATTTACAAATATAACGTATGGAACAACATGTTTATTCTTAATCAATAAATCAGGAATTTGCAATGAAATTCAAATCAATTTGTTGAAATCGTGATTGATCATCTTCTTATGATACTTATGAATCGACAAATTTTCTGTTTCTCCTTAACTATCCGTCAGACGTCATTTCCTTTTTATGAGTCAACACAAAAATGTACTTAGTAGAAACTTCCTATGTGTTCATTCCTTTAAATATTCTTTAAGCAACTCATCATGTGAGGAAGTCATTAAAATACTGTTGCTCAACATTTTTCGACTTACTTTAAAATTTTAAGTCGTATTTGTGAATGACTAGCAAGGTCAAATAAAACTTAAAATATATTTAGCTCTAATAATCATAAATCTTCGGGTTCGGCCTATTCTCTAATCTGTTTTACGACGTTTAACAATAAGACAACCAATAGACACTTAGAGAGAGAGATTTTGTTATTATATTTGAAATTAATAACACAATTTAAGAGCATTTATTCTAAAGAGATGCCTAAACAACCGTATATCGAGGTATCTAGGTATTCAAATAAAGTTTATCGTAAAGAATAAAGGTATACAGTAGATCATATTACATTGAACATCATAAAATGATATGTGTGAAGAAATAAACAATGTGTGAAAAACAACGTACATATTCGAGATAGTGTAAACAAACGAGTTTACAGCCACAAACAGCTGCGAATGGTAATAACGGTTATTATACACTAGAAACGGTTTACATTGGCAAAAATTAGAGTAGAAAGAATTACTTGAAGACTTATGAAAAGGAATATTTGGAGTGCTGTAGGTTTCTTAATTATCCTACTTTGGATCTATTTCTGAATTCATTTCTGCTAAAATAAATGATGGCTTTGCCATTTTTAAGATATAATGTAGATAAACCGCTGTCAATTTCATTAAGCTACAGGTTGTAAGCTTCGTCAACCCACTGCTGGCCACGACTTACACCTAGAGAGAGCTCTAAAAAAATTCTATGAATTTATTTTTGGAGCTCTATGAATTTCTAGTACATAGGATTGAAAAATCAGCCTGTAATTCGAACCCTAAATTCTCGGTATAATACCGACATTCCTATCTTAGAAATGTTTTTCTATATCTAAAATCTATGGTGGTTTATAGCCAAAATTAATTTCTTAACAACATCTTTTAATACAAATGACCCTCGACGAAAATACAAAACATATTTACAATTGTGTCAAAATTCAAAACCCAACCCAAAGTCACATCAGGGAAAATCTCCGCTATTCTCTATAACATATATATAAAAGTTGAAAAAAATACTATAATACTAATAGTAATTTACTATTCGAATACTTAAAACTTACATTGCTCTTTACGCTTTAGGCTTACGCTTTAAAAGTCATAGCTTTAAAAGTAAAGTATGGTAGCGACCCTTTTTTATTTCTAACTGCTGGACATGGGGCTCTGTAGGGGGTTATGAAGTCTAATGCTCAAATTCCAAGCAAGTATAATAAATTTGAGCTGGGTATATTAGATTATTATTACCACATCTTAGACTAAATGTTTTTTATATAAACAATCTAGCAACTACCAGATCGTAGGAATAAAGACTAATTTTTTTTTAGATAAACAATCAACCTTCGTAATGGTAAGTGGTCACTGCCGCCCAAAGACATCATCAGATAAACTAGTTAAGCCGCTCACAGATTCATTATCATTCCAGATGACTAAGATGGATTTTACGAATAAAAAACCGGAATACATTTTTCTGTGCTTGAAATTAGAGGCTTATTTTAATTTTCATAAAATACTAATAACGTACATTTAACGTATATTTTCCAGAAAAATATAGTCATCAACGAAATACGTGAAACTGTAAGCGTAATGCGAGATACTTCACATAAGTAAACAATACTTTTTAAGAAAATGTAGAGTCAATAATAGAGTTGTTTTAGAAAAAAAACTACTTCATGTTATCATATTTTTAACACGATATCAGCCTTATTTTGGATACAAATGTATAATGATAGGTAAATACTTATTGGAGTAAATAAAAAAAGGGTTGTAATTACAAACGTGAATTTGTCGCTTATGATTAACACACGAAAGTTGTTTTGTTTTTAACTTGTACAGTTTAAATAAATTTATTAATTTAAAAAATAATTCATTTTAAATTAAATTGATTTGACATTATAATTTACTGATTGCGTATCCATGCTTATCACACAGTGACAACCGAATTGAGTGACAGATCGAACGTTTGCCGGTATTGAGAAAACAACGTGAGAAGTGTCCAGTTAATTCCAATATTTACGTGAGGATAATAAAAGCGCGCGACGCATGATATTGATGATCAATGACGCACATAATTGCGGATACGTGTAAGAAAAGAGGTATAAAAAATGTCCTTTACCTTGCAGTGACGTGTTTTCCATTGTTCTCGGGTGACGGTGTCGCGAGCACACGTGTGGACAGTGCGAAGGTTCGGAGGCGACTGGCGCTTGCCGCCGCGTTGCCGCCCAGCCAAGGGAAGGGGCTAAGGGTAATAAGATCTCCGAATCGTGATGGGGTGAGCGAGCGATCCAAACGCTTGGGCTAGCTTGGGCTTAACTTCAAAACAACTGGTTGTCACATTTTAATAAAATTTATTATGATTGTTTATAAATTTGGAGCAGCAAAAGGGCTTGCAGTCCATGGTAATTCGTCACTGCCGCTGATGGTAAGCCGTTGCTATTCTTAAGATGCGCTGGTATTCTTCAAGACTAAGGTGATCGTCATGTAAGTCTGACAGCATCCACAACATTACTCCGAAATGCATATCAACTTCACGCTAAAAATGGTTGTAGCGGTAGTACCTCCCCGGTCGAAATATACTGGCTCTACCACAAACCCTGTGGGCTCTACCATCTATCAAAATGATTACAAACTTTCAAATTGTAATTTCTAGGATAAATACCGTGATAAAGTTATGGAGCATTAATAAAAATACAAACAGCAGATTATACCTTCTCCTTTTTTGAAGTCAGTAAAAGAAACAAATAACTTTCGTTTTGTGAAAAACTACCACAGCAACTTGATTAGGCATATTGTAGCGTAGTGTATTTATTAATGCTTGTTCTCTTAATTTAAATAATTATTTTTAAAACGTTTATAATAAATGGATAAACAAAATATCATACGTCTTTCACACATGTCACACGTATTTTGATAAAATTAACAAGTACATACAATAATCATTTCGCGTGTCAATGTCATACTCATAAGCATATTTCGTATTTATTAGTGGTATATGTCGTGTTTTTTTATAATTTAATGTTCACGAACATGAACATTTATAGTTTTAAGGTGGTACAACTCTTTGTGGCTCGACTCCGGCGGCATCACCGCCACAATTATTTCTGTCTAATAACAGCAGTGTTAAGCGCTGCTGTGTTCCGGTTTGACGGGTGTGGTAAGGGAGACATACTTTTCCGAGGCGTTCCAGCTTAGTCCTCAGTTCAGTCCTGTGTTCGATCTCATTTTGGAATATCTGTCCTGGGCGGCAATGGTCAGTTACCATCAGGTGGACCGCTCGTCTGCTACTCCTATATTATAAAAAAGTAAACTCCAGATAATATAACAGCGGTTCTACCTGGAGCCAATGACATATGCGTCGTAACTCCTGAAGGGTAAGATATAAAAATCAGCTGACATCTACATCCTTCCACCGAAACCCTATGTTCAAGGAACCTTATTCTTCTAAGAAACAATTTTGTTTTGAATGCGTCAAATATGTGTATATTGAAATTATATAACAGAGAAACACATCTATATTTCGTTACACAAAGTGAACATTTAGGTTAAGCAGCAGACGTCGGGAAACTATTCAAATTATCCAAAGAAATCTTTCTTAATGATCATCTTGAATGCATGTAGGTTTTCAGAATACGCTACGAAGAAATAACTTGGTACGACTACTACGAAAAAGGATTCTATGAAAAAATATTAGTATTTTTATTTATATAGAAGCAGCAACCGAGCAGTGCAGTTCCAACCCATGGAAATCTGTAATCAACCCCAGATAAGTTTAGAGTCCTACTGGAGGTCGGTCCCCAATGGCGTAATTAAGGGTTGACAGGATGCGCAAATGCCGCGGGCCCCCAGCCTCACGGGGCTCCCGGCCTGATGGGGCCCCCGGCCTGACGGCGGCCCCGGCTGGCTGCTGCGAGCTCAAAAGTGATCAAAAAAAGGTCGCCAGGACCAAACAATCACTAAAATACTTATTCGTGAGCAAACATTTCTTACAGCCCCATGCAATGAATTTGCCACGGATCTCCTGTGGTATAGTTACGCCTCTGTCGGCCAAAAATGCGTTTCTACCCATAACAGTGTATATTTTATGTAATTGAAGTAACAGATAAGAGCTCTTACAACAGAAGACTTACTTCTGAAGGTGGTAGAACCCTTTGTGGTTCTACTCCGGCGGCACCACCGCAACACCTATTTTTACCTAATAACAGCAGTGTTTGCCGCCACTGTGTTCCGTTTTAAGGGTGTGGTAAGGGAGACTTTTACGAGACGTTCCAGCTTAGTCCTCAGGGGAAGCGGCGCACCTGTAGCCGACCTCAGGTAGGACTATCTAATCCTATCGGGGGTAGATTACAGATGCTCATGGGCGGCAGTAGCCACTTACCATCAGGTGGACAGCATGCTCGTCTGCTACTCCTATATTATAAAAAATCACTAATAAAAACGCTAGACTTACATGTATTATTAGTTACTCGTAACGACATCTAGCGACACAGGAGAACAACATTTCCACCGCAAAGACATCAACGTGTAGTGGTTTTCTAAATAGCAGGACTATTTAGTTCTAGCAATGTATTGTAGATGGCGTTGTTATTTATTACCGATAAACTTAATTTTACTTTACAGCTTTACTTTCACGTACAAAAATAACCCAAAGTTTCATCATCAATATCATCATCAACCCATTACTGTGTCACTGTTGGGCACGGGTCTCCTATCAGAATGAGAAGGATTAGGCCATAGTCTGGCCATAAAAACCGCGCTGGCCAAGTGCGAATTGGTAGAATTGAAATACCTATGAATTTTTTTTAAAGAATTCTCAGGTATGCAAATTTTCTCGCGATGTAATAATGTAATTCACCGTTTAAGCAAGTGATAATTAACTTCTAATGCGCACATATCTTTGAAAAATCCGAGGTGCGCGCCTGTAATTTGAACCTCGAACCCCTCAAGACGCTGTGTAACTTATTACCAATAGTTTATCTTCATTTAATTCAGCTTAATAATTTGCCGCTGTTTACATCAATAATTTTTGTAAAGGTCTCCTATTTCGTTATTTCAGACTTCGAGAACCATCACTTCTGTTCGCTGCAGACCGCCAAAGATACGCATCATTGGTTTCCAAAACTGTACTTATTTAAAAACATAATATTTTAACATAATATATATTCAACTTTATCGGTGTTTTCTTGTCAATCACAATTATAATAGTTATTTATCATTTACGTTTCAATTACCAACTACATTTTAGTTTTCCTGTTATAATATTATTTTCCTGTGTTCAAATAAAATGTTATCAAATCCAATAACCTATTTACGCACCTACTAACATGTACGTACCATTACATACCTATGAAAATGTACGTAACTATTATTTAACCGACTTCGAAAAAGGAGGAGGTTACTCAATTCGACCGTATATATTTTTTTTTTTTTTATGTTTGTTCGGCGATTTTTTCGCGATGCCGCGACCGATCGACATGATTCATACACCATTGTATGCGGCTAGTTTCACAGGGGGTCCCATTTCGAGGAAATTTGAAAATTTCCGCCAGTTTTCCCGGAAAATTGGAAAAACCCGATTTCATATAAACTTGTATAAGTCGAGTATTTCTTAACCAATTTTAATTTTCTTTTTTTCATATGAAAGGGTGTTTCATTGCGGTACATTCCTACCTTAACATTAGTATGCTCTGATGATTAGAATTTAGGTTATGGGGTGGAACTCATCATCACTACCCCTGCTTTTTACATATTTTATGACAACTTACCTTCTGCCCACTCAATTCTCATGAAACTTAAAATGAACATTGAGTATCTGGGTTAACTTGATATGATGGAAAATTTGACCTTCAACTCTTCAACCCTGGTAATGCAGAAGTGCCTCCTGCCTCAACCATACAAGTTAGGCATTTGGAACTTATGGATATTTAATAAAATCGATAAGTTGAGATATATGATGGAAAATTTGACCTTCTACTCTTCAACTCTGATAATGCAGAGGTGCCTCCTGCCTCAACCATACAAGTTAGCCATTTGATGCTTATGAATATTCAATAAGGTTGATAGGTAGAGATATATGATGGAAAATTTGACCTTCTACTCTTCAACTCTGATAATGCAGAAGTGCCTCCTGCCTCAATCATACAAGTTAGGCATTTGGAGCTTACGAATATATGATGAGGTCTTTGAGTAGAGACATATGATGGAAGATATGACCTTCAATTCTTCAATCCTGATAATGCAGATGTGCCTCCCATGTAAAGTATATAGAATATACATTTGTTGTAATGAAGTTGCTAGACAGAGACATATGATGAAAAATTTGACCTTCAACTCCTATTTCTTTTCTTAACTATTGAATTAAGGTAAATTGGACCGGTTCACTCGCAGAGTTTTACCACCTAGTTTGATTTATTTACTTATCTGTTCCTACCTAACCTAGCCAATAATTAGTATCTCATAAAGCCTCGCCTATAGTGTTTCGTATTGAATTGGTTAGGTTAGGTTGGAACATATAAGACAATATAAAACTAAGCGAGATAGGCGCGGCAGCGCCCTGCGAGCGGGTGGGTCCAATCCGTATGAATTCAGGCCTTACCTTTATTCATGATCACCTTTATACAATTTTACATAAAATTAATACAAACGTTAGCATATCATCACTAAAAAGAGTGAAAAAAAAATTTTACCAAAAAAGTAAAACCGACTTCTATGTCACTACAAAGTAAAAAATAATTGAAATAAATGTTGGTTTAG